>NC_089824.1:35592273-35912273 GCF_035046505.1 Tiliqua scincoides
CACTCATGGAATGTGTGCAGTGGAAAATTTCTTTGAAATAAACTGATCACAAAAAAGCATGGAAACCTAATAATTTTCTAATTAGTCCAGAGAATAGCATGTTTACTTTTGTATATGCCCAGTCTGCACTAACACTGTATGCAACCTGAAAGGAGACAATATAGTCATATCTCAGTCTAACTCAAACAGATTCTACTAAGGAACAAAAATAGTTTTCAGGGGCTTTTGTAAGCAAAAAAGAAACCCTCTGTGTCAAAATAACTATTCCACAAGCCCAACCTGCAAGCATGTTTACGCCAGGATACAAACCCAGACATCAGCACAACTGAGAGGTAAGGAATCCATTCATGTTTATAAGAACAGTAAATGGAAACACTCCATAGTATTTGTGCCTGTGAATGTTCATTCACTCTAGGATGTTTGGATCCAGAATGTGAAGAAGTATCAACAGAAATATCCATGCCATAATACCACTGCATTCAGCAATGAAAATGTATTCCAAAAATATACATCATGCATACAGATATGCACACTGCACCCCAGCTATGTTTAATAATTCTAGACAAATACGAACATCAGTTCTACACTGTCTCACCCTCACCCTCAAACACTCAGCAGTCCTGCAGCAACATCTCCCCTTATTGAAGACTTTACAGGAACTGATTTGAGGGGCGGGGATTATATCCACCAAACACCTCATTCAACATAAAGCAAATAGTCACAAACAGCCACAAAGTTACACACCTGGCAGTACTACAACTCTCAATCTTCTTATGCAAATACACCACCAATCAGGTTCCTAAGCAATGTCTTGTGATCCAGATGGCATAAACAAAATGTGCATTTGACTCTCAAGTTGGAACAAACCATGAGCAAAATGCACATCAACTACCGTCTACATCTTTTACCTACTTATGGGTAACGTTATCTTCGAGAAAGTTAAGCAGTATGCACTTTAATGGAGAATTAAATATTAGAGTGCTTCTGTGCATCAGATGCCTGAAAATATATGTCCTTCATTAGTATAGCATCCTCAGCATGGTGGGGGGGATGACACTTTATTTTTATCTTGCAGGCCATGCAAATAAGTGAAAATGATTTTAAAACACACACATACACAGCTAGATACAGAAAGGGCTACTACTAATTCAAAATCTCTGCCGGTTAGCACAACAAAACAAGTTCCAACCTATTTTACAAATTAAATTACAGCTTGAACTGTTCGTTTTACCTCTGGCTTTAAACACTAAAAATGCTCTTACTTTTTGCCCCTCAGACGCAAGTCACCCAAGAAACAAACAAGAAAGCAACCCTGTTTTTTTCCTAAAGAGTGATCAGATAAGTTCACACAAATACATACCTGCTGATATGCTTAGTATGGTAAATCCCCTCAGAAACTCACAAGGCCAATGACTTTGATCCTCTAACTCCTCCTACCCCGCCCCACCCAGAACAAATGGACAATAAACAGAAAAACTTAAGTTACTAACCTTTGTATTCCTTCTGGAAAAACCGATCTCTACACTGCTCAGCCAAATTATAAAACCCACCTACAGCCAGAATTGCTAATGAAAAGGGGGTGCTTTTTTCTGAACAATAGAAGAATTCCTCTGCATTTAGACTGCAGAGCTCCCATTAGAACTCAAACTCAGAGATGCCAGTTTTGCCTCTGTTTTTTAATTGATATTGTCCCAGCCCCCTTCTACGGTCCAGTGAGACAGTGTTTGTGAAATGATTAAAAAGAACGTGATCTGATCAAGAGGATAGAATAATGGGAAAGGAATGCTAGGTTAGCCACAGTGCTAAGTGCTGGGAAAGAAGACCAAGAGACTTCTTAGCCTATTGTTTTTATTCCCTTCTGCTCTTTAGACATCTCAGAACACTTTGATTCTTTATTTACTCTGCTAAAAATGGGTTAAAAGTTGCCCACTTACATCAGAGTTTGGGAACAAGTTACAGATCTTTTTTTAAAAAAGAAAATAAATAAAAATCCTTGAATTATATCAAGTTTCCAAAAGGTCATCACTGTCTCTGCTGTGGCCTTTTCCCCATCCCAAATCCTCTATCAATATGTCATAGTGAGTTAGGCAAAGACAAAAGAGAGGCTCAGTGTGAAAACTGCACATATATCTAATCCTGACAAAGCAATGAATAGGCCTTCACAAGTATAATTATACTTGTTTATTTGTTACCACGTACAGAGAACTGATGAAAAAATCCATCAAAGTGGTATTATGCAGACACCAAGAGCTTCTTTTCTTTGGTTGCTAAAGCCACATTGAGGCTTAAATTCCTTATTGTTAAATTCAGAAGAAAAGGGGGGGGGAGATTTTGGTTAGACTTTTTTTGCATCAGTTGCTGACAGATCTTTTGTGTACTGTTCTGTATTATTAGATGCATTAGCTAGAGACTTGCTCACTCAGCTCTCTCATTTTAGACCATACAGGAATCCATAATTATAAAGCACTGTACACAGTACCTTTTAAACAGGGTGTGGCAGGCATTTGGCTGACCACAAGTTGAAGAGATTTAAAAACAGGCCATTTTCTCACAGTTCGGGCAGTCAGAATACCCAAACACAGGTAAACTACCTGCTCAAAAGTCAAGGATGAGAATGCTAAGCCTCATTCTAAACAGACTCAAACTGAACATAGGTCTAAGCTAGCACAGAATGTAGAAGAGAGGAAACTTACCATGCTGCTTCTATACTCTAGTCTAGGTGCATGTGTGAAGCTTTCTGGGCATCCATCTAAAACCTGCTTCCAGCACATTAACGAAAACCCTGAAGAGTAACCACTGAAGCAACTGCAATGTGCTGTGGCAGTTGTAAGATAGAAGGAAAACATTTTTCATACCCAAAGTACTAAGTAGCCATTATACTCCAACAGAACCTAAATCAAATGGCTTTACAATAGCATGTTTTGAGGGTTCGGGAGGTTGGGGGAAGGGTGCCAAACAAGCTTCCCCCCACCCATATAGAACTATATCAAAGTAAAAGCAATATGCATAGTTAATGTCTTTGTGAGCTTTCCAATTTAAAACAGAAAAGCTGTAATTTTTCTTTGCTGGCAATCTGGAAACACTCTGGAGTTAATTACAGCTGATTCAAAGTGAACGACACAAACAAAGACCAGTCTATGTCCAGACAATTATACTGCATTAACCAGCTTAGAGCTTCCTGCTGATGTTTCAGAGCTCTTCTATTACACCCTTCTACCTTCCCAGCACGATAGAAAATGCTTCTGCAAGAAGGAATTAATGAAGAGAACTGCAAAAGAATGTGTGACGACCTCTCCTGACACGGCAAAAACTTTCCACCCATGTCACGACAAAAGGGGAGAAGGTAATTAAGTTTGAATAAAGGGATGTAACCAAATATACTATGCACTTAAAACAGCACTTTAAAAAGAAAACCAGAAAAGTTTGCAAACGGCATACTTGACTGGCTGTTCAATCACTACATTGTTTCATCTCTTCCTTCTTTATCATCCTCAAAGACCATCTTTTCAGATTTTTTTAATACTACCATTATAATGAAATCTCATGTGACTGATGAGCTCTTCCTCCCTCTCGAGATGATAGTTTCTTTGTTTTATATACTGAAGAATCAGTAGGAGAGCATACATGATAGCAAGATAACAGGCTTTGGAATTTTTAATTTAATTATAAGACAGAAATACCATCACTTTATTCCTCCCCCACCCCCATTTCCATGAAATTACTGCAACTGCTGTCCCTTTGGGGCAAGATCAGCAACTCACCACTAATCTAACTACTGTAGAATATGCTTTATTTCTTCCAAGAATCACTACATAACATAGGCCTGATTTCTTTTATTAGCATTGAAAACACTTTTGAAATGTTTCAGCTGAGACAAACATTCAGGGGCTACTGCTGCTTGCTGGTTGATCATGAATATTTCACACTGACGTCAGACAAGAAAGTGAATCATAACAATGGCAATAACTCTCTCTCCTGTTGCACTTGCAGAAACCCTGGGCACTTGTGGCTCCCTTCAAACAAAACTCTCTTGCTCAAAATCTGGCATTATGAAAACATTGAAAAGAAGCAACTTTTCCCCATTTCTTTCTTTTTAGACAAAGGTGCATCTGAACAGCAGTGACCCAGTCAGCTTTAAACTGTAATCACTTTCCATTGTCTTATCTATGCAAAGTAGGATTAGCGTTACAATGATGACTGCTTAATCCCTTTGATTTTCCTTTACTAAATAAATATTAATCTACAAATCAATCAAGTTCTTTATTGTAATGTACACAATATATTCTATGAAAGGTTATGTAACTTATAGTCATTTTTACAAGCATTTTCTGAAAAGAGCTCCTTGCTTTCCTTTTTCACCTCAAAATCTCTATTAGATTTGAAAGTTCAAGTTAATAATCCTGCTGGGCACAAAAGCTTTAACCACAGGATCCATTGGGACATTTATTTCTTTTAAGAGAAATCTACTGCATATATTGTTTTAGAAATTCATTAGCAAATATGACTATAGAAGTTTATTCAGATATCAATATCTCTCCCATTCTAAAACCTTCACTAATTTAATCCCTTTCCTTTTTACCAATACTAGTGTACACTTTATATACTGTATAGCCCCATCTTATCTTAATTTATTCACAGGAACCATGAAGTTCAATGGGACTTAGTCTTAAGGAAGTATGCAAAGGGATCAAGCCTCAAAGTCTCAAAAAGTATCTAAGTAGAAATAGAATGTTTTCCATTCTACACACTTAAAAAAAATCTATTGCTTTCACCTGTCAACCTAAGTTACCAAACCTACTATCCTGAGCATACTTACCAAGAAATAAGTCCCATTTAGTTCCATGAGACTTGCTTCTGGAAAAAAATGTGTTTAGGATCATGATTAATAAAGTCTCAAGTAGAAACGCCTTTCTGTCTGCATTTATTATGCCAGTGTGAGAAACTGAGTATTTTCAAACAATGCTATACTTTGTAACTACTAGTACTTAATATAAATATGAAAATAACTATTTCCAAGTATTCTAACAAGTTGTATTTGGCGCACTGTCTGTTTTAACCCATTGTTGTCCAGCCCGCAGGTGTACATATTTGGTCCCTGTTGCATATATATGCAACGTTGGGCAGAAATGGCTTTTAACCTCTCTCTCACACACACATAAGAGGAGGAAGAAGTAGTGCTTTCATGGCAGTGTAACAGTACTGTAGTTTTATTCTTGAAAGTTATCTGCTGAATAGATATTTAAACAACCATTGCCATCCTTGCTTAAAAGCACAATCTTAGAGGACTACAGAAAGTAAACAAGAGAAGAATATAGGACATGCCTTCAAGTACAATACAGGAGACTGCATTAAATGGATACTTCTTATGGCTAGAGGTGTTTGAAAATGGTGTTGTTTACCTTACTTAAAAGTAAGCCCATTTTGTTCAGTTAGATTTAGGGTGTAAACCTATCTTATTCACCAGAAATAAATACCTCTACTTATGGCATTATGACTGCAGCTGCAATCCTAACCACAGTTTCCTGAGAGTAAGCCCCATTGAACAAAATAGGACTTACAAAATAGGAATCTGCTTCTGTACCATCTCTACTGAATGAGAGCTATGCTCGGTTGCCCAGGCTTCTGCAGAACTTAACATGCACTGGGTTGCAGTACTTGATATGATTTCTTACTCAACATCTACTCTGTCAATAGAATAGAGTTTTAAACACAGCTTATCCATTAATAAGCCCACCTATTTTTCTGGAATAATCTAGTGGCAAATTTGGTTTGGATAGTCAGAGATCAGCTGGGACATTTGTTTATATTATGCAGAGCCTCTTGTCATTTTTTTTTCTTTCAGTGCAAGTTAATTTGACTGCTCTGCATAAGTGAAGTGAGCAATTCAGTAATTAACTTTTGTGTTTTAAAATGTATGAACTTTAATTAGTTTTCATTATAAACAAACAAATGTCAGCCATAATTATAAGCTTCTTGGTTTAACTACATATTATCCCTTTTCAAACAAACTTGATGTCAGACAAATTAAAATCAAGCAGCCAGCAATTTTGAGCTGAATTCTACATGATCTGCCAGTAACTTGATTACTTTAACTTCAATATCATTACAGGAAAAGTATTTCAGTAAAAATAATTACAAGAATTCCAACAGGAGACAGGCTTAATTGTATTGATTCAAAAGATGCATGTATATAGGAACCATGTTGAAGGAGTAATGCTATCTTAACTCTACAGTTACCATTCTGGCATGAAAAAGACAATTTTAGATTGAGGTCTTTTTTCTTTTCCTGTCCTGCCCAAAGATACAAAACTAACCAAAATAATTTTTTAGCCAATCATCTTTATACTTTAAACAACAAAATATCAATGTGGAACAACTTCAAGGCATGAAGACTTGGAGGTTTATTTACTGACTAGTGTATCTATTAAGACTAGGAACAAGTGGAGCTGTCAGGACATAATGAAGGTAAATGATTAGTTAGCAGTGAAGCTCAGCTCTTCTTCAATGCAATAAGAGTTAATTAAAGTTTACCACCAAACATCAACCAAAGCAGGATGTTGATCAGGTTTCAGCATTAAGTGCAAACAGACAATGGTTGGCAGCAATTAGTACAGCTATCAAATGACATGCAACAATAATTATACATTTAAAACAGCTCAATGTCTGGTGGGGAAGGGGAACCTAATCAGTCCCCTTTGACTATGCATACTCAAAGAGCAGGAAAGGAGTATCAGATAATTCACATTAACACTTCCAATCAATAGAATTCAACCAAAAAAATGTGTACAAATATGTTATCCAAAAATGAACAATTCACTCTTCGTCAAACAGAAGAAATTCACAGACTACTTATAAGATAGGTAGGGGCTAGTTAGATCAAATAAATTACTTTGCTGATGTCACACAAACAAAATGTCACACAAACAAGCTGGCAAGTTCTTGAAGTTTAAAAGGCCAGTGGCAGCAACTTATTCAAATTATCTACATCCCAAGTTCCTGGGAGCCAGCTCTCACAGAAGGTGCAGGTAGAACAAAGCTTTCATTAGTCTGCTAAGTAAACTGGTTTGTGAGCTTTTCACTGAAAAGTGGTATACAGTTTTTATTATTATCATTGTTGTTATTAGCATCCCTCAAAAGCACAAAATAGGGCTTGCACCTGCTAGCTACACAATGAAACCTATGCCAAGGGATAGCAGATCTTCCTTTGTACCTGAGACAGATCCTCAAGTTTTGCCGTGTGCTCATTTGAAGCCAAATTCATGCAATCAGCAGGTGCCTTAGCCCTAACTCTTTGCAAACCCAATCTTTCCTATCAAAACTTTTGGTTTAAAAAGTTAAACAACCCAAGTTCCATTTCTACTGCTTATTATTCCAATAATAAAGCTCATATCATAATAACACTACCCTTTGGTAAACAGAGCTAGTCCAAGCCATTTTGTTGCCTGAAACAGAAAAAACAAAACATGCTCTCTTACTAAATAACATGGGACATAATTCACCAGGAAGTTCTGTGCAAATCTTACTGAAAGGTTCTAGTGAACTGTGCCCAAAGATCAGAATGGATGCTTGACTTAATGGCATGCCTCTTGAAGTAACAGCCTCCCCGCAGTAGGACCACTTGTTTGGAAAAGACAGCATGTTTGGAAAAGACAGCATGCCATGCAGCTACCATAGAACCGTTGACAATGTTCAATTGAGACAATGATCTCCAACACCAAGCACCAGTCAATATGAGAACAGCAGTCGTAGAAGACTTGTCTGCAAAGACTTGTCTTTGGTTGGAAGCACTTTTGGAGACTCAGGGTACAAATGTTTCCAATAAATAAATAAAATACCACAAGATTCCTCCCCAGGGCCTAAGCTACAATTGAATGTCATCTATTGGAAGTTAGCAAAAGGGTACTTTCTATAAAGTGAAGGTACTAAACACCACAGAGTGACAGGATAGAGCAGCAAATATTCTCTGTCCAGTCCCAGGCATCCAACTCATAAAATTCTCATAAATTTCTGGAGCTCTAAGCATAACAAAGGGAGGAAAGGAAATTCAAAACCTTTGACAAATAGCTTTGACATGAATTAGACATCAGGTGATGCCACCTTGTGCTGGCCAGACTGGTTCAAATACTTTCAACACAGCCTTAGGAACATACACAGTGAGCATAAGGGGTCCACTGCCAAGATGTTCCACAGACCATCTGCATGGAAAGTAACAGCAGACAGTTTCATCATCTCATCTTCACAGTAGGGTTGTCACCTTTCTACCCCCACCAGGGCTCCTGTGCTTTAATCAGTAAGACGAATACTGCAGGCTTAGACCACCAGTCACTGCTGAATATACACTAGAGTTGCATGCTCAGATAAAGGTTATGCTATCCTGAACGTGCAACCAAGAAAATGCATGTCTCCAGAACTGCACCCTGTTGTCTTACAAACAAGTTATCACTAGAGATCATATTAACGGCCTCTTAACCTAGGAATCATCACTTGGGCCTGATGAATAAGGAACACAGTTCATGTTAGCTAGGAGCCTTCAGCTATAAACAGAGAAAAGAGAGTGTTAAGAGCAGCTTCACACAAAAAGGAAAAAAAAAAGTGGAGGGGGATGTGACTTGTGTCTCTTCTTTCTCTGCTTCTATTGTATCCTAGGAAGTAGGGTGGATCTCTCCTGTTGCTTTTTTGTAATATGTAAACCAACCTTAAGGTGGTCGGTTCTGTAGTTAAAAGGAAAGGAACCCAGGCTTCACTGGAGCCAGCTGAACATAGGTCTTCAGTATAGAGAAAAAGGAGTTACAACATGAAACACTTAAATACTGTGAAATAAACATTCAGAGAGAGGACATATCCATAGAAAATATTGCTAATCTTGTGCCTTGTTTCATTTGGCTCTTATAGTCCTTATAGTTACTGCCCACAGATGTTCCCATATAACTAACTCCCAAAAGAATGTTGAAAATTCAATAAAATGCAGTTTCTCAAAATGTCAAAGATACATAGGTATTTTAACATTCCAGTGAAGATATACAGAGTTGAACAAAACAGTTGCTAAACAGCTGTTAAAGCCCTACTAACTGGGCAAAGAGGGACTTTTTTAACTGGTGCTTCTCATCACCCCATTATACAGTAGTATCTTTCCCAGGAGCTATCTGATAGTGTTTCTTCTACATCTTCTTAGATTGTGAGCCCCTCGGGGACAGGGAAGCTTTTATTTATTTATTTAGCTATGTGAACCGCTCTGTGAACTTTTTTAAATTCAAAATTGGCACTAATAATAAAAATGGAAAAGCAGGCTACCTGTGATGTTGGATCATAACTGCAGCTTTTACTGGAATTATTCAACTAAATTTAGTTGAATAAAAAGCCTCACTATTTTTCACTTCCTGGGTTGCAGCCTAAGGCTGTGTGACAGAAGTGGTCCCTCATCCCCACCCCCACCAAACTTCATTTTCCCAACTAATTCTGTTATGCTAGGGATTTGTGCACAGAGTTAGCTAATCCCAGTATTTCCCTAGAGCTGCATTTAAGCTATGGCCCACTCCCAGCACAAAAGTGTCTCCTAAAGCCCTTTCGCCCCCTTCAGCACTCATACGCTCATTGGTCCTGACATTTTCACTTCAGCCATGACAAATGAACTGATAGCTGTGATCAGATTGCACACAAGTACTGCTTTATCTAAAGACGTATCATTAACTCTCATCACTATCTTCCAATATGATTCTTCTTTTGTTTAATTTGTTGTGAAAATGCAAGTCAGTTTTAAAGTGTCTGAACCTTAAGTAACCACAAATAGACTTCACTAAATAAGAAAAGGGCAGATTTGGACAGGATCAGAACATGACTACCATTAACAAAATCTTTCCCAAGGGACTTAAGTAACTGTACTCAACCTCTGCCCTAGTGCAAACATGCCAGTTGAAATTCTTCTAAAGGTCCCTTCCCCCATGGTGAATTGCTAGCACTAGTGTACCATTGTTAGAGAAACATAAATAAAGTACAGCAATCAAACATGCCTAATAAATTAGGAAACCAATTTCTGTCTCTCTCAAAAGGACATCAGCAATCTTTCTGTAATGTAACTTAAAATACATCTGCATTTGTGACAAGCCAGATTTTTCACTTCTCAATAAGATCAGTTCGTCTTTCCAGTTTGCAATAGCATCAACGTTAACATTAACGCATTAAAGCTTTTTCCCCTCAAAGAAAATCATGGAATTCAGCATGTACATACAGTGTTAAATGCAGAACTCGAGTTCCAGTTGCACAGTTCTTGCTGAATCTAGAAACTCTGCAAAGTGTATCATCTCTTGTAACTTTTCCTGGCAATTCATCTGAGAATCAACACAGTGGCAGAGTCAACTGTAACACAACAGATCTCGGGAATGGAGGTCATGCTTTGAGGTAAAGTGCTATTCACTTCTGGACCATGCAAGAAGCTCTTTCTTCCTGCTCTTATTGGAATCAGTTCCCCTTACTAGAGCAAGAACAAAGCCAAGTGTTCATGTGAGGTTTATGAATAAATCAGAGGTGAACCACTTTAAGTGCTGCCTGTGATTTTCTTGTTGACAGTGAGCACTTAAACAGGCTTCTAGCACCAGCAACCCCTGGCAAATCTTAATAGTTCCTAATTTGCACCCTGCTTCATTTCAGGCAAGAAATTACTCGCCCCATTTTTTTTTCTCAAGGCTTCACCTTTTGGATTACTTTTCTGCCCCCTTCCTAAAAACAAGACTGTCCCATTTCAAATGTCAACCCTACATAAATAACACAGAACTTGCATCTATATTCCCTCGAAAACCAATTACAGCCAAGAAAAAATATATTGTGCATTGCAGCTCAGTCAATTCACTATTGCAATCTTCAGCATTTGGATTCACACTACACTAGCAGTTCTCACAATTCCTGAAACATCCACATATAAATCCCTTTGAAGTACTACAGCCACCTGTATTTCAAATTGAACACAACATCATGAGAAACTGTAGCTCAGCATTTCTCAACCAGTGGTACTTGTAAACCCTGGCGGTACCTGGTTGTACATATAGGACCCCCAAACCCCCACTGCCTGGCAGAGAGACCAGCAATGCAACGTGACAAGCAGTGGTAGGAGGCTCAGCGGGCAGAGCTCCAGTGTGTGCTTTTCATAGGCTCAAAAAAGCCCTCCTGTCCACCTTGAACCTCTTACTGGTTGTTGTTACTTTGCGTCTGACCTCGCAATCCAGAATTAACTAGTTATGACATCTTTGCCAGTTACTTCCGGTGGCACTTCTGGTAGGTGGACCATGAGAAGTGGTACGGCAGGGGACAAACGTTGTGAAATGCTGCTGTAGCTTAATTAACTAAAAAGGAAGACTAGGCACAAATGTTGACATGGCAGAAGATAGCCATCAACTTACAGCATGACACATAGGCCAAACCTTTGCAACATACAGCAAAGTGTCCCAGAATACTATAGGCCTATTTTATTATGCCTGACATACTAACTGAACCATAGTTCTAAACATCAGTGTTGTCATTTTACCAATGTATGTCTACCAAGGTCAAACTAGGGTATAAATGCATGCTTCTGCATTGAAGTGCGCCTTTTTCACCCAGAACAGTTGCAATGGCCTTTGATGCAGACCGTGGTATGCGAGATGGGGAGAGATTAATGTTTTCCACTGTTGACATTTTCCCCTCAGAGAATTCCCCCCAAAGCTGTTTGCTCCCAAAGTGGATATTTCCTACAAGTATCTATTTTTTGATACCATTTTCAATCCCCCTCCCAAAAAAAAACAGCATGGGGGAGATACTCCCTCCTTCCAGCAGTCAAGACTGGACCATCTAACGGCTGTTCTGGGTGAAAAGGAGGCAAACACATTTGCATGAATGTTCTAGTTTGAAACTAGAAACTAGTTATAGTTTCAGAAATAAGTCTCATTAGGTTCAGTGGGATTCACTGCCACTTATGCGTGCCCAGGAATGCAGCATAATCTAGGTGATTGACTTAAACTCTAGCATACTTAGTTTATACAGTATTTAAAATTATACCTGCAACATGTAGCATTCAAACTTTTGTTTCTCAAGTGCTCTCCACATGGACAACAAACTGGCTGCCTATCACTTTGGCCCATACTTTCTGAGATTCCACAAACTTAACAGCATTCCGTCCAGGCAGAAATTGAATGTAAACAGTAGTCAATTTAAGTTAAAACAGCATTTTCAAAGCCTATCACTGTAGTAGGGCTTTACAGCAGAGCCCTTTCCCAACACTACAAGCAGTGTTGCATTTTCTAAGAATCAAAATGCAGGGATACCAAAAATGTGATGTAGTTTTGAGAAATAAGAGTCACCAAATTGTGTTCTGTGGCCCCTTATGTGATCAAATAAAAATAGGACACGTACAACATGGTGTCTGACCACTGGGGATAGGGCAGAGTGATTTTTACTGTTTGATCCAATCTGTTTGCCCTCAGTAGTCCCCTTTTTCCTAGATTTCGCAAGAGAAGAGCTCTAGAAAAGACAGGCTTCCTTTATTGTCCTGGATCCTTTAGTACTTTGACCTCTGGGTAAGTTTCTGCCTTTGAAGTTTTCTGTTTAAAAACAGAAAAGATTGTCTAAGGCTGCCAGCTTTCCACTGGCCCTGCTCCTGTGCCTTTCACAGCAACCTGGCATGTGGAAATTAAGCAGGTGAAGTTTTCCTCTTCCAGTTTTGCACAGCTGCTATCTTAGATTGCAATAAGCTATTGCAGGCAGATGACTTGTCACCTTAGATTAGAGGACTTACTTTCTGAATGGACCCAAGTTCCACATTGGTTAAAATAAGGTTTTTACAGTTCAAGCCTAGGCATGCCTACTCAGAAGTAAGCCCCACCAACTGCAACAGGACTCACCCCCACACGAGTATAGGATTGCAGACTATTTTCAGATCACACAAAAGTGATTAACTGGTAGGTGAGAATGAAACCACTTTTATTTTGTTTGCTTTATGTGTAACTTGTTTGGGATTTTTTTTTAATTATTATTATTGTTAAACCATCTCTTTTTAAAGAGCCTTGAACAGGCTATTTGTTCTGCTAAATGAATTTCTGATGTTCTGACACTTATTCTAGCTTTACACCAGTGCAATTGAACTAAATTTGGAGCTGGAGAAGCCGGCATTTGATTTTAGTCTCCCAAAGCCCAATCCTAGCCACACTTTCCTGGGAGTAAGCTCCAGTGACTCTAATGGGACTTACTTCTGAGCAGACATGCATAGGATTGGGCTCCCAGGCACATTTTAGACATGAATGAACCATTTAATTTAATTTGGTCCTGGTTTTTAAGGAAAATGCGAAAACATTTTCAAGGCAGGTTTTGCCTAACTATGCTTTGGGGGGGGGGGTACACTCACTGACCCAAACCAGTATCTTGAAGGATCTCTGGGCATTTGGGTTTCTGAGCTTGGAATCTAAAGGGAGGATTTAGGCCTACACTGAAGGCTGCAATCCACTCCAACAGACTAGGAAGTTAAGCTGCCTTGTGACAGAAACAGGCAGAGTTTCTTCATGGAAGAGCTTCTTCCCCCATTCAGTATGTGTAGGTCTCAAAGCTGTTGGTGAACCCTTTCTTTCTAACCTTTGGTATAGATGTCTGAATACTGTACACATAGCGGTTAAGGAGAAGCAAATTCCTAACAGGCAAACTGTATCTGTGGTGGTTAGGCCTGCAGAGTCCCGGGCATCACTAGCAATCCTCCCATGTCCAAATTTTGAGGTAAAAAACTCCAGAGCAGAGGTTCTCAAACTTTGAGGAAGCTTCATTCCCTCATTAAGTTCTTGGGGGGGGGGGGGGCTAGAGAGTGCTATGCACTCACTTTATGTAGGCAGGGCTGCAGGAGGTGTGGGGAGCCCTGCACAGCACTCCCTGAGGCTTGGAACATTCACTAAAAGCAGGCACAAAGCATCTCCTGCAAAATGCACCCCCCCTCCTGACGAGATCCTGGGGATCCCTCCCCTTCCCCCGCCCCTTAAAGGGACAGGGAAAGCCTTACACAAACTGGTGGGTCACGACCCACCAGTTTGAGAACCACTGCTCCAGAGGCTTAGAGAAGGAGTCAGACATATGGTAGAGGACAATATACGAATGAAGTGGTAAATAACGCTGCATCAACATATAATTTCCCCTGTGTTCTTTGCATCTGTTTCCCTTCCCCCTGTTTTGCAAGTACATGTTGAAAGTTTTTCCTACTGGTAGTGGTGTTTGTTTTTGGTTAGGATAGGTTTGCAGCCCAAATCTTACTGAACACAATGGGCTGAGTAAAATAAATAACCTTTTTCAAACATCTTTACCAATTAGGAATGGTTAATGATCAAGTTTATGATTACTGTATGTACAGTTTTTATTAATAACTTTACCACTTCTGCAAATCCATATGCTAGTGTAAATATTTAAATCTAGTCAGAGCTGAACCAGTTCAAGGTATACCACACCTTTATGGATGTAAAAGGGGAGTCAAACCAGAAACCTTTTTCACAGCTGAGCCTGAACTGGAAGCAAAGCAGAAAACATAATGGTTTGACTACCTGATAAGGTCTCTGTTGCAAAACATTTAACCAAAGCATGCCATTATTAAGAACTATGTACATGGTTCTCTACTCTAAAAAGCTGGTTTCTGCTCTGTCTTCTTGCCTGGGCCTGGCCTTTTGCCTGAGATAAGAAAGTTGCACTTAAAGATACAGTCCTCTGTTTTCATCTAAACCAATAATCCATACACTATTGACCTGAAGATTTCAACATCTTCCAGGAAACTGATATACCCCAATCAGGTCAATATGACAGCTACATATACAGTATACTCTATCTGCCCACCAAAAAAAAAAAAAAAAAAAAATCCTTTAAGCCATTTCTGCCCAGCGTTGCATATACGCAACAGGGATCAAACGTATATACCTGTGGGCTGGGCAGAAATGGGTTAAGATAGGTTTTCAATAGTTCTCATCATTAGCAAAAGCAAATACTGTATAACAGACAAATTACTTTGCATATACTGTATAAACTACTTTACATACTTAAATTATTTCACATAATAAACTGGAAACTCATTGAGACTGCATATAAATGTGCCTGATAATGGTAAACGTATTTCACTCATGAAATACAGCTCAGCCATTCCTCAACAGGATTCCATTATTTTTTTAAAATCACCTCCATATACAGGGTCCAGAATTCCAAACTTTAATGATAGCAAACTGACTAAAGCAAGAAGAACAAAAAGGACTTATGAGAACACTGGAATGACAAAATCACAGAATGAGCCTATTACACAAGGCAGTAACACATCCATATTAATGGGTATATCCTAACCATTATACACTCAAAAGAAGTAGGCATTTTTCTTCTGTATAGATTACACGGCTTAGATCTATGAAGACCACCGAACTTGGTCATTTAATCTTTTCCCCCCTGTGTTTATTATACTTTTAAAACTGAAAACTTAGGCAGGAAGTGAAGGAAATAATAGCATATCTACTCAAAGGTAAGCCCCACTGATTTCAGTGAAACTTCGAGGTAAATGTGTATAGGATTGCAGTCTAACAGCACACTCCTATGCATGTCTACTCAGAAGTAAGCCCCACTGAATTCAATTAGACTTATTCCCAAATAAGTGTGTGCAGGATTGCTGCCTAAGTCATACTGAATTCAGTGGGTTTACTTCTGAGAAAACAAGATTAGAATCATGTTGTAACTGTAAGTACTACTAGGGAGGACCTCCAAACAAATGCCTACAGTCTCCTGTTTATTCATGATACACCTAACCAAATATATATTTGACACTTTCTTTTTGCATTTCATTCTTTAGAATGCCATGTAGCTCAATACTATGCATGGTTTCTCAGAAGTAAGCCTCACTGGATTCAGTGTGCTTACCAATACATAAGTGAACATGGAATTGAAGGCCATATCTCAGCATCTGTGGAGTCTACCTGATCAGTAAGAATGCAGACATCACCATCACCATCAGTCACCATTAATCCATATGGTACCCAGTTTTACAATGCTTGGAAAACTGCCAGTGACAGCACATGTTGCTTGCTTAACCATATAAATTAATTTATTTTTAAATTAACACTTTTTCCTTTGCTAACTTTCTTAGGAGGCTCTCTTACTCTGAATGTATATCCTATACACCAGTTTCTTGCTGTTTTAAAAGAGACTTGAAAGATTTACAAACTTTAGCAACTGCACATTTCCAAAATCATAAATAATTTCTCCGTTAGCCTACAATGTGAAGGCTTTACGATTGGTCTTAGATCAAATCCCTGACTGTAATTTCATCCTGAATAATCAATTTTCTATCATTTACAAATATTTACTTCTCAGTTTGTAAATGTGCACTTTGTCTACCAAAGGTTAGTCACATGCGGCATTCAAATCCCACACACACATGCAAGTTCTCTGAACAAACACTATTGGTATAGTGGGTTCAAAAGTGTGTTTTCTGTGATGAGTCCAAATTCAATTACACTGATGTGAAAATTGTAAAAAGACACTACTTAAACATGCAGGCAGATAAATAATCATTTTCCCAGACTGCATCTGATTTGCATATGTACCATGGAACCAATTTTTGGTTTTTAAAACTGAATCAACAAGAAGGCTATTTTAACTGTCCCAGTTACTGTTGAGAGCACATAATTAGAAGCACAGATCACATTGTCAACAGCTAACCAATTACAGTCATAGCTTTAGGCCTCCTCCTGGTCCCATTTAAGTCAATAGATATTTTATCACTGACTTCTGTAGAAGTAGGGGACCGGGTCCTTAGTGATATGACTTACGACTCTACTGTAAACATATCAAGAACTGAACACTAAAGCACACCAAGAATAAATCTCGTTGCTCCCTAATTTTTGTCTAAATTATACTTTATCTAATGTCAGCATCAAACTGATACAATCATAATTTGGCCTCCCAGAAACGGTCATCAACAGCTTAATCCAAAGTTCACAACCAGTCAAAATCTAGATTTAAACAACACACACCACCAATTACAACAACTATTAACTAAAAATTATACCTGATGGCAAGCAAGATCTGTTAGCTTAACTTATTGTTACCTTTGGAGGCAAATGTTCAGCAGATTCAAAAAATAATTTCTCACCTTTCCCCCCCTTCCACCAGCAAAGCAATGGGTCGACTAGATACCCAATAGTCAATATTTGATTAGCCTGTAATGTTTCCACTACATACAAACCTGTGTCTATCATCTTCTAGCTGCACCATTATCATGCATATTCATCAGCAGGATGATGGAAATTCAAGGCATCTTATAAAGTTGCTGAAATCTGAGCTTCTGCTTGTTTTCTCAAGTCTTGGACAAACATAACTTTAGGGAAGAGCTGAGCAGAGGCATAAAGAAAGAGAAGCTTGCATTTTCATCTTCCTTTCATCTTAGTCATTCAGTCAACCATTCAGTGAGCAGAGCTATTCAGCAGAGCTTTTCATTATGCAAAAAAATGCTAATCCTTTCCGATGCTTTTGCACTTGTATAAACCCCCATTCCTTCCACTGAAAAGCAATTATATCAGTTTACCTTTCTGTCAAAAACAGGATTAATATTCCAAAACCTGAAATCGCCTTTGTTTTTCTATCTTTTGCTTTAGGAAACTAGAGATGATTAGTGGACGTTTTCCTTAGAGCAAGAATACATTATTTTAAATATGATTCTGTTAAGCCAAGGAAGAAAAAGGGAGAGGGGAGGAGAGAAAGAGGGAGAGAGGGGGAGAGGGAGAGAGAGAGAGAGTGAGAGGGATGGGGGGGAGAACTTCAGTTGCTGCGGAAACTCCTTTCAGTGACAGACCTGACCTTCCCTTTGCCGAGGCCTGAATAGAATGAGCCTCACTCTGGTCTATTAATCAGAAACAAATTATGAAAGAATGTGGCTGGACTGGTTGACACTATCCTGTCTTGGGAGACTCAGTAACAGCCTAGTAACAATGTCCTCTTCATGGCTAATGAACAGCCATGACAAATGGGGGCTGAGAAACTATTTATTTGCATATGCAAATTACCACACAAAGGAAACATGTACAAACAAGTGTCATTGTAAGGTGGATTAGGCAAACAAGGCTCTCCTTTTTGGACAATCTGCAGCCCAGAACATTAGTCAGCACAATTAAACCAGTCTCCATGGAGACTAATGAAATTTCACCATGGTATGAGTTAAATTAGATAGCTAGTTATGTGTTTCCACAATCCAACTTGAAATCCATTATTGTCTCAGAACAATGCAGCAATTGTGCCAGGCTGTTCTTTGCCAGCTCAACAAGCTCCTAAGTTGACAATCTGCATATGTTAATATAATTAAGCACTAATTACATGAAACCTGTACATATTCACAGGCACTTTCCCTGGGCACTTTTCAATTTGAACCTCGGCCAAGTCTTTAACCCCTCAAATTATTTGGGAGCAAGGAAGCTCTGCCTTGTGGGGACAGCCCCAAGGCAGATGCAGCAGAGGCTCTCCATTTATAAATGCAAAGCTTAACCTGGCTTCTCATATCGCCATCAACAAAGCTAGAAAATATTTGCAGATATGCTGGGTTGGGGGGGGGGCTTTTAAAAGCCCCAACATTGTAACTTTTCCCTTTTTAAAACACACATATGAAAGCACTCAGCATTAGTCTAAATGAAATGTTGCAGATTCATTTACTGTCACTGTCATATCTTGAAAGTTCAAAATTGTCCAAGAAAAAAAAAAGCCAGCCTGAATTTGATGTCAGTGCTGTGACAGCAATAAAAAAGGAAAGGGGTGGGGGGTGGGGGAGAGATGAGCAGCCAGGAACTAATGAGCTTTACATAAATATATGCTGAAGCAATTAAGCAGTGTTAATTACTATGACAGCAGTTAATTGAATATAATTAGATATTTTAAGCCACTGACTAAGGCACAGTTAAGATTAATTTTATTGAGATTAATTGTAAATAAGAATAGATTAACTGTGTTTTGACAGGCAAGTCGAAGAGCGGGAATCAGCACAGACCCCCCAAATCATATATTATTTTAATGTCACACCTCAGAATCATCTCCTCAATAAACATGACTTTTCAAACCCAAACAGACAGGAATCCTGAAGAAAAACAAACAGCTTGCAGAGATTAAAGAGCCTTTTGTCTGTTTTTTTCATGAGAATTTCTTTTAGCAGACTAAATTAAGCGAGCCTGGTGTACGTTTTTAGGAAGGAACATTTCACACTGAATGGAAAAAATGTTCTATCACATTCAAAATTCATGCAGCTGTGTGGAACTTGGTCCAGATGGTCTAAGCCTGTAAAACACCACCACAATGATAGACAGTAGGGCCTTCCCAATATGTGATAAAGTCGTAACCTTGTATGTGACCTAAATTTTCTGCCATGTATGGTTCCCTCCTTGATCAACTCTTTCCATTTTTAACTAACCATGAATATTCAAAGGGCCACTCTTCATAAAACACCAGCAACACACAGCCACTTGAAAAGAATAAAATCTCAGTAAACGCTCCAATTGCTCAATTAATACAACACAAGCAACATCTCTCAGACTCAACAGAAAACTTTTGCTATCACTTATGTTAACTAGCTCTAAAAGCTTATTTTTAGATATTCTTCAAAGAAGACCTAAATCACAGTCACTGCAAAATAATCCAAGCATGCTAGTTTGAAAAAAGAATGCTAACAAATCACTAACAAGAAAGGAGTCTCGATTGATTTCAGAATAAATCAATAAGTGATTAACACAATATTTTGAAAGCAGAACAATGCATATATCATATAAATGTGTATATAGAGAAAGATAGATATATTCAATACCTTTTCAGCTCTAAATTGAAAAAGGCTTTACAGTACTGCACATGCCCCTACATTGACTATCAACTTCTTTGCAATGCCTTTTGTCTTTTAGAATGAAAATCCAAAACTGGTCTGTGAAACAAAGCTACAACAAGCCATTCTGCAGTGAAAGATTTTAAATCATCCAGCCTCTTCTAATAGACTTGAGACTTATTGAGGTAGAAACCATAAAAAATGAAGAAGGGAAATTTAATCCCTGAAATATTGATTTGCACATTAATATCATATAGGCAGAGGGCAATTTGGCTTCATGGAAATGACACATTGTCGACCCTTGGTGAAGTCAGAGCCAATCTAACTGCTGAACATGTCTGAATCTCAAGAGTTATTAAGGGCTTCCCTTCTTGCCTATATGACTTTTCTCCAGCCTACCAATGCAATCTTAAATGTATTATCTTTAAGAAATAATTGTAAAACCTCAGGGGTTTTCCAGTTAATGGAAGGAAGGCTAAACCACATCAGATTCTGAAATGCAACATTAAACCCTTGCAATCAACAAAACCACCTCAATTCTCATCCATCCAGTGCAGGATCTAATACTGTTATTAGAGATAATCAAATTTCATTGTGTAAATTTAGGCTCATGGTCAGAATGGAAGCAGTAAATTCTGCAATATTAAACAGTGATTTTCTCAGCACTTCTTTACATGGTCTCTGCTGGTGAACAATAAAGCCTTTTGCTAGATCACAGGGGAAAAAAAAGAAGAAAGGAAAACAGCCTCACTTTCTACTGGGAAAGATACCAGGGATACACATCCATTCCCTACCCCTTTCATTTTAGAAACAAGCTTCTCAACTGACCAGGCAGGTACCACCACTACTGTTACTGAGACTTATACAGATGGTTTTCTTGACCTTTCTTTGTTCTTGGAGTAGATTTCACTTTGGAAGGTTTACGCCTATGCACCTCTCTTTAATTGACCCTATGTGTTCATGACCACAGAAAGGAAAACAACTGTACACAGAGAGCCTTCCAAGCCCAAGGCGATGCCTATAGGATCCTACAGTATGAATATTCAGCCAGGCTCACTGAATAATCCGAGTGAGCCCCAGCACTCAAGCCAGGTGCAAGAGGTTAAAACCGCTGGCTAGCCATCTTTCCTGCTGGTGTGCCTTCCTGCCGCCTGAAACAGCAACCCCTGGAAGCGAGGAGATAGTCCGCCTCCCCAAGCCCAGCTGATGGTCTGAGGTGGGGATTTTTTGCTGCTGGCTGGGTTGCAAGGATGGCTTGCCATGACTGCAGTTCCTACAGTGGTGCTCTCTATTTGTAGGATCCCTTGGCGGAGAGGAGAGGAGAAGAGGAGAGGGAAGGCAACTCCTTCGAAGTAGCAAGTTGAATCCTATTTCAAAGGTCCTTTTTCTTTCCTCTCCCAACCCTCCAGCCCTCGAGTCCTCCAGCAGCCTCTCCCCACTGCTCCTCTTCCCCTGCTAGCCTCCCCAACGCCTCTTGCTCACTGGCTCGCCTCGTTCTGTCACTTTTGTCAGTAAATAGAAAGTAAAACAAGGCTTGATGGCACTGAGAGTGTTACATACCCAGGCTGTGTTTTTGCATTGCTCTCAATGGAAGCGATCGATGCCCATGTCACAGTGGTGTCCCAATCGCAGCCAAGTCTCTGCCTCAATCTAACCAACAACAGGCAGGGCTTCCGAGGCTGCTGCTCACTACCTCTTCCATCCATCCAGCCAGCCAGCCAGCCACTTGGACATCCACCAAACTCTCAAAGAGAGAATCAAACTACCATCTGCTCTTCAACCAGCGCTCCTAAGAAGCCAGCCAGCCAGCCGCTGGAAAGCCTTCCAAAGGGGGAATCACCATTGCAAATAGGAACATAAGAGATATTTATCCACCTTCAACCTCATCAAACCTTCCTCTGCTGTTTTAGCCCCCTCTGCCTCTCTCCCCCTCTGCCTCTCCTCTGCCAGCTACCTGATCCTTGATTAAAAATGGAAGAGGGTTAATAATAATATGAAAAAGAGGCGATGGGGATGGAGGAGAGGAAATGCAACTGTCAGACAGATAGAGGGATGGTCAGGCTTCCTGGGTGACCTGGCGGGTCTGGCTCAGTGCAAATCCACCATCTTCAGCCTGGCAAGTTGTCTTGGGGGTGAGAGGCGCTTTTTTTTAGGGTGGCTCCCCCCCCCTTTTGGTGCTGCTGCTGCTGGCGGTGGGGAGGGCGGGAGGGGGGTCGTGTGTTTGCGATGCCTGCCTTGGTACCTAAGGTGGAAGGAGAAGGAGAGGAGGAGGAGGAGGAGAGCAGGAGGAGGAGGAGGAGGAGGGTGTGTGTGATTGAATGGGAGCGAAAAAAGCCTCCTCGGGACGGCGCGGAGGCTGAACCCGGCTGCGGAGCCTCCTCTCTCGGCCGGGCCCGGTGCCCCGAGGAGCCCGAGACCCCCCTCCCCCTCCGGCTGGCAGGTAACAAAAGAAAGACACCAGCGTGTGTTGGGGTGGGTGGGTGGGTGGGGGGGCGGGGGTAGGACCGAGAGGGGGGTGGGGTGGGGGCAGCTGGCATCTGCGGGGGCCCAGTGGCCGAGCCCCCGGCCGGCGAGGTGGGCAAGGCAGGCGGGGAGAGCGGGCACGCTGCCTGCCATCCGACGCCGTGCTGGCAGGGATGCGCTCCAGCAGCAGCAGCAGCAGCAGGAGGTGAAGGAGGGAGCGGAGCAGCCGCCGCGTTGGGGCGAGGGGCGCGCAGCCCAGCCCAGCCCAGCCCAGCCCAGCACGTACATGGGGTGGCCGGGAAGGGACCCGGGAGCCACGAGTGCCTGTCCCTCTCCCGGCCCGCAGCCGCCCTCGCACAAAGGAAAGCGGGGCTCCCAGCACCTCCGGCGAGCCTGGGCAGGGCGCAGCGCGCCGGGAAGGGACGGACACGCAGGCTCCGCTAACGGGCTCCGCTCCTCCGCCTGGCTTCCTGCTGCTGCCGGAGACGGCACTCGCCCTGCCCGGCTGCAGCACCGCCCGGCACCCCGCGCCTCCCCGGAGCGGAGGCACACACACACGCCGTCCCGCAGGCACGCGCCCCCTCGCCTCCCCAGCGCGCAGACCCAGCCTGACCCCCGCAGGCACCCCGCACTTTCCCCAGGGGCGGCGGAACCCGGGGTTAAAGTGGGGGGGGGAGTCGGAGACAGGGAGAGGGGATCGGCGAGGACTTTTGACAGCCGCGCCAGGGCTCCAAAGGCGACCATTTCGGGTTCAAAAGACCAGAAAGCTGCCCCCCTCCCCCCCAAAAAAAAAAAGCCAAAAACGCTTCCGATCCTCCACTTAATCCAAAAGTTACAGCCTGGGAAACAAAAAAGAAAAACAACAACGGGACCCCCCCCAAAAAAAACACCCCCCCCCAAAAAGCATCCCCCAAAAAAACACCCTCCAGGAATGTAAAAGAGAAAGAGAAGCAGCCCCTCCGCCCGCAAAGCGGTACCTAAAAATGGGGAGAGAGGGAGAAAAAGGGGGGCGAGAGAAGGAGAGAGAGAGGGGATCTGGGGATGGGAGTGTGTGTGTGTGTGTGTGAGAGAGAGAGAGAGAGAGAGAGAGAGAGAGAGAGGCAGGCAGGCAGGCAGGCAGAGAGCGAGAGCGAAATATCAAAGATTGTGCAAGATCAGCCTGGAAAGATAATCGATACTCGACCTAAATTTAACACAAACTACTCAATAAAAGTTAAAGAAAAAACTTACTTTCCATTTCCCCTCGCAGTCCTGGCTGGTCTTCGCCTCCTTTGCGGGGCTTTTATTTACTTTAACAGCTGATCACATCCAAGTCAACGACAGAAGAAGAAGAGGAAGAAGAAGGTTCATTAGGAGGAGGAGACAAAAAAAAAAGAATAAAAAAATATAATAATAATAATAATAATGGCGATAATCGGAATAATAATCCTCCAACTTTATTGGGTGGCCATCCAAAGGCTGGAGCCAGAAAGTGGGGGGCACGGAGCGGTCCTTGGGGGTCCGGGAGTTGTTTCAAGCATGTGGCGCCCGCGGTCTCGCTGTTTGGTTGTGAAGGGGCTGGGAAAAGGAGGAAAGGAAATGAAAATCCGATATGTCTTTATTCTGCTAATTATTATCGTTTTAGCCCTGTTTAAAAAAATGGCTGATTAAGTTGAGTGCGCATGTCTTTGTGTGTCTATTCCCGATATGCACTCTGGGAATGAGAGAGAGAGCGAGCGGGGGGGGGGGGAGAGAAGAGAGAGAGAGAGAGAGAGAGGTGTAATTAGTGAGGTGATCAACATTCTCCAGGCTGCAAATGACGCGCAGCCCGGACTCACTGCCGCTGCCGCCGCCGCCGCCGCCGCTGCTGGGGGCTCGCAGGGGCTGCGGGAGCCACACCGCTGGCCCCACGGCAGAACGGGCAGCAGGCGAGCGGCTCATGGACACAAACACAAGTCTGCAAACTTCATTAGTAACACAGACACACACGCACAGGCACACCAAGTAGATGGCTCGGGAAAATTAAAGAGAGAGAGAGAGAGAGAAGTGAGTGAGTGAGAAAGAGAGAGAGAGAGAGAGGCAGAGGGGAAGGAAAGAAGATTTGCTCTTCCTAACTGCTCAGGAATGTGGAAAGATAGGGGTGCAAATTAATTATTCCTCCCACCAGGGAAGTTCTTTCTTTCTCTCTCTCTCTCTCTCTCTTCTCCCCCCCCCCCCCTCTTTTAAAGGAAGAAAATATGCCTGGGATAATGAATGTGGAATGTGCCTCTGTGTGGGAAGGGAGTGAGCCTCAGATCGGAAATTTCTGCTCTTATAGCCAGAGAAGCATTTACATATTACTGAGGATTTATTTACACACACTTGCATGTTGTGCGCACACACACATACACGTATATAATAAATGTGTGTGTTCACACACATTTTTACTTTATGTGTGTGTGTACGTACACAAACTTTTATTATATATGTGTGTGTGTATATATGTGTGTCACACACACACACTTTGATTATATATTTGTGTATATATGTGTGTGTACACACACATTTTTATTATATGTGTACATGCACACACACTGATATATGTGTGTGACACACACTGATATATGTGTGCATATATATGTGTGACACACACACACTTTGATTATATGTGTATACATGTGTGTGTGTAATACACACATGTATACACATATAATCAAAGTGTGTGTGTGTCATAATACATAATACATAACACACACACATTTTTATTATATGTGTACATACACGCACACACTTATATATGTGTGTATATATGTGTAACACACACACACTTTGATTATATATGTGTATATATGTGTGTGTTTACACATACACACACATTTTTATTATATACATACAGTCATCTATCTATAGCTCATACACCCACATATAAAATATGCACTGCTACATACACACAGGACAGTTTAATTATCTCCTTGGTGTAACTGGTCGAAGGGTGCAGCAGAAGTAAGTTTATCACAGCAAACAGTGTTTTGGGTTGGATTTTTTTTTTTTAAGCATGTAATATCCAGAAGAAACTGAGATAGCTAGTCAGAGGCACTGCCTGGCTTTCCCCCTGTGGAAGAAGGGCCACATTTGTCCCGAAGTTAGCCAGCTTGTGGCATCTGAAAGGGAAGGGGGGGGCTGGGTCTATAGGCAATAATGTGTAGGCACCATTATAAATAGGAATCTCCTGCAAATCTTCCCTTGCAAGGGACCGAAAGCAATCGCTTCTCATTTAAAAATCTAATTATCTTAACCTAATACTACAGATGTGATGTGAATATGAGTGACACTTTCATTAAAATATAATTAAGTAAACTAGGAATAGAGATACTTTTAAATACCCCCTCGTGAAGATTAAAAACCCTGCCTCTGCAAAGAGCATCCAAACACACCTCAGGGACACCTGCCTCCTCGCCGTCCCCCTCCAGACGGGACTGCGATGGCAGGAATGGAGAGACTGCTAAAGATCAGGAAGTGAGAGTGAAATCTAAAGACAATCCCCCAGACCCTGCGTGCGCAGGTGAACCACAACCTCGGGGCTGGCGGGCCTTTGAAGCCCCGCATTCCTGGGATCCGCGTCAAGACCGCGCCTGAGGCCTTCAGCTCTGAATTCCAACAGGGAGGTTTCGCGCGATCCCCGGGAATAAACCCGGGACCCACGTGCAGACCTCTGGGGCCCTTCAGCCTTCCGACCTAGAGGCACTTTGGGCCCTGCTGGAGCTGAGGCTGGTAGGCCAGGCTGCGCCTGGTGATGACTGAGGCACTGGCCAGGAGAGAGCGGCGGGCACGGGCCAGAGCTGGGGGAGCGCGCTGCCTGCGGTGCCTTGAGGTCAGGCTGAAGGCCCGCAGGCTTCGGAGGAGAAAAGTGGACCAGCCAGAAGATCCACCTGCTCCCCTGGAAGCCCTACTTCCATGAGCAGCCCAAAGAAAGTGGAGCTTGGCAGGGACTGAGTGGAGAGCAGTTCAGGAGCACCTGGGAGCCCCAGATGGAGGGTCATGGCTCGGGAGGGGGGGAACCTGGGCGAGATGAGTGGGACGAGAAGAGCCAAAGGGAGCAAGGCGTCCCTATCTTTGTTTGCAGGGGGGTACCAGCGATGCTCACACTGGCGATCTCCGGGCCTCCTTTCCAGGCAGCTCGGGGGATCTGGGAACGGAGAGAGGGTCTCCGGTTGCACCTAGCAGGAGAGGCTGCCCACTCGAGGGCACGCCCGAGGGCTGACAGCCAGGAGGCCATGAAATGCGGCCTGATGAAGCCACACCTGGGCACAGCGCTCAGGTGCGGGGGCAGCGGGAGGCACGCAGAACGGGAAGCTGCCCCTGCTCTCCAGCTCCGGGGGGATCCGAGACCCCGAGGTCAGTGGGTCACTGGAACCGCTTCGGGGGCGAACGCGGCCTCTCATTCCTGCGCTGGAAGGAGCGCGTCCTCGCAGCACTGGCTCTTCCTCCCAGCTCGGGGAACAAAGGGGGAGGCGAGCGAACAGGCAGGCAGCAGAAGCCACTGGGCCGGGCTGCTCCCCCACCCCTGCTCGGAGGGTGTTGTTTCGCCTCGCGCCCCCTTGCATCTCCGGGCTCCCCAGCCCCGGCTTGTGCTCTCGGGGTGGCCAAGGCTCTCCGGGCTGTTCTCAGTGCAGCCGAAGCCTGGATCGCCACGTCGCTGGCAAGGGAAAGATCGAAGGAGGTTAATTCCGGGAGGCAGCAGCAGGTTGGGGGTGGGGGGTGGGGAGTGGGGAGGCCAGCAGAAGCCAGGAGCACCCGGGGGCGGGCTGGCTGGCTGGCTGGCGGCTGCAAGAGGGTTCCCCAGAAGCTCAGCCAGGGCTGCGAGCCGCTCACCCCTCCCTGCCTGGCTCTCTCCTTGCGTTGCTCGCTCAGCTGATCGCCCCCAAGACCTCTGCCTAACCTCTCGGCTCCTTTCCCCCGGTCTCGGGGGCACCCCTCCCAGGCAAACTTCTCCTCCAGCAAGAGGGGGCGGGAGGGGGAGCTGTTCTTCCCCCAAGGGGGGGGGATACAAGAAGGATCGTCTTCCAAGCGCCAAAAGCGACGGGGCTCATGACGCTGCGCCTGGCAGGGAGGGAAGGGGGGATGCAAAACCCCCCACCCCCCTAAGCTGCAGCCACTTACTGGACCTCCGGAGCCCGGGGTTAAGAGCCAGCTCCGGCCACTCTGGGCCAGACAAAGCCCGTGCCAAGGCGGCGGGGAGACTTTTCCTCCGCGCCGGGCCAGGAGGAGAACAACCCTAATTACAGCCTCCCCCCCCTTTTAATAACCCGACATAATTCCCTAATCAATGGCCCGCCTCCCCCTCCCTCCCGCCCCAGGGAAAGAGGATCCGCGCCTTGGGAAGGTCTATAGAGGAGCTCAGTTTGAGACGAGGTATTACAAGACGCCCGCGCTGGAGCCCCCTTTATCCGAGCCCCAGACTCTCTCTGATGCCGGGACCCCCCTCCTTCCTCGGCCTTTCTGCTGCCTCCTCCGCTCCCCTCCCCTGCCGGGGGCTGTTTGACAAAGGCGGGCGCCGCTTTAACGCACGTTGGGGTTTAACGCAGCCACTTCCTCGCAAAACACACTTTCCCCAGGAAGGAGGGGAATCTGCCAGCAGAGCTTCCGCACCTGGGGGGAGGAGGGGGGGTGACACCGCCGCAGAGGGCCCTGGTGGGTCGCCAGGACTCTGCTCCCCACGTCCTGCACAACCTCCCTGGACAGCAGAGGGGGCCGGGGCAATGCTGGCTGTGGATGGACAGGCTGGTGGTGGGTGATGCGCCTGTTGAGAGAATGGGTGCCAGGCGCATTTAGGACTAGCCCGTCCATGCCCACCCCCAGAGCTCCGCGTTTGTGTGCCAAAGGGGCGGGCATCCAATCCGACCAGGCCAGGCGTCCCGACCCGAGGTGCAGTCCCTGATTGGCCTTTTTTGGTGGCGGTGGCTGGAGCGGCACTAAAAGGCTCGCACCCGCACGCTGTCAGGAAGAAAAGCCCCCAGTGCCGCGTTTCCTCCTCCTCCTCTTCAGACAACAGTCAGTAGTCCTTCCTCAGCTGCTTTCCCGAGCAGATCGCGAGCTTTAAATACCCTGAACCTGAGCTTCTGGGCTTGGGTGGGAAAGCAGACACACACACACACACACACACAGACGGAGCCAGAGAGGTGGGCGAAGCCGCCAAGCGCCCTCTGGGCTTGGAGAGGTCAGCGCTCTGACAGTGGCCTGACCTCCCTCCCCTCCCGGCAACTGCCCCAGTGCTGATCAACCAAAACAGCCAGGAGGGCCGGCCCCAAACAATAGCAGTTCGCCAACTTCACAGACACTTCGCGGGCTCTTATGCAAATCCCGGGAAACGAGCGCTGACCGACAAGCCCCTCCAGAAAGCCCAAGAGCCCACTTCCAGCAGGGATCCAGCCAAAGGAGGCTCTGCCTTCGCCTTCCATTCGGAGAAAGGCGGTGGGAAGGGGGGCAGGGGAGGCAGAGAGAGGAAAGGAGAGGAGCCATACCAGATCTGGGGCGAAGAAAGTCTGGAAAAAAGACCTACCTTACTGTACAGGCAAGAAAGTAAATGTCTCCCTAAATCCAGCAGTTCGCAGTGCCCATCCAAAGAGGCACCTTTGTGGTCTAAGACAATGTGCTCAACTACCTCTGCGGCCGAGAGTGATTAGGAAAGACCCAGGAAAAAAGTTATTCTCGCCCAAGGAGCCCCGTTTTCCAAAGAAAAAGTGCAGATTTTACAGCTAAATAAAAGCCACCACCTCGGCGTTTTCCGTAAAAACTACACATAAATTAAAAGTGCCCTTAAAAGAAAAGCCTCCAGCGAGCAACATCTGATCTGACTTACCGAAAAAAGAGGATAATTTGAACCACATTTAATTACAAAAGCAGTAAGCGAGGAGTAAATCAATCAGGCAGGGCTTTCGCCCCAAAATGTTGTCCAGCAAGGATAATTCAGACAGCCCTGCGCTCAAGAGTCCCTCAAATTCCACTCCTCCGGAGCTGATTGCTGGGGAGAGGGGGGGGGTGGAAAAGGCAAGGGAAAAAGGAAAAAAAATGGGGGAAAAATACACCCCAAACCTGCAGCCTGCCTGCCCCGTGTTCAAAATTCTGCTTAAAATGAGGACGATCCGAAAAGCCGGGTGGAAAAGGGAAAGAAAAGATACCTGAGGAGGTCAAAGCCCTTCTTCCTTTTCTTCTTTGTCTATCAGGCTCCGGTTAAAGCGTATGGAAAATGTTTTCAAAATGCCCAGATTCGGCACATTGTCATTGCAAAGAGAGGAGCGCGCTGAGGCTGTTCGAGAAAATGGGAAATAAATTCAGGATTGGGTGCTGCCTCCTTCCATGCGGATTTATCTAAGTTTAATTTAATATTCTGCAATCACTGGATGATCGCATATAATTCAGCCGGAGTTTAAAGGGCTTTGCTTAAATACGTGCGTTGGGGGCACCCAGTCAGCTCACCTGATGACTTACTTCTTTTTCCTTTTGTTTTTTTGTTGTGTTTTTTTCTCATTAGATGCACTTTAAATTGCAAGTGCAAATAATAAAAAGGGATGCATAATAGGGCTAAGGCGAGGAAAAGATTCCAGAAAGGGCTGCCTTGAGTAAAATCAGCCCAAACGTAAAATCAAAAAGCACAAAACGGCTGTTTGTAAAACACTAAACCTTTAATCGATTTATTGGCAGCCCGATCGACTAGATAAACGGAAATCTATAGCAAACATAAAGGCATTTAAAACACTTCCTCTCATTTCTAAACAAAACTTTTCTTTCCTTCTGAGGAACCCCCCCCCCCAAAAAAAAACCTTATCAAACGACCAACAGGAAATTCTTCAGATATCAAATTACGATAATAAAATTATTTCCACATGGAAAGGGATAATGACAATGATGATAGTAATTATAATAATGAATAATTCAACAGCCCTTTGACATATATAGAAAAGCTGGATCGGAGCAGCTCTTGAGGGGAGCCAGTTTTTTTTTTGGGGGGGGGGCATTTTATTAAGAGAAATTGACTTGGAAACTGACGTTTTCAACTCGACGGGCAATTTAGGGGAAACTGCTAAAGTTCTGCTAATTTCCCTCGCCGTCAAAAGAGAGCCTGGCCAGTGTCCCCCGAAAGCGTTGCCCTTTCAATCGAGTTACTACCTATTAGTAAAAATAAATATGTAAATACACCAGCCCCCATCTGAATCGCAGGGACAAATTTGTGTCTGCATGCGAGGCTGGAAGGAGGTGGTTAAGCTTGGAAAAAGGGGGGACCACCCCCCCTTTAATAATCCATTTATGTAGTCCGTATCGCGCTTCCCAGATCACAGGGGAAAAAAAATCTGCCAGCCAGAATATATTTTCCTATAGGTGAAAGAAAAAGAAGGGGGTCGGGAGTTTGCAATCCTGAGCAGCGCAGCAATCAGAGCTTGTGGCATTCTGGCTGCGTGGAGAGGAAGTGTTGCTGTAACGGGTATTATGTTTATTTGATAAAGAAAATCAATGAAAGTGGCTGTAAAGTAGTTAGTGAGGCGTGTGTTTGGGACTCGGGTTGAATAGTGACTCCGGCGGGCTGGTCGATCGACTCGAAGAGCTTTGGAAATCCACCCGAACCCTCCGCCTGCACACACGCAGCTGCCTCCCTGCCGCACCTTCTCCAGTCCAGGGGGCTTCTCTCTCTCTCTCTCTCTCTCTCTCTCTCGCAGTCTCCTCCCTCCAGCCCTCCCTCCGTCGGTCTCTCCCCTTCCAATTTCCCGATAGCATCTCTATCTTCCACCTTCCTCTGCTGGGGCCGTCGCCTTCCTCTTGCCCCACCGCTGCCTTTCATCATCTATCTCCCCGCGGTCCTTCCTCCTTCACCACACCCATCGCACCCTCCCTCCCTCTGCTCTGACTTCTCAGTTCGGAGAGGTGGTGCAGCTCGCCTCCCCCTTGAAGGATGGATGGCTTCTCTCACCCCCCCCCACCCCAAACACTCATCCCAAAGTTCCTTCTCTGCCAAGTCTCGGAGGACTGGAGGGAATCCTAGAGCCTCGGGTTACGATCGCAGCCAGGAACTCGCTCTGAAGAACAGGCGGATCAGTCCCAAACCCCATGCGAAGTAGCAACGCTGAGCCCTCTCCAACACGTGCAGAGTACCCCTGTCACCACCGAGGGAGAGCACCGCGCATCCCACACATCTGAGATGAAGAGGCAGACTTTCTCTTACTTCCAAGCACCTCTTTTTTTTTTTCACAACTAGGATACTATTCCCTCCAAACACACACACACACAGCAACAAAAATAGCCCAGTGAGAATAATAAGAACCTGCCCCACCAAAGCCACCATCCAAAACAGGATTGCAAGATTCCCCCCAGCGATTTCAAGTCCCAAAAGTTCACCACTCTCCAGCTGTTTCAGAGCCCAAGCCTACTCATGTCTACTCAAAAGTAAATCCCATTGTAGTCCATGGGGCTTACTCCCAGGAAAGTGCGCAGCCTTAGAAAACAGAAAGTAGTAGGCGATGGTGAACAGACCTGGGGGTGGGGTGGGGGTGGGAGAGAAATAACAGGAATACCCCCCCTTAACAGAACGCTTAATTGATTCAGGGAGCGATCCACAATGGATTAAGCCGAAAAGCCCTTTGCTCCCATCGGACCTGGCGAGTGTCCACATGTTTGCACCAGTTTTTCAGCCAGTTTTACTCAGAAGTAAAGTCTCCCCGAGTTCCATGGGCTTTCCTTCCTGGAAAGTAGGTCTTAAGACTTGCAGGCTGCAGTCCTGATACACACGTGGAGCACTCAGACATCCCCCTGAACACTCGTGGTTGGCACTTTACTGCCCAGACGGCCAAAAGGGAGGGGGGTATGTGGACTCTGTCCACTCAAAGGGCTCTCTCTTCCTGCTTCCCCAGTCCTGGTCACTATTGGCTGCAGAAGAAGTCGAACCAATCACAACCACACCGCCTGTGGCATCTCTTGGCCCTGAGAGGGCTACAAAATGGCCACGGCCTGGCTCCTATGTTGATTTGGCCGAAGGAGGCAAGGATGGGTGGGGGGTTGTCTTGCCCTCAGGCCTGTCAGCCCAACAGTAGGCAAAGACAAGGTGCTAGTTGTGAGCTCAATCCCAATTGAGTTACTTCTACTCAGAAGTAAGCCCTATTACAGTCAGTGGGCTTACTCCCCGGTAGGTGTGGATAAGATTGCAGCCTGTGAGTCCAACCCTAGGCATGTCTACTCAGAAGTAAGCCCTATTACAATGGGGCTTTACTCCCAGGTAGGTGTGGATAGGATTGCAGCCTGTGGGCCCAAGCTTATCCAGGTTTCCAACACTGGTGCAACTGCAATGAAGCCCTGAGGTAAGGAACACATGTTTCTATACCTTGAGGAGGCCTCTGTGAATGCCTCCCCACCACAGATGCAGTGCATGCCCCATTGGCAGGGCTGCCCCTGTATCACTTATAGAGCGCAGAGCACGGCTGATGGAAGGTTGAAGCCAGAGGGCTGAGCACAGAAAGTGGTGAGCAAAATCAAGACAGGAGGATGCACATTTGCATGCAGAGCACTGGGTAGGTGGCAAGCATTACACACAGACATGGTGGCTTGCCTCTTTCAGGATACCAGGCCAAATTGCATTGTAGCTCCCAGAGCTTTGCAAATCAGGGACAGAGAACACATTTGCATTGAGCATGTTTGTGCAATGTGCTCCCTAAATGAACACAGAGAGGGCCAGAGTGTTGCCAAGCTAAGAGTGCCCGGAAACACTCCTGTACTCCTCTAAGGCCCTGCATGACTTGGGCTCAATGTGTTGAAGGGCAAGATAACAGAAATGGAGTGGAGGTGCCTTGAACACACACACATTCCCTGCCCTGAAAACAAATGTTTTCAGGTGTTCAGACTGCAGCACCATACACTGTAGATTGAGGGCCCAATCCTGTCCAACTTTCCAGCTTCGGTGTAGCCCCAATGCAGCCTGTGGTAAGGGAACATGTGTTCCCATACCTTAAGAAGGCCCCAGTGACTGCCCCTCCACTACAGGATGCAGCGCACACCCCACTGGCTCATCTGCATTAGTACTGGAAAATTGGATAGGATTGGACCCTGAGTCTCTGTCACGTCATCCTACTTCCATTAATATGTTCCACTGCAATCTTTAAGCCATTTCTGCCCAATGTTGCACATACACAACAGGGGTCAAATGTGTATGCCTGTGGGCTGGGCAAAATTAAGGTAGAGATAATCCACTTCAGTATATTATCTCTATAGGTTAGGACTTGAGAAGTTCTTAGTGGCATCCCTGAACTCAACTGTGGCATGAAAGTTAACTTTCAGTGGTTATAAAGGGTGAGTTACAACCCCTTTGTTCCGTACCCCTTCTGTTCCAAAAACTTGGTGTATCCTCCAACAGCTCACACATACAAAGAAAACTCTTAACATGTCAAAGTTATCTTCTAACCACCACCATACTGCTTTAATCCAGTACTGCTACTGCTTTTAGGTTTTTTGACACATTACTAGTTCCAAGCTTTCAAGAGGGGATGGGCTATAAATTAATGTGGGTGTGAAAATGAAACACCACTGTAATTTCAGTATTCCGTACCTTAATTATATCTATATGCAGAGCAGTCCTATGCACACTTACTCAGAAGTAAGTTCACTGTGTTCATTGAAGTTTATTCCAAGGTAAGTGTGCATAGAATTGCAGCCTAATGTAATACAACTGAGCTCAATTTAAACCAAAGCTTCACTGACTTGGCCGAGGAACTGTTTTCAGTTTCAGTCTTAGCAATCAAGTTTATGGAATAATAGATAATGTCTCTGAGCACATGGAGAGTGCATTTACCTCACAGCCTGTGCCCCCTCCCCTACACCTGCAATTAGGAGGCAGGACTTTCATGGCATGGGATATGAATTTTAGGTAGGCTGGAGCTCTAGGCACATTGCAGGACACTACTATTTTCCATACTATCCATACTATTTTCTTCCTAGATTGTGTACCAAATGCTTGTTTTGGAACTTACCCCACTTTATGTTTCATAGGATGCAAGTTCTCTTACTTTGAAATGGAATCAAATAGCTTTGCTAGGATATATGGAGTTCTTAAATGCTGAAAACCGATGTATTTGGACATTTGATTTGAATTGTACTTTGAAAGCATGCATTTTTGTTTTGACTAAATGTAAAAAAAAAAAAAAATACAGTATTGTCCAGATAATAGGGAAATGTATAGCCTGAAGCCTAAGGCAATCCTGTATGTACTTACCTAAGAGTAAGCCACACTGAACACTGTACTTCCAAGTAAACATTTATAGGATTGTTCTGTACGTTTCTTTTGAATGGAATGGCACCCACCAGACCCTGTGGAGCTAGCTGGCATGCACAAATTGCTCTCCACTCTACACAGAGCTCTTCTGTTGCATAACATGTATACCTATTTTAATTTGATGAATATTGGAAAGTAATATATCCATTCTCCAGATGAAGCCTGCCAGCTAGATTAAATAGCACATCCTAGACTTAGATCATGTCTCAGGGCACAAAGCTAGGCTAGAATCCCAACTCAATTACTCCAGCATAGTCATAGCAAACTAGAGATGGTTGTCTAATTCACCTGTGGGTGCTGCCAAGGCTTGCTATGGAGTGATTTAAGGATTCTTGCCTTAGGCATTCCTCTCCTAAAGTGGAGTGGCCATTGGAGTAGAGTGGCCATTGGAGTAGCAATTGGAGTTTAAAGTGCTTTGCTAAGGATGGAATTTTTGGTCTGTCATGTTTGTCACAACATTGATCTTAACTTTCCAGAGGGTAACCTAAAAGACTGGAAGCCAACAAACAACCCTACTTAAAAGTTGTATTGGCATCTGAACTGTTTTATTTTGTAATCTTAAATAATAAGTTTTACTGATTCCAAGATTGCAGCTATAGTCATATTTCAGTTCCATGAGACTAATGCCATGACTCTTCAAGTGAACCTGCACAGTAGTTCATAAGATTCAGTGGTAGGATCCCATCCCAGTGAAGGGCTATGGCTTCAATGAGTCCCTTTCCACTTTGCCCTGGCCCACACTCAGGTACCAACACTTGTTGTCTTGTGTGCTTCCTGAGGCATCTGGTGGGCCACTGTGAGATACAGGAAGCTGGACTAGATGGGCCTTTGCTCTGATCCAGCGGGGCTCTTCTTATGTTCTTATGGTACAACCTTTGCAGCACTCTTCAGGGTTGGCACAGCATCAGATAGTCGCTCCAAGTTGCTGCACCTGCTGAAGCCTAGTCATGCTGACCTGTTCAGCCTTTGGGGATGAGGACATCCTGAGGGCTTCCTGCAACGCTCTGTGCAACCAAACACCACAGTCTTATGCCACTGATGAAGGACAGATTGGGATCTAAATTGGCAACAAAGTGCAACAGTGCAATACAGAATGCCATTTTAGCTGAAGTCGTGCAAGTCACTGTTTGCTTGGCTGCTAAAACAGCTCTTTTGGATAAACTGTAACCCATTTTGTGTAATGCCATTTCCAGTAGTTTGTGAATGGTGCTGAAAGTCATTTAAATCCTGATAGCCAGAGATCATGCCTTTGCTTATTCTTGACTGGTTGACAGTAACAAGACGCCATGTGATTGCCTCTGCAAGTGCAGTTCATTGGGTTTGGAGGCCTATTCTAGGTTCCAAACACACAATAGGGGAATAGCATCTCAGATTAAATTGGCCTACGTGTTGAAGCACTCCTTTGAAATGGATAGAGAAATAAAGTTGATTAATTTCTCCCAGATCAGATGGCAGTATTTTCTTTGTCCTTTGTATGGATGAATTTGACCTTTAAAAAAAAAAAATCTGCAACCAGATTTTACAGTCTAAAAATAGTTTTGTAAAGCAAATACCTTAGCCTGGCTTGCAAATCGCTATGCAGGCAAGTAACCATACAGCTTTTGACAAAAGGGATATAAACAGGAGCTTTCTATTGAAAACTAAGGAAAAGTTTCATACAAATTTTGCTAAACAAATCCAAATTACTCTAACAGATTACTTTCTCCCACCAAAAGATGCATTTTCATAGTTAAAACAATTATTGTTTTCTTATCTTTACCTTGGATGGAATTGTGGATCTTTGGAATATGAATTTTATATATTATGCATTGTCCAAGGAACATGATTTCTCTCCCCCCCCCAAATAATTCACAATATAGATATAGCACAAATGATGAAGAAAATTTAAAAAGAGTGTAGCTAAGTAACTTGCATGAGGTTTGTAATACCATTTCCATATTTTCCTTCATACGGAATGTGCTTTTAACAAATATTTGTGCTGGAATGTCAATGACTAAATTATAATAGCCCTTACCCCTGAAATTACTGCTCACCAATGTCCACAGAGGCCTCAAATTGTCTGAATGAAGGCATGCCAGTTGTAAATCCACATGGGATTAAGACAGGATTTCAATGTATAAAAACACGGAAATGTTACAGATAGGAAAATCAGTGCGTGTCCCCTGATTCACACCTGAGGGTAACATATTTTGCAAAGACCTAGCAGAACATTAACATTCCTTCAGAAGGAATGTGATTTTATAGAGCTGAATAGATACCATACATTTATTTTTGATGTTCATTCTAGTTCTATCCAAAATTATTTTTCAGTTATAAAAATGGACTAAAATCCTGATGAGGAAGGAAGATAGGGCAATCTTTCAGTGTTATGGTGCAGAATTTTTGTTGTAAGAATTTAAATGATTCCAGCAGCTGGAATTATTTTTTAAGGTTTAATACTTGGAATGATCGCTTTTTAACTGAACATAGCAAGAATGCTAGTTTTAAATCAGAGTGGGCTAAAGTCAACATTTTATGAAGTTAGACATATTAAGCTGTTGAATAAAAATCAGTGTGAAATGCTGAACTGTTGAAAGTTAAATATGGAAGGATCTTCTGTCTTTCAGAAGCACTGGATAAGTTATTTGAATCTAGTAAAATTTGGTAACAGGTGTTTTAAACAAGCTTTATATTTGTTAGAGAAGAGTATAATACAGTTCATATATTTTGTTCCTTTATTTTATGTTTTGTCTCCTTTGTTTGAAGAACATGTTATGAAGCATTAGTCAGTTAAAATATCCATGATATAATGCAGACAATGTCCCAGGAGGTAAACTGAAACAGATTTCAGATAGGAACAAAATATTTGGAATATTTAAAATATATTGTGATTTATAAAATGGCGTCATTTGTAGTAACCTTTAAATTCACGTAGAAGACTGAATAGATACAGTTTTCTTTTACAAGGAATTCATGTATGAATAATGTTTTTGTTACCTGCGTTGAGGATTATTTCTCCTGTCAATGAATTTCCTTTCTCATGTCACAGGTATTTGGTAGTACTGTACAACAGTAGAGCATCATGTTCAGTACTTCTACATAGTCAGTTCATACTGACTGCCTTTAGAAAAATCAATCCAGTATAGATATTTTAGGAATTAACAAAGCTGTAGAACAATTTTTTGTTTAAATTTGCAGTGACCTGAACTTGAATTTTTGAAGTTCAGATTCTTGAATATAAGTAATATGAAAATCACCAGTGCATTAAATCAAAATTCAGGGAACGTTTTGTTTTATTTTAAAGTCATACTTTTTCTGTTACATTTTTTCATACATTAACTGTAGCTAAGAATGCCATTTTCATGAAACTTTCAGTGTTTAGCCCTCTGCAGTTTTTAACCACTTGATACCTCGCATCTCATCTGAATTGTGCATCTTGTGCCTTGATGCACTAATTATCAGAATGCATCTCTGTGTATCTCACATGCTGCAGTAGTGCACCTGAAGTGTAGGTTTCCAGTTTTGCACAAATAGTAATTATTTTTGTTTTAGTCCATACAATGAAGGTAATAGAATTTAAATGTCTTCTAATGTGGAACACTCTAAAACATTAATAGGAGGAGCTCCTTGTTCATCTAGAACAGGATGGATATGGTGTTTATAGAGTTCATTCTTGACCTTACCTGAGTAAGTACTTTAAGTTAAAGTATGAGATGCACCTAGAGGGGTAATACATTGAGTTTAATAGGAAGACAGTTAATAACCTTTTTTCATCCTCATGCACTATCAATCATGGCTGTCACCAGTCTGCTGAATCAAAGCAAAAGTGTTCTTCACAGATGACTGATTAGATACGCAGAATCACAAGATCCATCTTCATGGTCACTTTTATTATAGTCATTTTTAAACTGACAGCAACCTGCTCAGTTTCAGCAGCACAAATAGTGTCACTCAGTGCAGCTAAGCATGAGAAGATGTTGGTTGAATTATACTTAAAAATAATTAGGCCAAAGCCTTTTGTAGAGGCAAGGAACAGCTCCATCTCCATCTTTTCGTCTTCAACCAGGGTGTACATTTTGTACTGCAAGTTGATACTAAAAACATTCTTGTGATTATTCTAGAAAAATAGATTTTGGGGATTTCAATCATAATTTAGCAATCCCTGTGTGTCTTTTTTTTTTAAGCGAATACCTCTGGCTCCTCACCTCTATTCATAATCCTGCCATTAAAATAATTCAGCTCCCTCTTTGTTCTGACCCCAACATCCTTTCTTAAATCCTCCCGTTGACATCCTAACAGTTCCTCGTTTCTAAAAACAAACACCCCTCCTTGCCCTTATCATCAGCAACCTCTGTAGGGTTGCTTTCCCTTATATCTCTACTTTCATATTTTTAATGTACACATTCTTATTTTTAAAAAGTACTTATAAATTCCTATTCAAAGACAAATCGCTCAAGGTGAAATTTATTTTACTAGGTAAAATAAAATATAAAGCAGGGGTGTCAAACATAAGGCCTGGGGGCCAGATGTGGCCTGTGGAAGCTTTTTATCTGGCCCTCAGGCTTTCAGCTGCTGAGTAGAGCTGAGGTGTTACTGCTGAAAGGGAAGCCCACATGAAATTTGGGCTCTTCTCATATCTTGAAATATGATCAAGATTTGCATATTTTATCTTCTGTCATCTGCAGCTAATGAGTTCCTAAGTGAGAAAAAGTGTTTATTTTTGGTTACAATCTGTTTAATGACATCACTTCCTGCTTAATGACATCACTTCCGACCCTTAGCAGGCATCATGAATGCTATTCAGCCCTTGGTGTGAAAGGAGTTTGACACCCCTGATATAAAGTAACGATAGACTCCAATTCAAAAAACAGAAGGGAAAATAGCAAGGTAACATTATAACAAACTCAAATGTAAAAAGAAAGGAAAAAAAAATATACAGAGGCTAGGCTAAAGGCCTTCCTAAACCGAAAAATCCTCATATGGTGGCAGAGGACCATTAAGGAGGGAATGAGACAAGTGTCTGGACAGGAAATTCTGCATTCTGGATGCCACTATGGAGCAAATCCTTTCTGTCCCACCAGCCATAGTTTTGATCATAATATATACCTGTTAGTAAGTAGCAAAACCTTTATTCATGCAGTTGCACTATCCTCAGCCTCTGAAAATTTTGTGCTTGCTTAAATGACTCTGTTCATTCTTTTTACTTCCTCTTATGCCTGAAACTGCCTCCTAGATAATCTTCACAATGCCATCTTTTCTTCAAATTCATCCTTGGAAATTTCCCTCTACTTGAAACTTTTGGTATAACCCCTTAGTCCTCATTCCACACTGAAACAAATCATAAGTACAATAACTGATACAAATGTATATTTTTTTCTTGTTTATTCTTGCCTCCATCTTCCTTTCATCCAGTGTTGCTTCTGCGGTGTCAATTTTTTTTAAGCTTTTCAGAATAGGGACCTGTCTTTTTGTTGTCACTCAGTAAAGCTTTGTGCATTCTAGTGGTTTTTTATTATCTTCATCATCATTCTCTCAACTGTTTGCTCAGTGTTGAGTGTAATTCCCATACAATTTCCTGATCCTACGGCTTGTTTTGCCAGCAGAAATGCATAAGATAGGGTGTTACCAATGGACTAGTGGTGCATAATATGATTGGGCTGGATATTTCCCAAGATGAACTGTTAATCCCTACCCTAAGGCAGGAATCTTCATTTTGGAAGTTTGGTGCAACATTACCTGCAGGACCCTGGATGTCAAAGTACTATCCAGTCACCTGAGATCATCTACATGTCCTTCTCTGTTGTTGTTGCAGGAGGGGTGCCCTTTGACTCTACTTCTTTCCTGCCCTTTCTCCACATGCCCGCTCTTGATCTCTAGACTCCATACATAATGGATGTCCCCTGTTTGAACTCCTAGCTCATGAGCCATCCCTCCCATGCTTGCTCACAAAGGGAACTATTTTTAGGGTTCCTGGTTCCCCAAGTTTAATAGAATCTCTGATCCTAATCAGAAGATGCATATAATGTACTATGATCTGTAAGTAAAGTATTTCTTTTGAACTTTTCACCTAGCATCCTCTCTGTGTATGTCTTATTAATAGTAGCTTGTCTGGGTGGCTGGAATATCTTTTTCCACTGGGAGGGGGGTCTTCTTCTGATTATTCTGGTTCACCCCCCTCCTCTAACACTTCATACATCAGCCACATTTATCTTACATATTAAAGCTGCAATTCTGTACCAACCTGTACAACAACCTGTACCTGAAAGTACGCCCCATTGACCACAATATAACCTAGCTTTGAGTAAATGTGCTTAGGATTGGGCTGTAATACTGTTACAGACTGACCAACAAACTACAAACTTTAGTCTTCCACAAGTAGAGTATATAATGTATCTCACCCCAAAGGTCTTTGTACAATGCAAAGAATAAGTTGCAAAACCATATGGATATTCCTACCAAGTAAGCTATACAAACTTCAAAGAAAAGCACAACCAACATTATACCCATGGTGATATACCCATATTATACCCATGGTGATTATACCATGGTGATGGTCTATGCAGATATGCTGGTGCAATTTACAGTGGGTTCTCGGTATTTGTAGGGGATCCATTCCTGGATCCTGTGTCTACCAATATCTGTGGCTAATTCAATCCAGAGGAGGACCACACCAGCAACCAGCAGTGCCTCTCTGAAGCATCTGGGAGCCCATATGATTGAGGCACAGAGAGGCCATGTGTGACCTCCCCATGCCTCAGAACACCTCCCAGACCCAACTGGAAGGCACTTATGGTTGTATCCAGGATGTCTTTGAGGCCCTATAGATGTAGGCTGGGCACCTGCATTGAGTCAAATCCACAAGTACCAAACCCGAGGATAAGGAGGGTCTATTGTATGTGACTGAGGTGTATGGGTTCAGTCTACCAAGATGCATTGACATGAATTTCTAAAGGAGTAGTTCCTGATGTATGAAAAATATTGATGGATTAAATATTTGCCCTTATGCCCCTTACAATATCACAATAGCACCCCTGCAGTGGCAGAATAATTTTCATTTCATTTGTAGTAATGAGCAGTTGTGTGCATGCCGTCTTAAGCATCGGTTTTAGCTCAAAAGTGCAAATGTTAAAGCAACGTAATTTTCTTTAATTATCTCTTATAACATAGAGATGAATTGTTTGCAAAGACCAAGTTTTGGAGAAATGTTACAAAACCAACTTGGCTGCTAAACAGAATCACTTTTAAAAATGTGGATATTCCTTAGATTATTTAAAGTGCATAAACTGTTTCAGACTGCAATCCAATGCTCACCTATAATTAAGTCCGATTGAACTCTATGGGACTTGCTTCTGAGTATCGACATATAGGATTGCACTATTTTGTATTTACAGCACAATCCTATGCATGTCAGTAGTAAGTCTGATTGTGTTCAGTGGAATTCACTCCCAGGAAAGTGTGCATAGGATTGCAATCTGAATTTATTTCTTCAAATTCAGATTGAAATACCTAAAACAGTGATTCCCAAACTTACTGAGGACATGGGGCTTTCACAGCCTCTTCTTTCTGGCTCAGCCAGGCACCGCCATCTAGGATCTTGTGAAATTTCATGAGATTCAACATGATGACTTCCAAATCTTGCGACATTCGTCCGTTCAACTTTTATTTGGCATAAATATTTGGTAAAAAAGGTCTCTAAACAGATACTATACCGAGAATAGAGACCTAAGCAATACACAGATATCTCTCTCTCTCTCTCTCTGTGTGTGTGTATACACACACACACACACACACACACACACACACACATATATATATATATACACACACACATATATGTATGATCATGCATATATATATATATATATATATATATATATATATATATATATATATATATATATATATATATATATATATATATATATATAAGTGCACACATAAATGTACACACAAATACATACAAACATAACATTATACATATGTGCATATATTATTTAAAAAACAGAAAACAGCCAATTACAGACTTTGCCAGGATGTGATCTAATGTCACAAGATCCAAGATGGTGGCACCCAGGAGAGTTGGTAGGACAGGCAATCAGGAACATCCTGCAGCACACTGTGAATGCAGTGCTGTGCCCTAATGAAGGGGCGCCCAAACCCTGGCCCTGGGGCCATTTGCGGCCCTCAGGAACCCCCAATCCGGCCCATAGGGAGCCCCCAGTCTCCACTGAGCCTCTGGCCCTCTGAAGACTTGCTGTAGCCCACACTGGCCTGACACAACTGCTCTCAGTGTAAGGACAACTGTTCGACCTCTTTCATGAACTGCGGGCTGAGGGCTCCCTCCACTGCTTGCTGTTTCAAATCTGTGAAGCAGCAGTGGCAATAAAGGAAAGGCCGACCTTGCTTTGCGCAAGGCCTTTTATAGGCCTTGAGCTTTTGCAAGACCTTCATTCATTCATATAAGTTCCATCTCTAATATATTCATTTACGTAAATTAATCAAGTTTTAAATGTAAATTAATTCTTTTTTTCCTGGCCCCTGACACAGTGCCAGAGAGATAATGTGGCCCTCCTGCCAAAAAGTTTGGACACCCCTGCCCTAATGCATGGCAGCACACAGTTTGGGAACCACTGTCCCACAATTCAGTTGTGCATGGAACGGTTTGTAACTCTACAGTGCAAATGATATATTTTATTTAAAATTACATAGTATTATTCAAAGTTACAGTCTACCCTAGGGTAACACACCTACTGAATTCACACCTACTGAATTCATACCTACTGAATATTGAACAGTAGGTAACACACCTACTGAAGTGAATTGGGCATACACAGAGAGCTGGTGTAGGGTGAACTGCAAATCAGAACTTCTCAGGCTTGAATCTTGCCTTTCCACGAACTCTCTAGGTGGCTAGCTGCAATATTAGGATAACAATACTTAGGCTGCCATCCTGGGCACACTCACCTGGGAGTAGGTCCCTTGAACCTACCCACTGAACCTTTGAAGTCAGTGGGACTTCTGAGTGGATATTCATAAGATTGGGATGTTACTTAATTTACAGAGTTTGTGTAAGGGTGACATCAAGATAATATATGTGAAACATTTTGCATGCTCAAATAGCATTTGAGTCCAACTGCTAAGTATTGTTACACAGAATTACAGCTGAAGTGTATAGTTAGGTCTAGCATAAGAAACAATACTGAATGCTAGATTTTGGACTTTTTTTTGTCTGAAATGTTTTCAAAGTGAAAAAACCTAACTCTACCCATACTTTAAAAAAGTCTAATAAATGTTCTTTGAAAGATTCCTACTGCTGGAATCTCAAAGAATAGCTTTATGGAATCTGATGTTGGCTGCAATCCTAACCACACTTTCCTGAGAGTAAGCCCCATTGAACAAAATAGGACTTACTTCTGAGTAGGCCTGGTTAGGATTGTGCCTGATCCAAGAAGCTAAGCCATTGCTCTATGTTTGTTGACATTCCTAGATGTAAGATTGTCTGGGAACTCTATGTAATGTGCTGTATTGTAATGAGTTTCATGAAGGAAGGGCAGGATATAAATTATAACAACAGTATATAATTTGCCTGTGTTAGGGCTGTATCTTTTTTTGCAATTATGTTCTTCTTTTAATTGCACATACTATTCCACAAATGTAGGTAAGAAGTAATTTCTTCTCTTCTTCTAATTGCGTTCTCTCACAGGCTGACTGATATGTAGGTCTAAAGTATTCACTCCTGCATTCATTCCTGGATCAATGGAGTAATGTCTCTACAGTGTTGGAATTATGCTGCTGTCATTTGGAGCAGGTTAAGGGATAAGCATCTTCAGCATTCAGGACTGGCCCAAGAGAAAATAGTTCCTGAAGTGCCATGAAATTCTGCCACTTCACACAAACCTTTTACTTGCCTCCTCCACCACTTTGGTTTAGGAGGAGAGGTATGGCAGTTACACTGGCATTGCTAGGGGGTGCAAGGGGTGCGGCCACACCAGGTGACGCGCTGGGGGGTGATGCGCCCTGGGCGGAGGATGCACTAACATCACGGGGTAGGAGGTACCACATCATGCCATACACTGTTGGATGTGGAATGGCCAGTGGAGTGCAGTGCATAAAGCAGAATTGAAATAGCTCCTTTCCTTCAAAAGTTATGGCCAAAAAACCGGAAAGAAAAAAATGCATGGAGACCTATGGAAAGTGAAAGTGAGCCGTATTGTGTGTTTACTCGCGAGTAGGCGCACTTGCCATAGTCTGACGGAAAGGGCAGGCTGAGAGGAATCCAACGACACCACAATGGTCCTGATCCAATGAATGCAGCCCCCCCAAAAACACCCAAGAAGCTCCCCCCCAGCTGTGAGCCTGAGCCTGAAACAAAGCCACGTGGTTGCCTTTACTCGCATGTAGACGGACTTGTCTTGGTCAAGGCAGGCTGAGAGGCTCCAAGGACATCAGAATGGTCCTCATCCCATGAGTGCAGCCCCCAAAAGCAGGAGAAGGAGGTTCCTCCCTCCCGGTTGCCTCGTTCCCAGTCCCTGGAGCCTTATGGAAAGCAAAGCAGCCTCACAGTTGTGTTTACTTGCGAGTAGGCAGACATGCCTTGGTTGATGGTCAGACCACCACAAAGGGGAATGTGAGGACACCAGAAGGGTCCTGAGCCGATGGAGCTGCTCCAGAAGGCAGCCTCCCCCCCCCCCCCAAAGAACAAAAAAGAGGCTTGAATGGTAAGGGGAAAGTTTTCTATTTTGCACTTGTGAAGCCAGGTGGGTCTTTATTCTGATGTGCCTGAAATAGAAGAACTTTAAACTGGGCACTGGGAGGGCTGAAGAGCTCACTGATTCTTTTCGGGGGTTGTTATTGCAGGCAGACTACAGAGTAAGCTCCATTGACCACTATGGGACTTACTTCTGAGTAGTCATGCATAGGATTGGTCTCACAGGCTGCAATCCTACCCACACTTTCCTGAGAGTAAGCCCCACTGACTACAATAGGACTTACTTCAGAGTAGATTCACTTGGTGGAACAGGACTGGCTCCACCTTATTTAATTATTTTATTTTAATTTAATTATTTATAATTATTTATTTTAATTTGCTTGATGATGTCACTTCTGGCCCATGACATCACTTCCAATGAGTTCTGGGCAGATTGTCATTCTAAAAAGTGGGTCCCAGTGCCAAAAGTTTGAGAACTGCTGCCATAAGGTGTTAGTAAGTTGACACGGTTGTGTGTGTGTGAGACTACAAGTTTTCAAAATCACTAAAATCAAAATTTGGAGGAATAATCCCATTATGTTATATATCAATCAATGCGTAATTTCTTGCAGAATGCAATGAAACAAACCACATTGAAATATCTGTGTTATAACAAAAGGTACAACCAAAAAACCGGTGGGGGTGGGGCAACGGTACATCACCATGCCCACCTGGGGCCTTGCCCCGCCCACTACATGGGATGAGGCAAAGGCCTCCCGTACAGGGTGACGCGAATCCTAGTGACGCCACTGGGCAGTTGTCCTTGTCCACCCACTACTGCTACTGGAAGAGTAGAGGAGGTTACTGTAGCAACAGTCTTTTTTTGGAATCAGGAAAGAGAATTATCACAACCACTATTTCCCCACCCTCCCTAGCTTACCCAATTTACCTGTTTCTTCCACTTGTTCGGCCACTGCATGTTTTGCAGCAGCAAAGCAGAGATGGAGCAAGGAAGCAGGAAAAAATGGGAGTGGGGCAGTGCTCCTCTTGGCTTCTCTATTCTACCCTGCTCTGCTACTGTCTTTGAAAACATACAGCATCTGAATGAGGAATAAGGGAGGTAATGGGTAGTAGGCAAGGCTGTTGCAGAGGTGGCTGAGGGGTACCTGAAGCAGGTCGTCTCACTTCATCTCATGGCTGGGCCAGCCCTGCCAGCATTTACTTGTGGATCCTGAAGTAGGCTATGGTTGCAATTGTCTGCACATTTACTTGGGTGTAAGTCTCATTGAATTCAATGGGACTTACTTCTGAGTAGACATGCATAAGATTGCACTGTATCAGTCTGATAAAGTTATGCTTAGGCAAATCTACAGCCCAATCCTATGTACCTCTACTCAGAAGAAAATCCCAGTGAGTTCAATAGAACTTACTTCCAGGTAAATGTGCATAGGATTGCAACCTTAAGTGGTTAACTTGGGTTTAAGCCAGTTTAGTACCACTGATGTTAGGGTGCAATCCTAACCAACTTTCCAGCTCTGGCATAGATGTGGGGTATCTATGTGGGGTATGTGCTGCATCCTGCAATTGGGGGGCAGTCACGGAGGCCTCCTCAAGGTATGGCAATGTTTGTTCCCTTACCTCAAAGTTGCATTACCCTTATGTTGGTGCTGGGAAGTGGGTTAGGATTGCGCCTTTAGTCATGTAACAAGCATTTAAGTACCAAGACTCTAACTGAGTTATGTTGTGGAACTGGTATTGTTCCAATGATGTAAATCACTCCAATTCAATATACAATACAGAGCTCCGGTGTGCCTACCGAGCTCCCTGCTCCCACATAAAGTTATCCCCATTCATTTCAGTGAAGGAAGCCACTTTGAACATGCAAGACTTCTAGGAAAATAATTGCTTCCTTTAACTGAAAAGTGAGGTGAAATTCTTGTGAACATGGAAAGCACATGTGAACAGTGGAGCATTTGCAGGCCTCTGAAAAGTACAGTAGATCCAGACAGTTTTAACTGAAGAAGTATTATTTATAAATAAATGACATATAAATATATTTGCAAATATATATGGTACAAAACTACATTTAGAAGCAAATATGTGCATTAACATCTTTAATGTTAATATGTTACATTATTGGGCCTGGGAAATGTTTCCTTGTGTATTTTTTTCCCCCTTTCTTAAAGTAATATCCCCTTTTTGGTGGGAAATACTATGTAACATCAGTATTCATTCAAGCATTAAAAAATTCTACTTCCAAATACTGAAATCAATATTTTTATGTTTATTCATTTCCTTGAACTGCATTTGTTTTGCTTGGACTGAAATGCGAGACCCACTAAAGGCAAGTTTTTGTTCTGTTAATAATAGATACTATTTGTGCCTGTTGAAATAGCTGTCACAGTCAACACGATGTACATTTCACATGGCCAGACTATCATGTGATAGTTGTCAACACCATGTGAGAAAACTGGCAGTATGAATCCCCTTTAGTTATGGGCACAGATTTAAGTGCACAGATTCTAAGGAGAACTTCTCTTTTACAGGTCCAGCCTATTTATACACGAATTTTTTATACACGGATTTGACTCAATACGAATGACCATTGCAAATGAGAAGTGATGTGCTGATCCCTGGAGAAGGGGAAAAATGCACTCCTTTAAAATCAGTTTAAAAAACAGAACAGTCCTTTAACAATAGCCTCATTAATATGAGAGAGAGAGAGAGAGAGAGAGAGGGCAACTGGCTGACCATCAATCCTCTTTCCAGGCAAACCCTCCCTTCCCCCTGAGAAAGGTGATCGCTTTGCTTTGGTGAAGGGAGGGACTGAGTGAAGCACTTGGAGGATGAGTGTTTGATGGATTGTCTTTTTAATGACTCTTATCTTAGAGTCAAAAGGTCAACAAGGCTTTTTTTAAATCACATGAGCAAAGAAACTTTTTAAAATGGATTTGCTATAGTGTGTTTTTTGCTATCCACGTGAGTGCTTGGAACGGAACCCACGTGAATAATTAGTCTCAACCTGTATTTGTCAGAGCTGCTTCAGTGCATATACAGTACTAATAAGTATTATTTTTTCTAAATATTTATAATGTTATTGCCATGGGTAGAAAAGAATCACTTTTCATGGTAGTGAAAAAGGGAGGTTTACTTATGTTCTTTTGGTGGTGGTGGCAGTGGCAGCGAAACCAGGAAGGGCCATCCTAACAGCACCTATGGGTCCTACCCTTCTTAAGGGGGTAGTACCCAATCTAAGGTCAGCAGTGGGATCACTGCTCTTGAGCATTGACCATTTTCAGCTCACGCCTATGTGTGTCTAATCAGAACGGGCAGTTTACTCCTAACTTCTCTTGCCCATTGGAGCAGTAGCATGAAAGCAGCTACTGCTGTATCCAGCGGGCACCAGGAAACAGCAACAAGGCAAGGCAACAAGGAAACAGGTGGTCTCCTTGGGGGAATGCACTGGCTATTTTGCCCAAGCTCTGCCAATCCCACCCCCTTCCCAACATGGAGTTCAGGATATGGCAGAGCAGAGGTCCACCAATCCCACCTCCTCCTGCCCCAGTTTCTCCCCCACTTTGCCCTCCCCCACCCTTGTTCTGCCTCCTCCCACCCACAGAGGCCACACCGCCAGTGTTGCACTTACCCCTGGCGGCAGTGCATCTTCTTCCTGCTGGCGCTGGGCCTGGTACCTGACTGCATGGCCCAATGCTAGTACTCCTTACTTGTCAGGTGCCGTAAACGTGCTTTAAAGCACATTCACAGCACCTAGTGCCAGCGCTATAGCACCCAGTGCCAGCGCTAGGGCTCAGCACCAGTGCTGGCTGAGTTCAGAATTGGGCCCTGTCCCATTGAGTTCAATGGGAGCCACTCTCAAGTAAATCTCAAGTAAAGGATTGCAGCCTTTGTCTGTTCCTGTATCTACCTTGAAGTTAGTCCTATTGACCACAGTGATACTTGCTTCTAAGTATACATGCACAGGAGGCGGCTGTTTGCACTTCTTCTCTGGAACAAAAAAAATGACCAAATATTCTTTTTTATTATGCTTTCTTTTATCTTCTCTTTGTATTCACATATGTATTTGTGTGATAACAGGGGAAGGGGGGAACCTGTGTGCAACAATGAACAAACCTGCTGCTCGTATAATAAGAGTGCAATCCTAAGCATCTTTACCTAGGAGGAAGTGCCATTGAAATCAATGCAACTTGCTTCCAAGTAAACATGATTGGAAATGTGCTGTAAAACTGAGTCACTCCAATTGGCACAGAATCTGTGAATTCTTGAGGGTTATATTGACATCTGTACCAGATATATTATTACTTCAGGAAGGCAATTACAGTTCCTTTAATAGCTTCACCCTATTCAGTCACTGTATGAACATCTAGGAGGACTGATTAAAGAGAGCAGGAAACTATTTAGACTGCTTTATACCTAATTTGGCTTTAGATATATCATAAACAGTATGATGTTTTTCTCAGTTGCTGCTTATACCTTAAGGATATAAATGGTATTTAATAATAAGGTTTCTGGAACTTGGCTGTATTAACAGGAGAGGTTTAGATTTACTTTTTAATTTTCTTGTGAAAAATTGACACACTAATGCTGACTGACACCTGTCTAAATAATAGATACCCGTATCTAAGATAAAATTTGTAATCATTAACAAAAACAAACAAATAAAACTGAACACAACCCAGAAAGCTAATAATGTTCTGCTAATAAACAACACCAATGATGGCATCTGGATAATACAGGATTTGCTAAGTGGAAATTTCCTATAATTTATTATACAAATATGTATCAGAAACCTAATATTATACAGGAGAACTTAGAAAATTTGTTTTTAATTTGTTCATCAGGAATGTTGCATGTTTTTAAAAAAAAAAGCTGTAGTAATTTGAGGCATTAGTCCTTAGGGAATATTTGTTTTTATAGAGGCCATATGGGTTAAAAGAACAAGAAGAGAATCTTCATTCTTTTCCCAAAAGAAGCAACCATTACTATCTCCAAATATTATCAAAATTCCATTCCCTTTGCTTTTATGTAGTACCTGATAGATAACGTTTAATTACAACACACTATAACTTTATTTTACCCTAATGGCTACCAGATACATAGCAATTAAGATTTTTAAATATTATGCTAAACTATAACAGCAGGAGCAGGCAGAGTTGATAATATTAGCATTGATCATAGACATTTACAGAAAAACACAATGTTATCTAAACAGGTAACCTGATATATATCATTCTACTTTTTCAAGGTCAGCAAATTTTGAAAAATAAACAATATTTTATTCCTGCTTCTGTTTTTCAGGAATATAGTCTATGGTACATCAAAAATAAAATATGATTAACTTCTCTGGGTACAATCCAACCAAAGGAAAGCGGTTTTGAGTACCATTGATTACAATAGAAGAGATTCACAGCTTGTGTTTAATTCTCCCATTGAAATCAGGTGGGCTTCACAGTTCATAATCAGAACTGGACTGTATCCTGTTTGCTTCCTCTCATTCTGTTATAGTAGCACAGCACACTCTTACAGAACAGCAACTGCAATGTAAAATGCACTACAGTCAATAGAATAAATATGGCCACTGATATTAATAGTGGTAAATGGAATTAGAAATATTGTTTAATATACAGATATAAAAGTCTAGATTAGCAGTTTAAGGACATAACTTTTTTCTAAAGCAAAGCTACCTACATGAATGAATCAAATCGTGTCTGGCAAATTTCTGCCTCTGGTTGAATATTTACATGAACATTTTTAGATTCATGGAAAATAGACTTCAGTTCTTTCAACTAACACACACACACACACACACACACACACACACACACACACACACACACACACACACACACACACATGAATAGCAGCAGTGGCAGACACAAGCACAAGGAATTCCCATATCACACCTTCCCTTTTGTGTTGCTTGAATATGCATAGTTCAGTTCTTCCTGCATATCCCCCCCTTTCATATGTGTTTTCAGTGGGTTCTTAGTGAGAGGGAATAAAGGTATGCTGTGAGAGTCAAGAAGCAATAAGTGAATAAGTGTGTGTGTTTCAGTGTGTAGATGTATGGAGCAGGCTAGGCTGTAGGCTGGTCATCTTTCAGTATGTCTTTGCTGTCTGGGATCCAGAATGTTAGTTCCGTTTCCAAAATCTTTAAAAGGAAAAGAGCAGGAAGTAAGGACCTGTGCATTTTCTGTAGCTAAACACTTTGGCAAGTAAATAATTTGTCTAGCAGTTATTAAGTATATAGCTAGAAAAATTATACAGCTAGAAAAATTACATCTAGGTAACTTTAACCACTCTGCCAATAAAAAAAATGATCACTAAGGGATGGCTAGAACAGTTTAACACCAATATTGAAAAGACAGTTTGTATGTCTCCTCAAAAAGAGTTTATTTTCTTTGTTCTCCTGATACCTAAACTCTTAAACTTTTCTGAAAAATAGATCACACTTGTGATCTATTTTTGCACACAGATTTTTTTTTTTTAAAATTTAGAATATTACATAGAACTGGGGATGTGTAGCATCCCTCTATAAATAAAGATCATAGGATGCATTTGTATTTCAAAACTATGGCAGCAGCACTTTTTCACTGCTGTTAGAATTGGCATACAGTTTTGTGAAGGTAGGCTAGAGAGTGTAGTGTAGTTTATTTCAAAGAGTTGGAGTCCTACTCATGGTTTATCAGAGTGCTTAAATATTGCACATATATTACAAATGTATATAGTTGAATTTTTTTTTAACAAAAAAGGGCAATTATTTTTAGATAAAGCACAATAGGATTTTGACAAATGCTATTTTAATGCACTAGTACTTTGGCAAAAAAGGGGGGATATACTTGAAAGAAATCTACACTTACAATTAAAAAGCATTGTTTTGGGACACAAAAGAGACAAGTGCTCATTCCTAAATCTTGCTTCTATTAAAATGGGGCAGATTTGATGCTGCACTACTTATTTTTATATATTTTTAATTTTTTTTCCTCATGTTGAATGGATTTAAACCTTATATTCATTTCCATGAAACACTAAGCTTTGCCTCCTGATGTAGTATTCCCTCTATAATGCATCTTAGTTTAATTCACTCTCAGTGAAACAACAAGGTTCACTCTGGAGAGCTTCTTACAACATAATTTAGCTGGACCTTTTCTTAGTAAAGGTTTTCTGGTTTTCATTTTCACTTCATATTCTCAAATAAAAGATCCTTTGTTGTCTACCATTTGATTGGACTTAATGAAAAACACTCCATTTTAACCTAACAGTATTTCCCTTTGAATTTATTATATTTAAGGACACTGTCAAAAATCAAGCATTTAATCTCAGGTTTTTATACTTAAAATTATATTACTATCATATGGCTCAGCGAGGTGATGTAAAAAGGGCACTGAAGAGATTTAAACCAAAAGTCAAGCAAAAAAGCGAAAGAAAAAGCTTGCCTCATTTTAATATGAAACTAAATACTATGGCTAATGTGCAGATTGGGTATGGTAGTTGACTTTAAAGACTAACATGTGACAGGGTGCCAATAGCTGAATTGTGCAGTATTGACTGAATGAGGTTCACTGATTTGTATTGAGGCTAATATCTTCTTTAAACAATTCCGTGTAAATTGTGCGTATAAAGTCATTGGAAGCTGTTTCTCCGGACAGCATCTCCGGCTAGCTACCTGCTGGAGTGAGGAAGAGAATCAATAGAAAGAAATAGAGCTGAGCATGAGACTAGGAAGCTTCTGGGCAGTTAGTGCTGATAAAAGTAGATGATGTCAATATTTGGGAATAACACAACTCTAGGATAACAGACAAAAGAGAGGTGCATATGTTGGCGAAGGTTCAAACAGGGGCAGAATTAATGCATAAGTCGCAGCTGTTGCCCCAGGCTGCAAAAGACATTATTTATTCTAGGTATTGTTAAATTCCTGCTGAAACACCAAGGTTCAATACAGTATATTAAAAATGCTATCTCCACCCATAAGAAAGCTGGCTGGGTGTGCGCGCGTGCGCGCGCGCGTGTGTGTTTAGACTCTTTCTAAGCCATGAATCAGTTGTCAATGTCAAAGCATCTCAGGATTAGAGTCTTGAACTAATAAAACGAATAATCTCAGAAAAAAAGTATTTTGTGAAATAAAAGTCTCTGTCCAACTTTCTTTTGGCAGAATGAATATTTGCAGCCATGATAGATAAAGAGTAGAAGTTGATTCTGTACCTTTCAGTGTTGATCCTTGGTTCTTGGCCCTTGCCATTTTTACATTTAAATATTATTCCAAACAGACAAAATTGATTCTCCTGCAGAATCATAACACTGTGCATTCTTTTAACCCTGCTGTCCTTATTGGTACTGAAGTAATGGTATATTTCTGCTAATTTCATCGTGGAAATCAGTTTCCCTCTTGCTGTCAGGTGATGAATTTTTGTTCTTCTGTGCTAATCTTTCTGTTGATGTATTATGACATAGTCTGTCAACATGAACAGATATGTGAAGGGGAGATTGGGTGACTGAGACATACAACCTGAATATGGCTCCACTTGAATTTTAAACATGGATATCATGTTAGGATACAGAAAGTAGGAATGTGTGTAGTAAAAAATGCTATTATTTTGATGTGATTTCGGCAAAAGCAAAACAGGTGGGCTATGACATGTTTCCAAAAGGAGAGTGGATGAGGTAATTCCAAAGCACATGCAAACACACAAAAACTCTCCCTTCTACTTAATAGCTCTAAAAACTTGAATGTGCAAAATACATCTATGTAAAGGGGAAATTAATTTCTGCATATATGATTATGATGAATAGTTCTTGACAAAGAAATAATTTCACAACTTGAATGATTCTGTTGCTGCAGATAGTTTTATTGTTTGGTGTTAGATCTGGATTACATCAAGTAGGTGATTACTGTGTCAGCTAGAAAGGTCAAGTTCTTATCTTTTCTTTTGAGCCACCATTAAGAAACCCTTTATATAAAGACACATGTGCCAGGACTTTCTGTGTGTATGCTTGAGTATGTCCATGATCTCTCCCCCTCCCACATACACCCACATGGACTTTCATTATAGGGTTAGCTTGTCTCAAACACGCAGAATTCAAGAAGAAAGATCACTGTATCTCACAAGTGTCTGTTTTCAGGTTACTGTAGTTTTTGTTCTGCATACCAACTTTCTTTCTTAAATTAACATGAGGTATAAGATCTTCATTTCCTGCACATCTGTAAAGAAGTCTTCATTTCAAATAAAGCATCCATCTTTATTGGGGGACAAAGTAAAAAAAAATCTTTTAAGACCTACACTTCAACTAATTTGTTAATCTTGTGCCACTTTTAGCATTTGTCACACATATAGACCAGGAAATTGGCTCCATCTCATTCTAGCTCTGTGTTGAATTAAAAACCTCTACAGCAAAGAAGATCACGATGTGGGGAAAGAATAAATTTAGACCTTTCCTTAGTAATGCACATATATTTCCATACATTTCACATCCTAAGGGAGCCCACGAATGCATTCAATAAATACAAAACTATAAACTATACATCCAAGAGAAATGATTCCTCATATTCCAAATTCTTTTATGACCTTAGCTTTAACAGATTAAAACTCAAAGACAGGCTAGAGGAAGATTTGGAATGATCCAAAGCTCTGTATTTTAGGGTTACCTATTTTTCTGATAGCACTATATGGCTTAGATCAAATGAAATTAATGAGTGGCACCTTGACATTGACAAAATGATAGTTATGCCTTGTTCAACTAGCCTTCCCCTAAATATTGTGGGGAACCATATAGATAGCCCTTTGTGTGGAAGAGTTGGTTATTTTCACCATATATATTAAGATCAGCAAAAAGAGCAGTTTATGGGTAAAGGGCAATAATAAAGAGCTAGACTTTAAACATGATTAGTTGATGCCTATTAAAGTTCTGTTACAATGAAATATATACCTCAGGTGGAGAAAATTACCTACTTCTAGGATGATAGTCCTGCTGAATGTGTATTTTACCATATCTTTAAAATATTTGCGATTTTGACTGCATTCTGAGAAGATAGTGCAATGTGATAGATTTACGAGGGTTTGACAGAAACAAGGGTAGGAAAGATTATGGCATACTTGTTTAGAAAAACTGTGAACTGAAGGTTCCTGATTTACACTGACATATATCTAGATGAAACTATAGTTTGCAAATTGCCTAGAGGAGCCATCTTTTATTAAGTGTTTGATGGGTAGAGAAAATGTACATATCTATTCTAAAACAGTCTTGGAATATCAATGTTGCATGTGTATCTGTGGTTTTATTTTTTAGATTTTCTTAAATGTTTTCATCATTATGTTTTCATTGTCCAGTCCTGTTTCCAATGCCTGTTTCTAGTGAACAAAAATCCTTTAGTTTGAACAATATTGAAGAGCCATGCACCAAAACACTGCATAATGAACAATAAAACTTCCACTTAGGTACTTTCTTACAGTACAGGTTAACAAAGGAATCCACTGGAAAGTTCTGAACAAGAACCATTGAAATGAATGGGATCTGTGTAAGAGTATAGTTATATTTTTTGTGCAATATGAGGTGTGCACAGGAGGATGCCATGGTAGATTTTTTTTTTTTTCGTCTAGCTGTCTAGCAATATTCCTACAAGCTGGGTAAAACATGCATTTGTAACAGATTAAGGAAAACTGTTGTACCCCTCTGTTCCCAGGTATGTTGTAAGACATGTGGCTGAAGGAAGATGTTTTGCCTTATAGTGGAAGGATGCTAACCTATAGAACCAGTGGTATTGCTTACAAATCCATGATTCGGACATCTATCCCAAGAAAGGTCAGCGTTAACTCTTCTTATACACATTACTGGCTAATGGATCTGATCCTATCAGCTGCTAAACAGGCAAAGAACTTTTGCAGTCAAGTGGAAGGGAATGTTACATTGGTGTGTCAGGAAGTATTGATAGCGTTGTACTAGCAACAGCTGCTAGCACAAGATGCATCACAGTAGAAGCATGCAGAGTTGTAGCAAAGTACAAACCTAGACAGGGAGACTACCTTTCATGGGATGTAAGGACTTGGGAAGATGAACGTGTTGGTATCCTGAAGGTATTTTGGCTTATATGATGCCAGTGACACTCATGCCTCCCTATTCTCTTCGTAGTTAGCTGTATTCTTTTATAATGGGATTGAAACTAATCAGTGCCTTATGCAAGCTGCTACTGTGTCGATGCAAATTACTCAGTACACTCTTGCAACAATCTATGCCGGCAGCATCAAGGTGCCAGATTGTTTTTAGAATTTCATCTTGTGCTATAGATTGTTGCAAACATGAATACATGTTTGGCAGGCAATGTTAGTAATGCCAAAGCATAAAAACACACACAACTGCCAATTATCAAAATTACACTTCTAGGTTTTTTTTACTAGCAAAAATGATGAACATAGTTTCTAATTAGCAGCAAATGTAAGATGTGGAAGTGTGTTTATACAAGGTGTCTTAATTACAGTGCATGCAATTTTAACGTTGATTTTAAATTATTTGTATAGGTGTATATAGATGTTTAATCTTTCTATAGCTAATTTAAGGAGATATCTATAAGATATTAGATGTTGTGCCTGGACAATGATATTCTGAAGCTAACTGACATTCATTCAAACATGCAATTCTGGGTATGTTTACTCAGAAGTCTTGTTGTGTACTCCCAGGTGAGTGTGCATAAAATTGTAGCCAATGTTTAGTATCCGTTTAAGAGATCTAACCATTTTCTGAGAAAAAAACATCAGGCTGTAAAACTATCTGGCCATTATACTGGTGGATCTCATATTCTGCCACAGTAAGGCCCGAGCCACTGGTACACCAGTCACTCCACTGTTCTTCAGGGTTCTGCCACCAGCTCAAAGCCCTGGAGACTGCATACAGGCAATACTGGCCAGCCAGCAGAACTGGTAATATGGCAGCAGGGGCAAATCAGAGAAGGGTTGGGGCAGAGCAGGGCAGAAAGTGGGCCAGGCTGAAGGCAAGATGGGGGAGGATCTCAGTGGCAGCTGCTCAAATGGGATACTATCCTCCTTTCCCAGCTTGGACCTACCTCTGAGAGATTTATGCGAGCTAAAGAGCAAAGGAAGATCCTACTGAGGCCCTTTGGGCCCAGACAACCTACAGAGACACTGGTGATCCTGATCACCCCACCACCCCAGGGCCATAGCATGAAATTCTGCCCTTCTGACTGGAAGTAATTACGGTGACATCATCACATCACTGCAATTACTTCTGTTGTTATCACACTGCTCTGACAGCCTCCACTTCTTCCCCCCCTTTTTTTAGGGGAAGAAGAATGGAGGCTGTCAGAGTAGCAAGGTTTGGATGTGCGCCAATAGTAGCTTCGAGCTTGCAGCCACTATCAGTGCAATGCTGTGCCACTCTGTGGGTCACCCCATCTTTCCCCTTCTTTTTTTAAAGGGAAAGGAGGAGGAGGACCTCAGATTGGCTGTGGCTTTTACTTTGCTTCTTCTTCTTCTTTTTTTCTTAAGGGGATAGAGGTGGGTGGCACTCAGAGTAGCTACCTACCTCTATCACAGGGCCAACTGTGGCCAACTGTGGCCCAAGGGCTGGATCCAGCATCCGCATGGATCTGTCTGCCTAGTGAGCATACTGGGTTTTGGTTCTGCATGGCCACCATGCAATGCCCTCCCTGTTTGGAAGACAGGGACACTCGCGTCTGCCCAGATGTCCTGTTGCGTGGTATTCTGGGATGCTGGGCAGACAATGTGACAGCCCAGAATGTTCCTGTCCTTCAAATGGGGAAGACATTGCATGGCAGCTGCACGGAACGCTTGGATGTGGTCCAGACAAGGACTGCATTCCAGGCGCACAGTGCTCAAAGGTTTGAACAGTGCTGCTCTATCCCTTATTAAAAAAGGCAAAAGGGGGGTGCCAAGGGGGAGTGAATGGCATGCCACCTGGGGCATTTGCAACTGTTGACCTCCCCCCTAGATACATCAGTGTACAGGGAAGTAAGTAAAAATGTTCTTGTAGGCTGCCTGGTCTCTTGCTGGCCTGTGGCGTGCAGCTTACATTCCCAGAGCGCTGCATACTGTGGGCCAGCTGGGGGATAGCATAGGATTGGACCGCAAGAGCATTTGAATTAAATCAGGTATGCAGCCTGATCCTAACCATGTTTTATTCAGAAATAACAGCACATTCTTATATATCTTTACTTATAATTAAGTCTCACAGGATTCAATGGGACTTACTCCCACATACACATAGGATTATAGCCTCAGTTCCACTGAATTCAGTGAAACTGACTTCCAGGCAAGTGTGGCTAGGATTGTAGCTATATCCATGCAGCCCCAGAAGGAAGTCTCACTGAAATTGATTTGACTTACTAAATAAATTTATCTGAAAGTATTGGGCTCTAAAGTCAAGGTCTTTAAGGGTCAAATTACATGTTATGATATTATCCAGAGACATACTTAAGACTGGACATATGAAGAGCCCAGTGCAGATCAGAACTAAACAGGGAGCTAAACTAAACAATGCAGATCAGAACTAAACTAACTGCTTCCCCCCCCCAAGACCCCCCAAATTGCTGTTGGTCCCACAAACTGATATTTGTTGCAGATAGCTGTGGTGGGGCAAATAGCTTTGGCAGGACAATCTTCAGCAGGCAAATGGTGCCTCTCCCCATGATGTGGCCTTGATCTCAGCCAGGAACTTTACAGCAGCTTTTTGTTAAGGAAGAGTTAAGCACCCCCTGTAATGGTGTATTTATTATAATGTATATAGTTTTGCCCTAATTTTAGAGATGAATGAGTTTGTGTTTTATAGTTTAAAAAAATTGTTTCAGAGTAATCCCATGTTAGTAATAGGAACTGTGGAGTAGGTGGGATTTAGAATTATAATCCTTACAGTCACACACTTTTACTCAGAATTAAGTCCCAATGAACTCAGTGAAATTCACTTTCTAGAAAGTATGCTTAGCATTGCAGCTTTAGTGGGCTTCCTGCCTATACTTCCTTGTTTGTATTCTCTCTCTCTTTTTTTCTTTTTGCAAATAATGGTTGTGTCATTGTGAATATATGGTGAGTATGCTTTCCTTCTTTCCTGTATTGCAGAGTTTTCATCTACTTTATTTATGAGTTACAAAGACCTTTTTCAAGTAATAGTCATCTGCATATATTATGGCAAGGAACTTGCATGGGTCTTTCCTAAATTATAAGCTTGACAGGGCATGGCAAAGAGTGTCATCCCAGAGGTTTGGTGAGTGCTTCATGCACTATAGGTGCCATCAGAATAAAAAAAACCTCTAATAAATAATTGGTGGTTGTTAGTGATAAGCAACGATCATTAGCATGAGTTTTCCAGCAAGCCAACAAGCAATTAATCTCAACTTCAGTCATTCACATTCCCCTAGCCGAATCACCATCTCTTAAAACAGCTGGCGTCTTCTATTGCAGTAATATGTGTAGGTGATTTTTGCCTTTGCTCCAGTTCAAATGCGACTACTGTTTAAATGAAAAGAATTTACCTTTCTCTTGCTTCGATGTAAATCAGGAGCCACCTGACTCAAGACCATGAAACTGGAAGCAAGTAGAACAAATGGGGGGGGGAATATATAATGAAGCTAAAATGAAGCAACTGCTTAAATAATTAAGAAACAAACATGAAAGTTTGTTTGCTGCTTAGCCATAGAAATGTGAGGTCAGAACATTGTAACAAACATTGTAACATATTAACAGGTCAACAAAAGGACAATGACAATGGGACAAATGGAAAGTAAAAGCCCCAAAGATGAAAGGATAATTTACTGTGAAATTGTCTGGCTCCTTGATCCTAAACACATTGTGAAGCCTGTGTGACAGAAACAGTGTGGTACAGTGAGTAGTATTGGACTATGGCTTGGGAGCCCCACTTCAGAGGATGGTTCCAAAACTTTCTTCTAGTTGCTCAGCCATTCTCATCATCATTTTAGCCCCAAAACAACCTGTGAGAGGGTCAGTCTGAGAAATGATGACTGGCCTAAGTTCACTCCATGCACTTAATTGGTGACATTTGAACCTGGGGCTCTCAAATCTAACAAGCTCCTGGAAGTAGGGTAAGGGGAAAATAAATAAGCAGCCTGGCTCCCCACTAAGAATCCAATACTATCCAATTTTCCAGTGCCGGTGCAGTTGTGACAGTGGAGTGAGCGCTGCATCCTGTGGTGGAGAGACAGTCACTGGGACCTTCTTAAGGTATGGGAACATGTATTCCCTTACCACAGGGCTGCATTGTGGCTGCACCATTGCTGGAAAGTTGGATAGGATTGGGCCCTAACACCTTTAGAACTGCGCCCAAATTTTCTTAGATTAAAATACGTATTGGATACTGAAGAAAAATCTTAAAATGTGTTTGTATTTTTTTCTTTTTTTAAGGTAAGGCGTTAAATGTTAGAAATCTGCTCCTATTCTAAAGAGACTAATTTCTTTCAGATTGAAATAACAGCATCAAGAATAGTCACTCATAGTTAAAATCTCTGGGTATGCAGCCATACAATTTGAAAACAAAAGATGTTATTTGATGAATTTAAAACGTTTTATCCTACAATCGCTATAGACATCGTCAGGCAACCAAAGGCAAAACTCCACCAGGCAAAACTCCAACTCGATCTTTGAATTTTAACTATGAGTGCTGTTGCCTCTGGCTATGATAATCTGAGAACCTATATAATCAAATATTCTTATTATAATTACAATCTGATCTTATTCTCTGATATTATAGAACTGGATTCTAGGATTCTCAGTTTCCTGGCCCCAGAACAATGGCTATCTCGTTCTGTTGTTCTATAGCCATTTATTTATCCAGTTCTTTGCTTTGCCCATTAACATTAAGCAAAATTCCCTATACAGTCCAAAGTGCATTGGTCAAATGGCTTTGTTGTCTTAGACCAGGGGTACCCAAACCCCGAACCTGGGGCCACTTGCGGCCCCCGAGGCCTCTCAATGTGGCCCTCAGGGAGCCCCCAGTCTCCAATGAGCCTCTGGCCCTCCGGAGATTTGTTGGAGCCCGCACTGGCCCAATGCAACTGCTCTCAGTTTGAGGGCGACTGTTTGACTTCTTGCGTGAGCTGTGGGATGAGGTCTTCCTCCACCGCTTGCTGTTTCACATCTCTGATGCAGTAGCAGTAGCAAAGGAAAGGCCAGCCTTGCTTTGTGCAAGGCCTTTTATAGGCCTTGAGCTATTTCCAGACCTTCATTCATTCATATAAGTTATTTTATTATTATTTATTATTTTATTTTTCACATTTTTATACCGCCCTTCCCCCAAAGAGCTCAGGGCGGTTTACACAGCTGCTCCTCCCCTCTTTCTTGTCGTTACAACAACCCTGTGAGGTAGGTGAGGCTGAGAGAAAGTGACTGGCCCAAGGTCACCCAGGAAGCTTTGTGACTGGGGGGGGGGATAATCTTTAATATATTCGTTTATGCAAACTTATGTAAATTTAGTCAAATTTTAAATGTAAATTAATTCTTTTTTTTCCCCTGGCCCCTGACACAGTGTCAGAGAGATGATGTGGCCCTCCTGCCAAAAACTTTGGACACCCCTGTCTTAGACAACCAATGGCCATAATCTAAGGCAGTGTTTTTCAAAGTGTGCTCCTAGGAGCCCAGGGGCTCCACAACCAACCATTAGTGAACACTCTCTATCCTGCACTGGCCCACTCTACATATGCACTGGCACTGGGGATCCAGGAGATCCAGGAGACATGTGCTGACAGGGCTCCTGAAACTCCTTTTAGAAGCTTAAAGGGCTTCTAAAGAGCCCTTAAAGGGCTACAGAAACCAAAAAGTCTGAGAACTGCTGCCCTAAGGACTTGGGTGCCCGTCATTTCCTTGTAACTTTCATTATCTAAAGAGTTAGGGTTGCCAGTCCTCAAGGATTGGCCTGGAGTGTCCAGGAATCAGGATCAATTTCCAGATGCCTACAAAAGCAAACTGGGAAATTTTAGTAGGGTCGCCAGAATTTTCCCACATTGCATAATGTTGGGGGGAAAAAGTTTCCAGGAATACCTTCTGTCAGAATTGGCAAAATTATTAATCGTATGATAAAGCAAGGAGGGGAGGTTTAAGGCTTTTGAAAAGTGAAGTGGAGCAGCACTGCATAGCCTCTGTTTGCATTTCAGCAGTTGATGTGAAGTCTAGGATTGGGTTGTAGGACTATTTTGAATAAGTTCAAATCTGGAATTCAGCTTAAAGATGGCGATTGGGATCCTAAGTCAGGATATTCAAATACTGAAGAGCCCTATATATGCAATCAGAAGTTTGTGTGACATTTTCTTCCCATTTATGAAGAGAGAAATTATTTTTGAATTGCTTATCATATTGTTTCTGCATCTTTGGGGTAAGAGTGCATAAACAGCAAGCAGAGGTCAAAGAGGTTCTTCACTTTGTCCCGAGGGGCACAATCTTAGAATGCATTTACAACAATCCTGTAAGGTAAGCATTATCCCCATAAATCAGCTGAGACTAAGAGCGAATGTCTTGCCTAAGGCCACTAGTGAGTTCATTTTCAGACTCAAACTGTCATGACCCCAACCATGAGTGACCAGTGCTCAGACCTAAAGAGAGATGAACTGGCACTGACAGCAGGGAACCTGAACCCAGCCCCAGTGGGCGTATCCTGTCTGAAGCGGACTCCATTGAAGACTCCTCTGACTTCCAGGAATCTCTCAGCCTGTTCTGCCCAGGGCCAGCCTTAGGGCAATTTGACCAATTTGACCTAACTGGGCCTTATGCCTGGAGGGATCCCAGACTGAGGCAGTATGTGGTGTGCCTGCAACCAGTACCTCGCTCTGTAGCGGACACTCTCGCTACATCTTGAGGCATCTTCCATGTTGAGGCATCACAAGGAGTGGCGAGCAGATCATGGTTGCTGGTTGGCTCTCCCTCCTGCCTGCCCCTGGGTCTAACTGGCTTGAAATCCCTCTCCCCGGAAGCAGTTTGCAGTGTCACCTCTGCCACTCATCCTGGTGAGTAGGGGGAGCAGCGGAGTAGCCCTGCAAAAGAGTTTTGCATTGGGCCTCACAGTTCCTAAGGCCAGGCCTGGTTCTTTCAGGAAAGGGTCAGGTGAGAATTGGTTTAGAGCAGGGGTGTCCAAAGTTTTTGACAGGAGGGCCACATTGTCTCTCACACACTGTGTCGGGGGCCGGGGGAAAAAAGAATTAATTTACATTTAAAATTTGAATAAATTTACATAAGTTTACATAAATGAATATATTAAAGATGAACTTATATGAATGAGTGAAGGTCTTGCAATAGCCCAAGGCCTATAAAAGGCCTTGCACAAAGCAAGGCTGGCCTTTACTTTGCTGCTGCTACTGCCTCACAGAGGTGAAACAACAAGCAGTGGAGGGAGCCTTCATCCCACAGCTCACTCAAGAGGTCAAACAGTCTCCCTCAAGCTGAGAGCAGTTGCGTCGGGCCAGTGTGGGCTCCAACAAATCTCCGGAGGGCCAGAGGCTCATTGGAGACTGGGGGCTCCCTGAGGGCCACATTGAGAGACCTCGGGGGCCGCAAGTGGCCCCAGGGCCGGGGTTTGGGCACCCCTGGTTTAGAGGCAGTGGAGTGCTTGGCTCCAGGCCCAAGCGCTATCCCTTTAAGGATCTTCACTCTCCAGTGGTAGAGTTGGAGCTTATAGTCCAAGCCAGGAGATGCAAAAGAGCTCAGCTGGAGCTGGGATTCTACTGAATTGAGCTATCCCCTTGGAGCTCTCCAGGGTCCTGTACCTCCAAGTGCCTTGCCTAGCTTAGCACACCACACCTCATGGGTCCTTGTATGAGGCTGAGACAGGAAACAAACCAAGGAAGTCCTAAGTTTGTAGCTCAGTCTCTTATTCAATATGCTATACCACCACTGAGTTAGGTATAGGTTATTTGTTCTTGTAACAAAACCGAGCAGATACAAGAACATACAAGAAAATGTCAATTATCCATGTTATTTTGCGAAATCAGATTTTTAGACAATACTTCAATATACTCCTTCCCCCCTGCCACTTAAGATGTTATGTCTATGGCTGACCTACAACGTGAAAATTTCAATTGATTTCAATGCTGATTAACACGACCAAGCAAGCCATTGCTATTACTGGATGGCAATTTTGAGTTTAGTTTTTGTTTCTTTCAACTTCAGTGAAATGTGAATATTTCTAACAGAGCCGTCTGCTTAGGAAAAAGGGACTGGAACATCTTCTCTCCTGAAATGATATATGAAGATTGCCTCTGCTACTTGTCCTTTGACTTGTGCCTTGGTGTGTGACTGCACAATGCATTTTTTTGTTTTGTTTTTTGACAGGTGTGAGTAAAGTATGGAGCGGCCAAGAGAAAAAGTATATGCAGCTCAAATATGGAGAAACCTTCTCGAAGGTGGTTTGGAAAACAAATGCATTGGGGAGAAATTGCAGTCGCTGATTTTCTCCATAGATTTTGAGTTAAGCTGTCGAATGACTAAAACCAAAAGCCTCATATTGAACCAAGAATATGAATTAAAAAACTGCCATCCTCTTCTGAATGAGTCTTTATTGAACTCTTCATAAACTTATTTCACAATGTGACTTGTTTTTTGAAATCAGATGCTAACAGAACCATATCACATGATTATCTTTCTACATCTTAGTATAAGATGTGACCATTACTGCAGTCCATCTCAGTGTGCCTCATGTCAGTCTGAAATTGACTGATTATCTTCCAGAGTTGGATAGGAGTTTTTTTTGTCACCCACCTGATTTTTGGCTATCCCAGACTGCTGCCTTGGGGTTGGTCTTTCTCTTAGCCAAGGTATGGTGCAGGCCAGGGAGAAGGAGAATGGATTTTTGATGTGCACCTTGAGATAAGCAGGGTCCGAGGGGGGACCACTACCAATCCTTAGATGCTGTCTGGCTCAGGGATGCTAGCTGGTAAATCCATTGCTCTTAGATTGCAAAGCTGACCTCAAATGCTTTCTGTCCTAGAGGAGGTGGTGCAGTTCAGCTTCTTCAACCCTTTGAGTTTGGTGTTGATAAGCTCAGGCTGACAGTTCACAGCCTGCAGTTTGGAGTCAGGATGATAATGCCCAACAGGAGAAGAGGCAATTGTTTGCTCTCATCTAGATTAGAAGACTGCACTAAAGGGAGGGGGGGGGGAGTTTGAGGCAGACCTGCTGCTTATTGTTGAGATGTATGATTGGGTTATCAATAAATGTGGCACAATATTACTCCAAATCACTTTTCTTGCATATTTATTGGGTTTGTGTTTGTAAGGACAATAGTCTCCATTGTCAAAATGATAACATTCTTCTTGATGACAAGGACCAGTTCTTCCAGCGACCACTTAAGTCACAAAGGGATCTTCCCCCCAAGTCATTTTCTTGCTTCACATTTTTACCAAATTCTGTTACAGAAGAATGTATAGATTATATTGTAGGATGATCATGCATGCACATTTTATGTTCTTTGGACATGCTCCAGGAAGTCCATATGTATATAGAACCAAAGTGTATGTGTATATACCAAAGTAAGTGTATTTAGAACCAAAGTAAATATACAAAGAACCAAAAAAAAGTCTCTTGCAATATGACCATCACACACAATAAACTACATGGAAGTTTCATTGTAATTCCTGTATGGAAGTACTTTCCATGCTGGAATTTGATGAATGTGTTCCTTGGTCCCTAGCACCAAGATGTATTTGCTAATTGGGAATTGTTTGGCTAAACACTTTTCTAAAATATTTGGTGTGTGAACAGTGGAATTTACCCAATCTGTGAGCTGTATTTTTTTTTGGGGGGGGGGGGTTTGTCAGCTGAGCATCTATCACTGGACAATGAACAGAAACTGTTATATTTTCTGTTCTCAAGAGAGGTTATCTGTGGATTTGACTGGAGAAGAAGATGCACTGGACTACAGATATCTCAGATTTGAAAAAAAGCATTTCTTCACAACTTCAGGCACAAACACTTATTGGTTGGATGACATTTTTAACACGTGCAGAATACCATCAATGAATGTGTATAACAGCCCAATCCTATCCAGGGCCAGCCTTTGAGATTCAGCACCATTGTTACAGCCTCCGCTCCATCCAGCAGGCCAACTGTGGACCAGGCCAGCTTGGACAGGTAAATAAAACTTTTATTTACCTCTTCCCTGGTCTCCTATGGACTTACTCAGATCTATGCCAGCTCTTTTGCTGATGTAGATCTGAACTACTTGCAAGGGGGCTTCACATCTTGTGGACATGGCTACCACTGAGATCTGTCCCATCTCGATTTCTTCCCCAGTCCACCCCCAAACCTACCTCTCCACTGGCCAGGGTTAGTTACCAATCTGCAAGCTACTGTTGGTGGCGCATGGCCTTCTGGGTCTCTAGCTGGTGGAAGCACTCTGCAGAATGTCAAAGAGACTGCCACGCCAGCAATCCACACAGTGTGCTGGAAAACCTCACAATCCACCAGTGCATACACCAATAGGACTGAACCATAAATGTACTACACTATTTGTACTACACTGTGCTCTTAATGCCACATATTGCTGCACCAGCCTTCAAAAAACTTCATATAAGCACATGCATGGATTGGAAATTATGGGTATGAGTACATGACCATTAATATTAATGGCTAAACAAATGAAACAGTTGGGGATTCAAGGTTTGCCCAAAAAGAATAAACAGAAGCAATAGAAAAAGGTTGTGTATTTACTTTTCTACTCCTGTGTGCACACATGGATGTGTAGTATATCACCCATCCCCCAGATATATTGGATGACCTTTGTCTCATCCCTGCCCAAACATGAAGCAAGGAGGTAATACAAAATCTTTCTATTAGTAGAGGCAATGGCAGGAAGGAACTTAGGTAGCTGCTAGAGTTGTTCCCCTCATTCATCATTTCATTTGGGGTTGTGAAGGCATAGAGGGAAAACAACTAACCTAACTGGGAAATTGGCTTAGACTTACTGGTTGTTTTTGGGAGGCAAGCAAAAATGTTTTGCTTCTCATCCACTTGATTGGGGGTTGAGGGCTGTTTTTGCCTACCTGTTCTCCAGCCAGAGTCTGTTGATGGCCAATCAATTGGACCCCAGTGAGCAATGGGTGTAAAACAATCTCTAACATTGATCAGTTTATGGTGCCTTGTTTCCTTCTGAAGTTGGCTGTTATTAACTGTTATTAAGTGGTTGTCAGGACATGATCTGCAGGTTGGAGCCATGATGGGATCAGCCAGAAAAGGGAGGAAGATAAGGATGGGCAATCGAATGATGCATTTAGTGGTTGGGGTGATCTGATCTGATCTGATCTGATCTGATCTGAGAGAGAGAGAGAGAGAGAGAGAGAGAGAGAGAGAGAGCCATCAGATATCCAGTCCTATCATGTGAGCCCTTATTGAAGGAAGACACTGTAATTGGACAATCCATGCCAGTCCTCTCATTCATGATCTAGTAGGAAGATAGTTGAAATTATGCTTCTATTCTCTGGCCTCATTTCAGCTTAATTAAATTGCTATGTTCATCAATAGAGTTGAGGCTATTTTCATCCTCATGATTATATCACTGTCTTTTTTTTTCTACCTTCCACGGTAATAATGCCACACAAATTATTCTACCATTGCTTATTAATGGTACACACTGGTATTAACGTCGCCACACTGGGAAGCTGAATGCCTGGCCTGATCATCATATGGTCCAATCTGCTTCCGTGCCAGATTTGGAGGTGTACTACAAGCCCGGCTGGAGTTGATAGAGCCAGAAGGAAGGTGAATGCGCACCTGGGGAGGGAAGTGTTGGCAGCTGGTGGCCTGATGCTTTGCCACCCAGATATAGTGTGCTCTCTGCCGCACCTTTACAGGGGAGATGGTGTGCACCTTATTCATATATATAGTTCCACCGGCCAAACTAGGACTACCTGAATGAGAAAGCTTTTAAGCCATTTCTGCCCAACATTGCATATATGCAACAGGGATCAAATGCGTACACAAATGCGTACATTTCATGGGCAGAAATGGGTTAAGCTGATCTTAAGAACATTACTTTTGCACAGATTGGTAGTGAGCTTCCTAAAAGGAAACTTCACTCATTTCTTTCTTTCCAGATTTAGACTCTGTTTCTTCAAAGTCAAATGAATATATATTTAACATGTTTCAGTCACATCTGGAATAAGGATAGCTAGTAATAAAAGAAACATAGTTTTCTGTTTTCAACTGACAATGGGCCCAAGACAAGTTAAAAAAGTTAAAAACTTTTTTTAAAAAAATTCAATGGGAGGGGATTAACCAGATGTTTATTAATTTAAGATGGTTAACCCTGCTTCCATCAGGATTATTGAAAATGTTTGAGGCCGAGATCAAGGTACACAGGCAAGCAGGGAGAAGCAGCTAGTGACACAAGAGAAATGCTGACTTCTCCCATGTTCCCTCAGGCCTTGTACATTACTGAGCAGCATAGGAAGAATCAGTGTTGCAGTGGCACCACTAAAAATAACACTGGAAGGGGTAATGACTCAAAATATCTAGGGGTAACTTTGTATGAGACCTTAGTTCCATCTCTGTCATCTCTACTTAGTGTCCAATCCTATCCAACTTTACAGCACTGATGCAACCTGGAGGTAAAGGAACAAATGCTCCCTTTACCTTGAGGAGGCCCCCATAACTGCGCCCCCAGCTCAGGAGGGAGCACTCGCCCCATTGGAATGGGTACATCAGCACTGGAAAGTTGGAAAGGATTGGGCCCTTAAACAATTTCTGGTGAAATGATGGAAAAGGTACCTATGCTATCTAGAGAGTCTGGAGTTCCTAGTGTTAGTTGCAGATTATTTCTGGTTTCTAATCCTTTAACACAGTGATTCTCAAATGTTTTCAATTGGTGGCTCCTTTGATGTACTAGACCAGGGGCGTCAAACTCGTTTCTTAGCAGGGGCCGAAGAGCATTCATGATGCATGCTGAGGGCCGAAAGTGATGTCATTAAACAGGTCATAACCAAAAATAAGCACTTTTTCAAACTTAGGAACTCATTAGCTGCAAATGACAGAGAAAATATGCAAATCTTGATCATACTTCAAGATACATGAGAGCCCAATTTTCCTATGGGCTGCCCTTTCAGCAGTAACACCTCCACACTGCTCAGTGGCTGAGAGCCTGAGGGCCAGATAAAAAGCTTCTGTGGGCTGCATCCAGCCCCCGGGCCTTATGTTTGACACCCCTGTACTAGAGCACTGGCCACAACTCCCCATTAAGGCTACAATCCTATACATTGTATAGGATGGTGGGTTTTTCACAAGGATTCTGCAGCTCCCATAGCTGGTTCCCATGGCTCCCCAGGGAGCCACAGCTCACAGTCTGGGAACCACTATTTGAAAAGAAATTTGCCAAATGTTGCCCAATATTTCTTCACAATCATGAGGGCTAGCAGCTTTCCTAAATGAAATCTGGGATCCTTAGAATCATACATAATACATCAAATATGACTAGTGACAAGAAGTTCAAGAATACAAGAGACTTGGTGCATTTCAAATATCTTGATAGAAGTGATAAGAGCTTGCCTTATGCCTGCAGGTTTCTACAACTGGATAAGAACAAGAATGCAACAATATCTCCCAGCTGAGCTATTCAATAGGCTTCCATTCCATGATCTGGCAAGATTCAAAATATGAATCAAGTAAGGGGAGCAATTAATATTTGTATGTTGATATTAAATATCAACTCAGTGAATATTGCCTTGGATGAATGACTTGTTCAAACTTCTGAAATGAAGCCAAACTAAAAACTAATGTTTTTATCCCAAAACTCATGATTACATTTTTTAAAAGTCCCAAATATGTAGTCTAGTTTCTGCTACATATATCCCTCTTTGATGTACTCTTTTTAGTGACTATCATATGTTGATCTTTTTTTCTTCTATCAACTGCCTCCTCTGTTATTCAGGCTGCATCCAATTTTTGATCTCATGAGTTTAACATGTGTACAGTTTGCAAGGCAGCACATGATTTTCTTTCTGTTTAGCATTAGCCCAGCTGGGATATTAATTCCTACAGACAATTTTATGTGAATGAATAATACCAATGCATTTTCCGTAGTTATGCTATATGCATGGTGTAGGAGCATATGGTCTTACATGTAATTGGAGAAATGGCCAAGTTAAACCACAGCTGTATGTAGTATTCTGTGTTTGGCATTCATGAGAATCTTCCATGCTTCCATCTCTCAAATGAGCTTCGAACTGCATCCCAGTTTCACAAAATCCAGATTTTGCAGTTACTTTCTACCAATGTAGATAATTAGCTCCATTTAGTCTTATCAAGATTAATGATAGGCCACTGGCTTATCGAGCAATTATATTTCCATCTGCTTATTTAATATTACATCCAACATGTATTCCCACTTCTGTATAAGTGTGGGAGGAGTGGGAGGAAACAAAAGATCTGAATATTTGTTTGTTTAAATGTATGCTCAGTTTTCAACTTAGAATTCCCCAAAGTAACTAACAAATTCTAAATAGAATAAAATTCAGGTTAAAATTAAAACATCCATAAAGCCAACAAAGAATGAAGTTGCCTTTTAACATCAGACTGGTTCATTAAGGTCAGTCTTGCCTAGACTAACAGGCAGAAGTGCTCCAGGGTATCAGACAAAGGTCATTCTCAACCTTTGTGGTGATGCCAGGCATGGAACCTGGGATCTTCTACATGCATAGTTGATGCTCCACCACTGAGACAGGCTCTTTTCTATCTAGTATAATAGGACAATTAGACCACAACAGAGACTTAGATACAGCTGCCATCCTCTGATCTATTTCACAGAAACCAGACTGGGCAATCTGGGAGAACAACTGTTGACCCACATGGGTATTCAGTGCATTACAACCCAGGATTTTAGTTCAGCAAGCGAAAGTCACAGTCAGTCACAAGAATGCCAGCTTCTGTACCAAGCAATCTGTGCCACACACAGCCAGGCTGATCCAAATATCTCAGACTTAACATTCAGGTTCCAAACTTGTCTGGGGGCACTTCTCCATTTATGCTGGAGGCACTTTTATCAGATATAGCTGAAGACTTTATGGCTGCCATTAAACCTTGGGAACAATTCAAAGTGTTATTGGTTTAAAACATTGATAGGGCACATGCTGAATTTATTAAACTGTTCTGGCTTGGAAACCAGCCATACTGGAGATAGCGATTAGAACACTATTAGCCTTTAATGCAGGGGTCGGCAAACTATGGCTCACAGGACAAATCTGGCTCACCACCCAAAGTCATCAGGCCCACATGGAGCTCGGCTTGGGAGGCAAAGCACATTTTGCCACATGCTGGAGAGGGAATGGCAGTGCATGGCAAATTGGACAGGAGACTTTGCCTCCAAGCTGAGCTCTGGGAGTTTCAGCAACCCAGAATATTGGTGATGACATGATGATGTCACCAAATGTCCAGCCCCTTTGCCCAAAAAGCTTGCTGGCCCCTGCTTTAATAAGCAAATATTGCCAAGTGAAGGCTTGATTTAAATGTCATTCCAAAATGAAGCCATCTAAAAGCACAATGCTGTGTGCCACATAGTGAGGGTACTATATAAAAACTGTCCTCTCTATGTATCAGTGCAAACTTAACATCTTCACATCAGGGTCCATAAGCTGCACATCATCTACTAATTGACAGAGCTGGAACCTGGAAGGAATGCAAGTTTTTTCTTTCCCCCTGCTATGCAATACAGAATTTACTTCTATCAAATCAAATGTCTAACGTGTTTCTTATCTCTTTTCCAAAAGTGGTATCTTCTCTGCAGAGATCTAATTGTTGTAGTATGCAATGCATCCAGTTTTACTGGCGAGCAATGGGATCTGCCTTAGAACTTTCATTGTGATAGTTTATTTTGTTGAAATAAAAAGGAAGTATTTTCAAAAACTACTGAGTGCTTGTGTCTCTGGGCCTCTGGGTCTGTTTTTTCAATAGCCTTTCAAACTAAGTAGCATTCCCATCAGTTGTCGTGTCAAAAATAACACAGGACCCCAAATAAAGGAAGATGGATATCAAATGGCAATCAAGTGGCATTTAGAGTCCATCAAGAGGAGAATAAGGTCTTTGGGAGCATGTGAGCATGGAAGGAGGCCATGAGAAGTGAATCGGTTCCAGCAAATTATTCTGAAGTAGCAAAAAGGGTCAATAATAAAACCAAACTTCCAGCCTCTAAAAACAGTTCCCTGGAAAAATGAACTCATTAGCACTGCTTCAGTAGCTAAGTCATTCTTCTCTGCCATCATGCTCATTCCAGGCTAAATATTTCTTCAAGCCAATATGTGGAAAGGTAAGAAAGGGGGAAATTTACATACTCTTACAGCACATGATTACCAATAAAACAGACAGATAGATAAGATGCACATGCTGCATTTTCGCTTAGTAATACCCACAGTGTTTTTCATTGGGTTGTCCCTTCTCTAGAAAGCAGAGTGCAGCTGGCATTCGCATTCATGAACATAATGAGTGGGATTTTCACTGTACTATGAAGATGCTGATGCCAGTGCTTCATGTGCTCCCATTAAGGCTTGCTGTAGTGTAGTGCCTATGAGACTGAAATGGAGACCTCTGGTTCAAACTTCACTCCTTCTATGAGCTGAGTAGCGAATTTATTTAAACTGTCAACCTGCAATTTTAATCCCCTGTGTTGTTCCCCTTTTTGAGAGAAGAGTACCTGTGGACATTTCGAGTGGACCAATGGCTAGCAAGGAAAGGGTTCAATAGCCCCTCCTCCCAAAAATCCTCCAGACAACCTGGTTTGGTTGACAACCTTCAGTCTCGAAAGACTATGGTATAAGCCTACAGCACCTGGTATTCCCAGGTGGTCTCCCATCCAAGTACTAACCAGACCTGACCCTGCTTAGCTTCCAAGATTAGACAAGATCGGGCATGTGCAGGGTAACAGTTGCTGCCCTGAAGCTATCCATAACTGTATAAAAAAGTGGGATTTTTTTTTATTTTATTAATGGAGAAAACAATAATGTAACATGTAGTTTGGCCCGTAGTGGCCCCTGTAATCCTTGTCAGACTTTTCTGGAGGAAGAATAGTACAGCAATTGATTACACCTGGACTGGTTGAGGTGGGGGTGGGTAGGCATGAGCAGAATCCTGATTGAAGTCATCAGCAGCAGCATTCAGGTGTTCTTTGAAACATCAGGCTCAACAGGAACAAAATTTGCCTAGCAGCATATGTTAATACCTAACCCAACTTTCTCAAGAACTTCCTGAGACAGTAGGGCATTCATGTTACATTGTGGCTACAATCCTATGCTAATTTAACTGGCAGTGCGTCTTATACGGTGGGGTTCACTTCTGAGTAAATACACATAGGCCAGCACTCTAAGGTCCTAATCCTATTGGTGTCTACCAAAAAAACAGACAGACAGACAGACAGACAGATAGATAGATAGATAGATAGATAGATAGATAGATAGATAGATAGATAGATAGATAGATAGATAGATAGATACTTCCTGGCTGTTGCAAAAGGCGACACATTGCAGGACATGAGTTGCCTACAAATGGCAAGTGGCCAGCTCTGCACACCAGTAGATTCTGGATGCCCGCCAATACCAGTAAGTACACATGGGGCTGGAAAGGAGGCTGGGATGTGCAGAATGGGGCTGGGATGGGTTTGACAACAGTGACATCAACCAAATTCAAACCCCCTTTCCCTGCCTCGATCTGTCTTCATGGGTCCATGTGGACTTGCGTCAGCAATATTGCTGGCGTAGGTCCAGGTAGATCCAGCAGGCCTGCAGGGGTTTACTCTGGGCCAAGAGAACAAATGTTTCCTTGCCACAGGGAGGACTCTGGAGGCTGAATCTTCTCTGCAGGATGCAGCAGGCACCACAATGGCACTTCTACATGACCGCATGGGGAGTTACAGTGGATTGGGCTGCAATATATTTTATATTTATTTGGGAAATTTTTAAAATACCATTTATCAATTTTTATACATTCACTTTAAAACTATTGCAACCCACTTCAGGTATTTGGGATGGAATTACGCCTTTAAATGAAGTACAATAAGGCTCAAAGTAGAAATAGGTGGCAAATACTTTAATGAAAAAAATTTAATGATTTGTTTTGTTTTGTGGTAATCTTAATGGGGTATGACTGTAGGAGGGGGTGTCATGCCAGGCTCCTGCACTTTAAAATTTCCACTGATTATATTCATTCTATTTGCATGGCATCTAACCTTTCCAGATAACAGCATGTCCAGTTCTTCATTCCCCAAAATTACAGCTCATTATAATGGAACAGAGAACAGAATGACAAGCAGGCCACAATATACTAGCAAAATTGCAAAGTGCAGTGCAAATCAAAGAAAGCTGATATTTGATCAACAAGGTGAATTGAATGGCCTGTTCCAGTATTAGACAAGTTTAGTACTTCCCAGAAATTAGTACATGTGGATTGTATGTCTATTCTAAAGCAGTAATTTTCCTTAGCTTTGAATACCTAAAGTATGCCTTTCTTTCTGAATTAAAACTGAAGGAATACTTAACATATACTCATAAAGATATGAATATGCGGTTGATCAGCTCCCAGTACAATGGAGAGGCAGGCTTCTTGCAACTATGGAATAACATAGTTAATATTGCATGAAGGCAGTCTGTGTCCATTTCAGCAATCACTTTCCACAGGTGATAAATACATGTCATTGGCCTATTTAAAACACATAAATGATAAACACTACTTCCGTATGAGCTCATTTGGATGGCATACAGTGCTGAATCAGCAAATACAGCATTGACATGGACTCCTACACGGGGGGGAGGGAGCCCACCCTCCCTATGAGCAGAAGTATGATTTCAAAAGAAGTTAAGAGGAAATAAGTCATCCCACTGTCAATCAAGTCAACACATGTTCAAATGCTCATATGGAGATAATGTGCTGAGACAGCAATTAGTGCTGAGCTGAGACAGGGCATACTTTGCAAGGATTTTTGACTTTATCAGCAATTTTGCTAAAATTAGTGGCTATCAGAAGGAGGAGCGTATGCACCCTCATTGCAGAGACAACTAGGCCAATATGACCATATTCCAGTGGAGTCAGGCAGAGTTGGGGTAGAATATGTGCATTTCCATATTCTCCACAACTGGTTATATACAACCATGGCAACAGGGGGCACAGGGTGGCCACCTCTATCTGCCCATTCTCCTTTACTGTCTTGGACATAAGAAGGCTTTGAGCTGGCCCTGTCAGTTTGACTATGTGCAAATAGGTCAAAGGTTTTGCTGCACACTACTGAGAGGCAATGCAATTGTCAGCGCCACACGGGGAAGCCACAGGGCATCAGCTTACAGCACAATCCTATTTTGTGCTGGAACAGGCAAACCAGGAAGCTTGTGCTGTATCCAGTGTGAGATAGGGTGTCAAAGTGGTTCAGCCAGAGGTAAGGGGAAACTCTTTCCCTTACCCCCAGATAAGCCACTGCAGCCCCTAGGGGTCTCCTCAGACTTGCACCACCTCAGGAGGTGGCACAAATTTGAGGAGAACGGAGCAGCTTGAAGCCACTCCACAGTTTTGGCATAACAGCTAGATCCCAGCCCCTCTTCCTGCTCCCTGCCCACCTGCCCCCCTGGGACTGCCCTCTGCCCCCTCCTCCGCCATCTCACAAAAAGTTGGTCAATGGACACTACCACTCCCCATTGTGAATCTCTTTTCATATACTGTACTCCTATCAGTGACCCAATTTAGGCGTTATAAAGTGTGAATATTGTGCATGCAATGGAGGGAGTGAAAGCAGGCTGCCAGTCTTTGCCCCTGCACAGAGGTGCTTCTGAAGCCCCGCCTCCCACTCTTTGCCATCACAAGCATTTGTCTGCAATGACAAATGCTCTTAAAGGAAGAGATCCTCCCTGTAATTAAGAACGCTTAATAATGCCTGAAGAGGATTTTTGTTGTTGAAACCTTGCTTGGAACAAAATGGTATGCTTTGTACTTGAAAGGCAAACAAAACAAAACAAAACCTACTCAGGAATGAGCCTGCTTGCTCCATGCTCCTGGAAAACAAATCCAGAGATAAATATTATTGGTTTCTACTTAATTGTGTCATGAACTACCCCAAATGTGGGATCAAATGAATTTAGGAAACTGAATTGTAGATTGTTTGAAAGAAAACAATTTGGTTCTTTGCTAAAATTTTAAAAAAATGTAATCATTCCAAGGACCTAGTATAGTACTGTAGATCCAGTGTGACAAAGAGATCCACGTGAATGATGATTGCCTCTTTCACTGCGCTCTTGGAGAAAGTGTTGTGTACAAATTAGGGATAGTGAAAGCTGACATTCATACAGGGTTCCACTTTTGCACTGGGGACCTGCAGAGCTTTGGGCTGGGACACTATCTAAAATCCTGATTTTGTACACCATGTTTGTGCAAAACAATACAATCTATGGACTCTGTCAACCATGAGCAAAACTTTCATATGAGCAGGGGGATTCTCTTTTGAGACCTAAAATGTTTACACAGTGATTTCCCATCATAGATGAAGGGCTGCTCTGTTCATAGAGGAGAACATAAAAATCTCACATGTGTGAAGTTTGCCCACACACGGAATTCTCTAATTCATGGTCATTGTCTTGAAAAAGCGTACATCCATAACTTTTCTATAAGTCTCTTATTGTATTGGTGGGAACCTCCAACACATCTTACCAGTAGTTAAAGCTGCCCCACCTTCTCTTATTGGGCCACATTCCTTGTCATTTAAACCTCTGTTGACATATGGAGAGCTGGCAAAACTTCACCTAACAATGGATGTCACTCTCTTAAGAGAGTATATAAGTTTTATATATACATATATATACATACATATAAAAATCAGGAATAAGGTTCCAAGAGCAAAACTAGATCAGAGTAATTATTGACATTAACTCTCCATGAATTCCAGTGCCACCAAATGCTTCAGGGACCACAAAAGACAGCAAGACACAATCTGCATCCTGGTACCTCCCTTGTACCTGGCATAGCGAGGTAATCTACTTCTAAAACCAGGAGCTTGCACATACCTGTAATGTATTGCAACCCTGATGGACTATTCCTCCATAAATTTGTCCAATCCCCGTTTAAAGGCATCTAGGCAAGATGCCATCACCACATCTTGTGGCAAGGAGTTCCACAGACTAATTATATGCTGGGTAAAGAAGTATTTTCTTTTGTCTGTCCTAACTCTTCCAACAGACAAAAAAAAATAATTTCTTTATCCAGTGTAGTGTATGCTGCATTCAGTGGTGATGGCGGGCAATGGAAAGTCGACCAGAAGGAGTCACATGACAAATGTCCCTTAGAATTGAAACTGAAAAAGATATGTACCTAAATCCTGATTTTGAAAGGTAAATGACAAGTACAATATTATTATGTGGCAACAAATGCCTCATTGGCCTGCCACCTCTGTATTTATTAGTATAATTCAGTAATTCCTAAACATTTTATAGGCTCTAGAGCAGCAATTTTCAAAAGAACATAAGAACAGCCCTGCTGGATCAGGCCGTAGGCCCATTTAGTTCAGCTTCGTTTATCTCACAGCGGCCCACCAAATGCCCCAGGGAGCAACCAAGACAACAAGAGACCTGCATCCTGGTGCCCTCCTTTGCATCTGGCATTCTGACATAGCCCATTTCTAAAATCAGGAGGTTGCACCTACACATCATGGCTTGTAACCCGTAATGGATTTTTGCTCTAGAAATTTGTCCAATCCCCTTTTAAAGGCATCTAGGCCAGACGCCATCACCACATCTTGTGGCAAGGAGTTCCACAGACTAATTATATGCTGGGTAAAGAAGTATTTTCTTTTGTCTGTCCTAACTCTCTCAACACTCAACCTTTCATATTATGGCACAATGCCAAGGTGCTAAAATTGTCAAGGCACACCATCAGTTTTTTGACCATTGACAAGACACAAATGCTGCTGGTAGGGTGCTCAAATCCGCCAATTGCCCTACTAATAAATGACCCTTCCCAAATGCCCACAGCGCACATGCAGACTGTCCTTGGCACACCAGTGTGCCACTGCACAGTGATTGAAAATCACTGCTCTAGAGGCTGCTGCCTGATTTGTAAACACCAAGGAGTGTGGATATAATGGTGATTGGGCAGTAGTCCCCTCCCCCCAAGTAATAACTTTTTTAACCCTTGATGCACATGGCCTAATCTGGCTTATTAGCTTCCCTGGCCCTCTGAAGGGCTTTTAAGGTCTTAAAACATCACTTCTGGTTTTTCCAACAAATTTGAAGTGACCTTCTAAGGCAGAGGTGTCAAACTTGCACCAAACTTGTTACCCAGTGCAATTGCTACCCCCTGCACCTTCTTAGCTATGCCACTGATGCCAGTGAAATTTGATGTAGTATTTAAAAAAAAAACCCCAGTTTAAATAGCATTCATCTTATTCCCATGTAATATAAAGAGGAAAATGAGAAGAAAACGAGTTTCAAGTTCTGCTATAGCCTTTAGAACAGGGGTGTCAAACATAAGGCCCGGGGACTGGATGTAGCCCGTGGAAGCTTTTTGTCTGACCCTCAGGCTCTCAGTTGCTGAGCAGTGCTGAGGTGTTACTGCTAAAAGGGCAGCCCACATGAAAATTGGGCTCTCCCATAACTTGAAATATGATCAAGATTTGTGCATTTTCTCTTCTGTCATTTGCAGCTAATGAGTTCCTAAATGAAAAAGTGCTTATTTTTGGTTATGACTTGATTAATGACATCATTTCCTGCCTAATGACATCACTTCCAGCCCTCTGCAGGCACCATGAATGCTGTTTGGCCCTTGCTATGAAATGAGTTTGACATCCCTGCTTTAGAAGGTTACAAATAAATATGCAGGGTAGTATTTGGGGTGAAACAGAAATCTCAAATCAGACAACTTTCCCTTCAGTGGAAGTTTTGTATTTGCAAAGACTTTGGGTTGAGCCCTACAGTATGCCTTGTATGGATGAATGAAACACAACTGCTCTTGCGACTCACTGAGTGGTCTTTTGAGATCCTCAAGTGAAACAGAATGTTGGAAGAATTATTTAGATTTTTAAAAAGAATATTTTAAGTTATCATACAAGTAGTTATGGTGTTCTCAAAATCAAACTTGTTTCTCTGTCTCTGACACACACCACGCACACACAGAGGCTGTTACTGGACCATAAAGGACTCCTAAAGCTTTCTCTCTACAGGCCTTGCTGGTTGTGGCAACAGCAGTAGCTGCTATTTGGTTGTGGTAGCAGCAGTAGCACAATGACTAGGCTGCAATCCTAACCTCACTTTCCTGGGAGTAAGTTCCATTGAGCACAATAGGACTTACTTCTACCAGAGTAGACCTGCTTAGGATTGTGCCCTAGGCCTCTGACTAGGCTAGAGCCAATATATTGAATGTGTGGACATCAAAATGAATAACACATCCTTACCACTGAAGATATGCCCAGGACAAAGGATAGTGCTCTTGGGAGTGGTAAAGTTGATATGGAGCATAATAATAGCAGATGTCTTCTGTACTTCTACGTGGTTGAGCAAGGTGGACTTGCACTGTGGAGATGTGAATGGGGAAGAAATAGATAAAGGGTCTGCAATCACACCTCCCAATATCCTGTACAAAGGAAAAGTTGGACAATGTGTTAAGCAGACAACAGAAGAGTTTAAAGAGGACGCAGAAAACCTAAAGTATATAAAAATCAGGCTGACTGTAGCTGAGAATTTACAGCCAGACCTGTTCCTTATTGTATTCATCCAAAAGTGGATGCCAAGTCAGATCACTTGGGAAAAGAAGGCACACTCACCAAAGTAGCCTGGAGCAAATGGACAACATGGTTACCATAAACCTTATTTTGAATGCTGACAGTTATCCTTTGCCTCTGCCAGCACCAGCAAGTTGGCAGCAGAAGCATGTCATGGAAATGGTGGGGGAGAGCACGCGAGTTTTGGGACAGATGGGAGAAAGGGCAGCAGCAGGGAAGGGGAGGGGAGGGAGGGGTGGATCTTGGCCACGTCATTGTATGTTCTATGCCCTTTCCCAGGCCACCCCGTCACTTTTCTGTATTCAAACATATGCCAGCAAAATGGATGGTGTATGCCCAAGGATACACATAGGCAGTCAGGCGGCCTACACAGGGTAAGTACCTCCTGCTGGCTTTCCGATTCCACCTGCTAACACCACTGGATGCAATGAGTGTTCCACCAGCACAGCTGCATGTGTGCCAGTTGAGGTCTACTAAAACCAACATGCTGCTCCATCTGTTGACATCTTGTCCTCTTCTTGTTGTTGTCCATTTGTTGACATCTTGTCCTCTTCTCCTCCTCTTTTGCCCAGCTTAGTCCAAAAGCCTAGTGACTGGCTGCTGTTCAGAAATAATCTGGAACTACCATGATGCTGGATTCCAGTACGAGTAGGGTTTGAATCAGTATACGGACTGGTGGCTCACATATCCATCAATTACTGCAAAGAAGAAGGATTGGCAGGCCTACTTAAGCTTGTGGTCTTTTGTATTCCTTAATTCTGCCTGCCACCCCTCTCTCATACGAACCGCTGTGGTCCAATAAATAGAGCAAAAGATTTGGACCCAGGAGGGAGATTGGAGCTTCAGTTCTTTACCCCAAGCAAGTCATTATTTTCTGATTTAGTTCCCCATTTCTAAAACTGGGAAAAATAGTGCAATAGTTATGTTGCAACAGCAAATAAGTAAAGTTCTGTAAAATTCTATGCCTAATATTGAAGTAACAACAATATATGTGTGGCAAGCTATACAGCCCAGTTCACACCAAAGTTTCTCCATGCAATCCAATATTAGGGTTGTTCACTTCTCAACTAACATTGAGAAGGTTATCTATAGAACAACATCTTGACGTGCAGATGCATAGCCCCTTGAAGAAACGGAATGAATCTGCATGGGGATCCTAGTATCAGTCCCTGTTCCCAACTTCATGTTTATCTTTTGCTAATTTCTACAGATCATGCTGCAATTAAAGCTATAAAAGCAGGAAAAATAATTTTTTTCTGGTCAGTTGGCAATCCCCAGGCCAGCTCAATTCCTCCTGACATCTGAGGTCAGGAGGAATTACTCCTCCCAAATGCTCTTCCCACTCTCCAGTGTTGTAGTTTAGCACTCCCTTCCACTCAGTGTTTTTCTTTTTGTTCCCCTCTTCCCTTTCCAGTCCAGGAACTGGAAGGAAAAGGCAGACAGAGATGAGTACACTTCACCAGTCTACTACCTGAGGCAATAGCTTCAGGTAGCCTCATGGATGGGCCAGCTGTGGGGCAACTCTACCCCATCCATAAATTAGTATTTTGTTTTGTTTCCATTGTCTTCCATAATGAATTGTATTTTGTTTCCATTGTTTTACACAAAGAGGTATGGGGTGGAATAGGACCTAGAAAAGCTTTTCCACATGCCAAGGTATGAAGTATAAGCTTTTAGACTCTGTGGTCATGTGGGGAGGGGGGGGGAAAGGAAAGGAAAATTAAATGTATGCACAAAAACAAAAGCAAAATGACTTTGATTATAACTTTTTGGCATCTGCCTGCCCCAAATATTCACTAATGATGCCCTTAAGTGGCACTACAGGAACAGCAAAGTTAAAAGGTGGAAAACATCAAGAAAAAAGCAAAACCCTTATACTATTTAAAACAACTGACAACTACAATCACTAATTCAATTAAAAAAAAAGAGCTTTAATAGAAGTCCATCTGTGAGTTCAATTTGCCTTGGGGAAGGTCTAATTTGAGCTGGCCACTAATGAAAGCTTTACATGATGATTCAGATGACTACTAAGGAAAAACTGAGAAGTTACCACAGCAACCTCAGCAATGCTTTGTAGTATTTTCCCCACTGGTGGCTTAATATTAATCTTAAATTACTCTCTTAGAAGTAAATTACTCTCTTAGATGATCCCATTTTATTTTGCAACTTTCACAAAGGGGACTTCAGTAAAAAAAAGCAACACACACACACACAAAAACCTAAAAGGAATCTTTCTCATTTTTCCAAAATTTTATCTTTTGTGTTTGCAGAGGAAAGATCAACTGTGTACCCAATGCTAAAAAAGTTACAGAGCAGAGGTGTGGTGAGTTGGCTTCTCTCAGTAAATTTGTACATGTTTAAGGTTGGATTACCAGGCAGCTGGTAATGAATGCCAAAGAAAACACAGTCTGAAAGTTCGAAGTGGATGCATGGAGTGCCTCTGGATGAAAGGGTAAGACTTGAAGAGATAGAGTTCATAATTTAAAGACATTCCCTCATATGGGAAACTAGTCAACAAGATGTAGGAAATGGTAATTTGATGACATCCCCTAAATCCACTCAAGCCTGCTCAATTATAAACAGCTTCAACATTGCTTAGCTGCTTAGTCACTTTCTTGTTAGATTAAATATAAAGTTGTGCTTTATATCACTCTTTTTTCCTTGTGGGCTGTATTTATGGACTCAGGCTGACAGTCAAAGCTCTGCATAAACACGAATCTGCCATCTTGGATGGAGCCATATTAAGCCTGATCCAGCCTGATTTTACATTTGTTTTAAAGAATTATCTCAAACGAGACCCTCCAACTTCGAAACCCTTTAACACAGAATGCTAACAAAGTAATCTTGAAAATTTGCTCCGTTTTGTCTTCGTAGGCCACAGACAGAAAGACCGATGAGACAACTGACATTTTTTTCTTGTATTGTAATATTGTATTGAAATATTTTGTAAGCCGCCATGAGGGCCCCTAAGTAGGGTGGAAAGATGGGATATGAATTCCTTAAATAAATAAATAAATAAATTCTTCCTGAGATTGCAGCCACACCTTCTACATTTTAGGACCTAATTGTCAGTGTCATATCCCTTTCTTCAAGTTTAAAGGTGTCTCTGTAAAAGGACCCCAGAGGTGTCAACAACCTGTGCCTCTTTTTTGACTGAGTAAAATGAGGATTGCCCCACTTAAGCAATAGATATTAGAAAACGTGCTAGTTAGCTTTTCTGAAAAATGTACAACATATTTTTTTAAATCAGTATTAATGTAATGGTTGATTTTTTTTTTCCAATCAGGAGGACTTTCAAAAATAAAGATATGCAATTCAGGTGTAGCCAGATTTTGCAGTGGAATAGGGCATAGTTGGGTACAGAGGGGTAATTTCACTTCCTTTTACTCTCCTTTCTCCATTGTGATATCTCATATACTGCAATCCTTCCGAGGAATGGGTTCATGGAAAAACTCCTTCCTCTGACCTGCCTGTGAAGATCTTCCCCAGCTCAGACAACCTTTGCTATCAAACACATCATGGGAGCTTGCCTTGGGCTGAAGTTGAGAAGTGCTGCAGGCCACACTAATCTCAAGTCTGACAAACATGTCAGAGGCAAGGATGAATTTACCTCTGAAAGGTGAAGTATGTTTGCTTCAGGGTGGGGGTGGGAATAAAATTTGGAGGATATCTTTGACAATACCACCTACTATTTTCCCACAAAGGTACGGGGTCTTTATCAAAGGTTGCAGCTACAGTTATAGTTTAGGACCTGGATTACTGTATACTTTCGGTGCCCAATGACATGCATTGAGAAGAATGGGAAAAAGCCACCCTTTTACCACTAAGGCCGCAACATTATGCACACTTTCCTGGGAGTAAATCTCACTGAACACAATGAGACTTACTTCTAAGTAGACATGTATAGGATTCTGTTGTAAAATCCCCCCCAACTGTGACTGCAACAGGATGCTTAAATGGTAATGCTTGTAACTGAACTGAACAAAGAGGAAACTGAACTGTGTTAAGTGATCTTGAGCTTACATTCCAAGAACATTGTTTAGCCAAGGGGGGGGGGCATGTTTTTTAATGTAGCTCTGCTCATGTTGACCAATCTGGGGGAAGTTTCTGTATATGTGAAAAAAACCCTACAGATTTGTTGCCCTATTCATTTGTTGCTTGTCTCAGCATTCAGAAAGAAAATATTATTTTAGCCACATTTATTGAATACACTTGAAAGCATCATGGCCATGGTCTTATCCCATTTCTCTTTCTTCACCGTTGGCCTTGTGATGATTTTGAAGCTCTACTGCAAGGATGGCTGTCACTTTCCCTAATTTTTGCATACGGCAAGCCCTGCGTTGCTTCAGAAGCTGCTGTTCTTATCCTAAAGCAACACATATGCAGTCACCCGGGAAATGAAAACCTCTCTGCGGTACGCCATACATTTCAACAATACACATCCAAACTGAAATTTAGAGGCGATGCTTTGTTCACATGCATCAGGAAATTTTTACATTTCTGTGGTTCCACGTTAATGTGTTTTCTCTGTCATGTGCGGAAAAAGGGGTCTGATTATCTGATCCGCAATTCCTTTTCATTCATCCTGGAATAGCAAATATGTATGTTTACACTGTCATCTGAAAAGATAACTCCGAAACCACATTATTGAGCCTGTCACAGATGTTTTTGAGGGAGTGACCAATTTGCCGGCAATGAAAAAAGAAAAATCCAATGGAGCTTGAGGAAGATTTCCTTTAAAACAGGATTTGTACTCTCAAATACAGCTCCTTGCTTCAGGTAAAATTCCAACCTGTGCTGCCTTAGAGTCAAGTCTTCAAAATTAGTACAAACAGTGCCAAACATAGGCATTTTGTCATCTTTTATGAAATATTTAAATGCCCTCCACTCATCCCCGTGGCTCTAGATGCCGGCTCTCTGGACCCAGCATCATCCAACCTGATCAGCCTGCAGCCATCTCAATTAGGACCAACTGCCTAAACAGATCAGTTAGATGTCTGTTCTGCTGGACGTTTCCCCAGTTCTGTTGTTCATGAGGGCCTTGTGTTTCCCTGAGCTTCTGTGGTTGACATTCTTGCCAGTTCCAAGTCTCTGCTCTACTGTGGCGGTTTTCATTCATTGTGACCTCCTGTGATTCCCAAGTCAGAGTCTTCTCTGCATTCTTGTCTTTGGTTTCCTTCTTTCTCTGAGTCTTCATAATATTGTCTGTTTTGTGTCTTCTTTGTGTCAGCCCTGTGGATGTCATAAGAACATAAGAAGAGCCCCACTGAATCAGGCCAAAGGCCCATCTAGTTCAGCTTCCTGTATCTCACAGTGGTCCACCAGATGCCTCAGGGTAAACACAAGACAACAGACACAAGCTGCCTCCTGGTGCTCTCCCCTGCATCTGGCAATCAGAACTTGAAAAATATCTATCTAAGGGCCCAATCCAATCCAACTTTCCAGCACTGATGCAGCTGCAATGCAGCCCCAAGGTACATGTTGGCAACCTTCAGTCTTGAAAGACTATGGTATCGCGCTCTGAAAGGTGGTTCTGGAACAGCGTCTAGTGTGGCTGAAAAGGCCGATTCGGGAGTGACAATCCCTTCTACACCGGGAGCAAGTGCAGTCTGTCCCTGGTCTGTCTCCCTGGCTATGGGCCTTCCTTCTTTGCCTCTTAGCCTCATACTGTTGGCAAAGTGTCTCTTCAAACTGGGAAAGGCCATGCTGCACAGCCTGCCTCCAAGCTGGCCGCTCAGAGGCCAGGGTTTCCCACTTGTTGAAGTCCACTCCTAAGGCCTTCAGATCCCTCTTGCAGATGTCCTTGTATCGCAGCTGTGGTCTACCTGTAGGGCGCTTTCCTTGCACGAGTTCTCCATAGAGGAGATCCTTTGGGATCCGGCCATCATCCATTCTCACGACATAACCGAGCCAACGCAGGCGTCTCTGTTAGAACTCGTGCAAGGAAAGCGCCCTACAGGTAGACCACAGCTGTGATACAAGGACATCTGCAAGAGGGATCTGAAGGCCTTAGGGATGGACCTCAACAAGTGGGAAACCCTGGCCTCTGAGCGGCCCGCTTGGAGGCAGGCTGTGCAGCATGGCCTTTCCCAGTTTGAAGAGACACTTTGCCAACAGTCTGAGGCTAAGAGGCAAAGAAGGAAGTCCCATAGCCAGGGAGACAGACCAGGGACAGACTGCACTTGCTCCCGGTGTGGAAGGGATTGTCACTCTCGGATTGGCCTTTTCAGCCACACTAGACGCTGTGCCAGAACCACCTTTCAGAGCGCGATACCATAGTCTTTCGAGACTGAAGGTTGCCAATACATACACTGTTTCAGCAGTGCATAAGGGAACAAGCATTCCCTTACCTTCAGGAGGCCTCAATGACTGCTGCCTTCATGGCAGGATGCAGCACACGCCCCATTGACACAGCCGCATCAGTGTTGGAAGCTGGATCGGATTGGGCCCTAAGTTAACTATTACTCTTTTAAAAGTAACCTGCTAAACTCACAATCATACTGCCTGAATGGGAGATTTTTTTTTCCTTTTCTTTTCAGGACCACATAGAGATGGTAAAAAAAATGAAAGCACATATTTGTGGAGACAGCTCCCAAACATGCATATAACCCTTCACCACAAAAATATAGGCTCCTCTTCTCTATGTAAACATAGATACATATAGTGCCAGATAGGTCTCCCTTTTCCAAACAGCCTTGCCAGGAAGAACAAAGGCAGGCTGCTGCAGCACCTCCCTTTCTTTTTAGTGCTGGAAAAAATATACTGCTCCTTTTCTAGCCTCTTAGGAGAGGAATGGATGCAGTGGACACATTCCATTTAGATGAACACACAGACTTTATTCAGGCCAGGGCTACAAGCACCACAGGGTTGTACTATTTGCCCTACTTACTTTCCCATGGCCCAATATGTAAGTATATGTTGGTTCTGGGGAAATCAGCGGGCCCGTTTGGATGATACTCGAATCACCCAACGGGCCCCACGCTATTATGGATATGTGCATGTCCTGGACCCTTCATCTCCAGAGGACTTTTCTTAATTGCATGGGGTGGTTTGATAATTAAAGTAACCAACCCATTTCCCATTTATGTATTTGAAGCCCCACCTAGTCCTCATCTTACCTGTACCCCTGCTGTTTGGTCTCTGTGCTCCTCTTTTCTTCTTGAATTCTCCTTCTTTGGGAATGACCCACCAAACTATAGTAGCTTCTGGCTCTTCTGCTAGTGTTTTTGACTTTGGCCTTAATGGACACCTTGCATCTTGGCTTATCAACCTAACTTGGGCCCAAATTCTAACCAACTTTCCAGCACTGGCATAGCTGTGCCAATGGGATGTGTGCTGCCTCCTGCAGTTGGGTGGCACTTACAGAGGCCTCCTCAAAGTAAGGGAATATTTGTTGCCTTATCTCAGAGCTGTATTGTCCTTACGTTGGTGCTGGAAAGTGGGTTAGGATTGCACTCCTATTTATTGTACTGAAAAGTCACAACTTGTCTGTTCTGTCTGAATTCTGCAGGACTATTGATTGACCTTTACAATGGAAAGATGTGGGGATGACCCCAAAGCACCACCAGTTCTAAACTCTTTTAGATGTTGAGGATGGTAGAAATATTGCTTAAAGGTGAATGGTTTATACCAGGGGTGTCCAAAGTTTTTGGCAGGAGGGCCACATCATCTCTCTGACACTGTGTTGGGGGCCGGGCAAAAAAAAAGAATTAATTTATATTTAAATTTTGAATAAATTTACATAAGTTTACATAAATGAATATATTAAAGATGACCTTATATGAATGAATGAAGGTCTTGCAATAGCTCAAGGCCTATAAAAGGCCTTGCACAAAGCAAGGCTGGCCTTTCCTTTGCTGCCACTGCTGCATCACAGATGTGAAACAGCAAGCAGTGGAGGGAGCCCTCATCCTACAGCTCACGTGAGAGGTCAAACAGTCACCCTCATGCTGAGAGCAGTTGCGTTGGGCCAGTGTGGGCTCCAACAAATCTCCAGAGGGCCAGAGGCTCAATGGAGACTGGGGGCTCCCTGAGTGCCGCATTGAGAGGCCTTGAGGGCTGCAAGTGGCCCCAGGGCCGGGGTTTGGGCACCCCTGGTTTATACAAAGGAAATGGCGCCACACCATACAGTGCTAGTAGGTTTGGTTCTGGTGTTGCTGAGGCAAAATTGTTTTCTTTTAGGGGAATCTGTGGCCCAACCTGTGCTGATTAGTGTTGGTATCAGTAAATGAATAGGGTCGTAGATTCTTAATTATAGACATCAAGATAAAGTGAGTTACAGTTGCATGCCTTGTTGCATAAGTCAGAAATGAATGTTAAAAGCAGCATCCTGTCACCATTTTGGGCACAAGTTGTGAGGCCATTCATATTCAAATCACAGGGAAAAAGTTATCCAAATGTTCTGCTGGTATCTCCTCCATCTTCTTGTGCCCGATAGCATCAGTATCTACTTATGCCAAAGGGTGGCCCAGATTCCAGGGCCAGGACATGCAGTCTATCAGTTTTGATAGGCTGAGTGAAAGCCATCATAGGCAATCAATGTAATAGTTCACAGATTTATTCTTAAAATGGAACATTTTCTTCGAGGCATCCCTTCTATCTCAATGAGAAACCCTCAGGTGTTTAGCCGGACAGTCTGTTATTGTTAAATTCAGCTGTTTCTCAGTTACTGAAGACTGGAGACATATGTATATGTGTGTGGAGACGAGATTCCCAGTTACTATTTGTGTTTGAGGGCTAGCAAACAGGCTGAATTAGTCAAAATCTTTAAAGAACTCACAGCAGTGTACTTTCATTAGGTTAGAGGAGATGAATAACCAGTCAAATATTTATCTCTCTTTAAGTGGAATGTGGTGCCCTTTGAAACACCTGTGAGCTGATTCCAGAAGTTTCTATATCTTTTTTTTGGTTGCTCATTTGGATCACTGGTCTGAAATCTGGCCATTTGAACAATCTGAATCTAAACTATCCAAACTATCTTTATTGGAAATGGCAACAATGATTCTAGGAGGACTTGGGAGAACAGGAGGTTAAGTCTCAAAGGAGGCTTGGTGGGTGAATCTTATTGATGTTAATTACATTTCCAGACTGCATTTAAGATTATTATTCTAGGGTGAGTTTCAGAGAATATATAGTTTAGAGGCTGTAGAATGGGAGAACCCAGATCTTACTTATTTAAAGAATTTCTACCCCGCCTTTCTACCACACATTGGGCAACCCACGGTGGCTTACAACATAAAAAACACAATACAAATAAAAGATTAAAAAATACTAAAACATTAAAACCTAAAACAAGAGATGATTCAAAGAATTGGGTTTTATCTGTTGGGCCACTTCACTTTGCACAGAATTCCCAAAAAGTCATCCAGGACTCTAAAAGTGTTACACACATATCCACTATTGTCTATGACAGTGGTTCCCAAACTGGTGGGTCACGACCTACCAAGGGAACCAGAAAATGGCTATTCCCCCTTAAGAAGAATGGCCCAGAAATGGTTGACCCAATGCCACCACAGCAATCACAATGGCGCAGGGCCCCATGGGCTTTTTTACTTACTAGGAGGTCAGTGCTGGCCTTCTACAGGGCCTGGGGGGCTTGTAGCCCCCTTGGATCTCCTCAGTGCTACCCTATAAGCAGCTCCTAGCTCTGATCAAAAGCTACTTTCAGTTTTTGCACTATAAACCAGATTAGATGACTTTGGGCCTGGTTCAGCTGGGCCTTCCTTATAGACTGGCTTTGCTCCTCTCAAGTGAGTACTCAGCAGCAGTTTGAGTTTGGCTAAGAGCAGTGGCAGTGCCACTGCCACGTTCTGGAGAGCCCTGGGGAAAAAGAGACTGCTGGACTCCTGTAGGCTTTTTTTGTGTGAATGCACATGTGCGTGCCCATGTCAAATGTACACATGCATTGAAGCTCTCCAGAGACATTTGGATGAACCTTTCTCAGTATAGCTGGAGGGCTGAGAGAGCTTTCTCACAACCAGTATTTTTTGTCAGTGCCTAACACTGCAGATACAAGTGTATATTAAATCACCCTCTTTTTATCTTCCCAGACAACCAGGAAAGTAAAAAGGGGCATTACAGCTGCTCTTGTCTCTGCACCACCAAGAACCAAGAAAGGAGTGTCCAAGTGGCTAGAGAGAAGAGGATATGATAGAGTTAGCTGCTCTGCCCTTGTTGTCTCTTATCTCCTGCCCTCTGAGGAAGCCTAGCTGTGGATGGAAGGAAGGGAGAAAGCAATGACAGTGCAAGTCAGTAGCGTAGCTAGATGGGGGCAGTGTGGTAAGTATCACAGGTGCCACAACATGCTGTGTAAGCAATTCCCTTCCACTTGCTGTTGGAGCAATTCTAGACACTGCCCTTCCCTGCCCAGAATGGCTCCAACAGTGAGTGGGAGGGGCCGCTTCTGCTTTTGCTATGCCTGCAATACTTGTTACACTGCCCCCTTCTGGCTATGCTATTGGTGCGAGTTGTTCCTTGCACTGTCTTAATAGCTTAATTCATGATTAACTCATGCTGTCACTGGTTGCTGGGTACTTCAGGGGACAGCCCTACCTGGCTGTCTCCCAATACCAGCCATGGCTAGCAAATGGCCTAAAAATCAAAGTAATTATATAAAAGAAATGAAAGTAAAACTTCAGCAACAAATTGTGGTTGTAGCTCCATTCTGGGCCTGATGCTCAGTCAGGCATGATGGTGACTCAGCTTCAGGGTGAACTATGGGTATCTTTCTTGGTTCTTTGGATTGAAAGACTAGTGATAGCATGGTAATTTGTAGCCTTCTAACTGAAAGAGAACCTCTTTGTTGTAAGATGCTTGGGATGAAGCATGAAGCTTTGTTCACTCCTTGCTATGTGACTTCTATCTTTATAGCTTCTCCGTACAGCTCATAATACGTCTGATGTTTCATAATGCTACATCTAAATATAAGGCAGTCTATTTCCAGTCATCCTAAATATCCATCCTCCCATGTAGGCACTCAGGCCAAAATAGGAGCCCATGAACTCTTTCTCATGTTACTATTTAATAACGCTGGGCTCCTCCCCATTATGTCGTTCATGTATCTGAAAAACAGCATGTGGAACTAATTAATGCACCTAAAGGAAAGAGACATGCATATTGAAGAGACTGCCTCTGTGCAACTTACTCGTATTAATTATACCCACATGGGAATGACTCATGAGAGAACGCTTATGTCTTTAAAAGGTAATGTTGGGAGCAGCTTTAAGCCTTAAATACCACCATTGAGCAGCATTTACTTTTAGCTCCCTTCTTCTTCTTCTTTTTTTTCTTTTTCCATTTAATCTACCCACTTATGCAAAATTTTAATTTTGTGACCTTTGGCCAGAGAATTGTCAAGCTGCCAATGCTCACAGTGGACTCTTGTGTCAAGCCAAAGCATTGTTCAGGAAAGTGGGGAACACAGGGAAACCGGTTTTGGAGCCTACCCATCAAAGCGACTAATGTAGGATTTGTTGGGAACTGTTTTGGTGTGAGGCTGTGAAGTCTTTTGGCAGCACTAACCATCAAGTGAGGATTCAAAAACATGGACGTAAGCAAGAGAGGCATATGGTCCTTGTCATTTGATAGAGCCAATGAGGCCAAGGGGTTAGAGTGCACAGCTTTGACCTGAAAGGCCTGGGGTCAATTCACCAGCCCTGATATGTGCTTTTCTGTCCACCTTAGGTCCTTTCCAGATGATTAGTTTATAGCACAATAAGTGTGGCATTGTTTCCTCATTTGTTGCAGAAGATCCAGATGTCTTTCTTCAAGGTAGCTCTTCTTTTTCAGGAATATCACATTTTCCCACCATTTTGACAGCCAGTTTTGCCATTTAGAAAATGTAGGAAAGTGTGGAAGTTTCTGACTACCCAGTCCTAGCTAACTTTCCAGTGCCAATGCATCTGTACCAAAGGAGTATCCACTGCATCCTGCATGGGGGCAGGGCAGCCATGGAGGCCTTCTCAAAGTAAGGGAAAGTTTGTTCCCTTATCTTGGGGCTACAGTGTGGTTGCATCACCTCTGGAAAGTTGGGTAGGATAGGGCTTGTGATGCTCTTATCTCTTGTATCTATTGGTACTTGTTGTGTTAAAGGCATCAGTTGAGTAGTTCCTGTGATATCACTAGTGTTGAAGAACAGAACTCTCCCCTCTCCTCAGTTGAATGAATTTTCTTTTGTCAGATTCATTCATTGAATGTTTAAAGGTACTGGAAAATGAGTATACCCTTTCCCTCAAATCCTATAAATTCCTGTAAAATGGTAGCAAGCAGGCCTGCACACATCAGTGGACCAACCCATAGATTTCCAGAATCTTCCTTCTGTGATGACATCAATATATTATCGCATTAGATGTTTATTTTTGGCAAGTGTTATTTGGCAGGAGGTCTGGCTCAGAGCTGCTGCCTTATATGCCTGAAGATCTGAGGCTGCCAGTTCAAAACAACTGGAAGTACCTGAGAACTGATGACACGCAGATATACTGATGAGCTGACCCTAGGTGGCAGAGGGGAGTTGCATGGAGCGCAAGTGGAGCGTGGGAGGCGAAGGGCCAGAGAGAGACCAGACCGGGAAGGAATCCAGCTGGAACGAGGAGTCTATTAAAGACTAGAACTATTCAATTGTAAAAATCCCTACAGGGGATAGCCTGCCTATGTAAACCGCCTTGGATTAAAGTCTGAGGAGAAATCTGACGACCAAAGAAAGGCGGTATAGAAATACCTGTATAAATAAATATAAATATTATGATGTCAGTTGACCCTTACATACAGATACTTTAAGGACTGGATCCTATGGGCATGCTGCAGTGCCAGAACTTGTGTTCCAGAGGAGTAGTAGACCGACCCATAGAGCTTGAAGGTACAGGTTGAGCCTCATAATTCATGTGGGTTCCATTCCAAGCACTCATGTGGATGGCAAAAAACACTCTATAGCAAATCAATTTTAAAAACAAAGTTTCTTTGTTCCAGTGACTTAAAAACAGCCTTGCTGACCTTTGAGATGTAAGATAAGAGTCATTAAGAAGACAATCAATCCATCAATCAGTCAGTCCTCTTCTAAGCACTTCACTCAGCCCCTCCCTTCACCAATGCAAAGGGATCACCTTTCTTTCACTTGCTCAGGGGGAAGGGAGGGGTCTGCTGGGGAGAGAAGGATTGATGAATTGTCAGCCAGCTGCCCTCTCTCTCTCTCTCTCTCTCTCTCTCTCTCTCTCTCATTAATGAGGCTATTGTTAAAGGAATGTTCAGTTTTTTAAACTGATTTTAAAGGGATGCATTTTTCCCCTTCTCCAGGTATCAGCACATTCCTTCTCATTTGCAGTGGCCATTCGTGTTGAGTCAAATTTGTGTATAAATAGGCTGGACCTGTAGTTGCAAAAGCCCCCCCTCCCCCCGTCATTCCAGCTATGTAGAATGATGTGTTGGCCCCAGGCAAGGGAACAAGTTTTCACTTACCTAGAGGAGACCTCTGGGACTGCCCCCCCCAGGGTGCAGTGTGTACTCCAGTGGCACAACTACATTGGTGGGGGAGGGGGTTTGATAGGATTGCACTGCCCAATACACAACTGGATAGTCAATCCACAGTCAATTGTCATCTATACATAGCCGCAGATAAATTAATTAGTGAACAATCCAGATAAAGAAAGCAAACCCCATCGAGAGAAGCTCATTTATTAGGAAACCATATGCTCCCTGTATTTGTTAATCAGTGCCTTTGTTTGGTGTTGTGGAGACTTTACCTATTTACTAGATGTTGTAGAGAGGACCATTTGTAGCACCTTGGGCAATTTAAATGTAATAATTATTTCTTTTGCTTTGAGCACCTGTTGGAGGTTTGGAATCTCTCTCTCTCTCTCTCTCTCTCTCTCTCTCTCTCTCTCTCTCTCTCTCTCTCTCTCTGGTGTGTGTAGACATATATAGAGATATAGATATAGATACAGATAGATATGTTTTATATGTATATAAAATCCTGAAGAAACTCTATCTTGTGATCAAATGTCAGATTACATGGTGGTGGAATGCATTGGCAGAATGCCAGTTTAGCAATTCCAAGAAATTAAGAAAGTTCACAGAAATGATTAGCAAGGCTGACACCCTCTTGCCACATTATGACACATGTTTTAAACTTATGGCACATGTTCCACAGAATTCCTCTAGGGACGACTCATCTTTTACTTTTTTTCCTTTCTTCAGAACACAAATTCAGCTTCTCTGAATTCCTCAGAAGTAGAGTCACTCCGACCTCTGTGCCGTAGATCTATTGAGTGCTTTATATAACTGTCTAGCATAATAGCTAAGGCACTAATTCAGCTTGTTTTTACAACTTTAGCGGCAGAATAATTATCTTATGTTTATATCAAGGCATTGAATGGCTAAATAAAGTTTGCTTTTTGTATTTTTGACACTTATGGGAGGCTAAAACAAAGAATGTCAGACAGAAAATCAAAGTGAGAGCCAAATGTGGGTTTAAAAGGTTTGTTTTTCATATCGGTCTCTGGATACACAAGGTCGGATTTGTGCTCCACTTCAGCCATATTTCAGGCTCAGTGCTGCTAATGATCAAGAAGAGGCAGGACTGTTTTGTGACTGCCTTGAGATTACCTTCCTTCTTGGGACCTGAACCCTTGTATCACAAAAACATTTGGTCCGGTGTCCTGAGCCAGGGATCGTGTTGAATAAAGGTGCTTGCTGACTGCAAGTGATCTCAAGGGTCAGAATATGTATGTGAACCAATGAACACAGAATAAACAAGGGAAATACTCTAAGCACAGATTGATGCAAAAAAAATCTATACAATAACAAAATGTGACAAGCTTCTCTTTTTATTGACTTGCACAAGTTCAGTCATGGTATATACTAACAAAGATCAGCAATCTAGGAGGGAGAAGGATCCATGTACTCATTGTTTAGTGACTCAGAAGTGGGGTATATAGACTTGTACAGGCCAGTAATAATGATTTGCAATAATGGGTTATGGTCATATATAGCTATATAACCAAAAATAGATAATTTTTAGATTGTGAGCAGTTAGTTATTTGATTTTCTCTGTTAACTACTTTGTGAACTCTTTTTTTGAAAAGTTATATTGATATTCTTATTGTTGGCAACCTTCAGTCTCGAAAGACTATGGTATCGCGCTCTGGATGGTGGTTCTGGCACAGCCTCTAGTGTGGCTGAAAAGGCTGATTCGGGAGTGACAATCCCTTCCACACTGGGAGCAAGTGTAGTGTGTCCCTGGTCTGTCTCCCTGGCTATGGGCCTTCCTTCTTTGCCTCTTTGCCTCAGACTGTTGGCCAAGTGTCTCTTCAAACTGGGAAAGGCCATGCTGCACAGCCTGCCTCCAAGCGGGCCACTCAGAGGCCAGGGTTTCCCACCTGTTGAGGTCCACTCCTAAGGCCTTCAGATCCCTCTTGCAGATGTCCTTGTATCGCAGCTGTGGTCTACCTGTAGGGCGCTTTCCTTGCACGAATTCTCCATAAAGGAGATCCTTTGGGATCCGGCCATCATCCATTCTCACAACATGACCAAGCCAACGCAGGCGTCTCTGTTTCAGCAGTGCATACATGCTAGGGATTCCAGCTCGTTCCAGGACTGTGTTGTCTGGAACTTTGTCCTGCCAGGTGATGCCAAGGATGCGTCGGAGGCAGCGCATGTGGAATGTGTTCAGTTTCCTCTCCTGTTGTGAGCGGAGAGTCCATGACTCGCTGCAGTACAGAAGTGTAACTCAGAACTCAAGCTCTGTAGACCTGGATCTTGGTATGTTCCGTCAGCTTCTTGTTGGACCAGACTCTCTTTGTGAGTCTGGAAAACGTGGTAGCTGCTTTACCGATGCATTTCTTTAGCTCAATATCGAGAGAAAGAGTGTCGGAGATCGTTGAGCCAAGGTACACAAAGTCATGGACAACCTCCAGTTCATGCGCAGAGATTGTAATGCAGGGAGGTGATTCCACATCCTGAACCATGACCTGTGTTTTCTTAAGGCTGATCGTCAGTCCAAAATCTTGGCAGGCCTTGCTAAAACGATCCATGAGCTGCTGGAGATCTTTGGCAGAGTGGGTAGTGATAGCTGCATCGTCGGCAAATAGGAAGTCACGCAGACATTTCAGCTGAACTTTGGACTTTGCTCTCAGTCTGGAGAGGTTGAAGAGCTTTCCGTCTGATCTGGTCCGGAGATAGATGCTTTCTGTTGCAGTTCCAAAGGCCTGCTTCAGCAGGACAGCGAAGAAAATCCCAAACAAGGTTGGCGCAAGAACACAGCCCTGCTTCACTCCACTTCGGATGTCAAAGGGGTCTGATGTGGAGCCATCGAAGATAACAGTGCCTTTCATGTCCTTGTGGAAAGATCTGATGATGCTGAGGAGCCTGGGTGGACATCCAATCTTGGGGAGAATCTTGAAGAGGCCGTCCCTGCTGACCAGGTCGAAAGCCTTCGTGAGATCTATAAAGGCTATAAAGAGTGGCTGTCGCTGTTCCCTGCATTTCTCCTGCAGTTGTCTAAGGGAGAATACCATATCAGTGGTGGACCTGTTGGCTCGGAATCTGCACTGCGATTCTGGATAGACGCTCTCTGCAAGTACCTGGAGCCTCTTTAGTGCAACTCGGGCAAACAGCTTTCCTACTACGCTAAGGAGAGAGATGCCACGGTAGTTGTTGCAGTCACCCCTGTCGCCTTTGTTCTTGTACAGCGTGATGATGTTTGCATCCCTCATGTCTTGAGGTACTCCACCTTCTCTCCAGCAAAGACAGAGGATTTCATGCAGCTCAGTGATGATGATCTCTTTGCAGCACTTTAGGACTTCAGCATGGATGCTGTCTTTTCCTGGTGCCTTGCCAAAGGCAAGGGAATCCAGGGCCACATGAAGTTCTTCTAGGGTTGGTTCACTGTCAAGCTCCTCCAGCACAGGCAGGCACTCAATGTTGTTCAGCACTTCTTCAGTGACTACATTTTCTCTGGAATATAGCTCAGAGTAGTGCTGCACCCAGCATTCCATCTGCTGCGCCAGATCCTGGATGACCTTGCCTGCTGCAGACTTCAGAGGGGCAATTTTCTTCTGTGTTGAATCTAGGGCCTGCTTGATACCATCATACATCCCCTTGATGTTGCCCATGTCAGCTGCTATCTGTATCTGGGAACAGAGCTGGAGCCAGTAGTCATTAGCACATCTTCTGGCAGCCTGCTGGACTTTGCTGCGAGCAGCTCGGAGGACCTGCAGGTTGCGCTCACTGGGACAGGCCTTGTATGCTGCTTGAGCTCTCCTCTTTTCCTCAATGACTGGTGTCAACTCCTCAGAGTGGGCTTCAAACCAGTCTGCCATCTTGTTGGTCTTCTTGCCAAATATGGACAAGGCGGTGTTGTAAACGGTATTCTTGAAATGTTCCCATCTGTTGGATGCGTTTGCATTGGCCGGGCCTGGAAGAGATTCCTCAAGTGCTCGTGCAAATTCCTCCACTTTCCTCTGATCCCGGATCTTGCTGGTATCAATGCAAGGTCTTCCTTCCTTTTTCGTGTGATACAGTCGCTTTGCTTGCAGTTTCACTCTGCTGCACACCAGGGAGTGGTCAGTGTCGCAGGCAGCACCGTGATAAGTGCGTGTGATCTTGATGCTGGGAAGGCTGGAGCATCTGGAGAGAATCAGGTCGAGCTGGTGCCAGTGCTTTGATCTTGGGTGTCTCCAAGAGACTCTATGTTGGGGCTTCGTGTTGAAGAACGTGTTGCTGACACAGAGACCATGATGACAGCAAAACTCTAGCAGGCATTGGCCATTTTCATTCATTTTCCCAGTACCGAACGACCTAAGCAAGTGGGCCACGAACTGTGATCATCACCAACTCTAGCATTGAAATCACTGAGGGTGAACAATAGCTCTTTTACAGGGATCTTCTTGATAGTGGTCATCGTAGAATTTGTCTTTGGCTTCTGCTGGAGACGACAGAGTCGGTGCATAAGCACTGATGAGTGTGACAGGTCCTGCTGATGACTGGAGCTGCAGGGACAAAATTCTTTCACTTCCCACAGTAGGTGGGATGATGGATTCCAGCAGGGTATTTCTGACCGCAAAGCCAACGCCATGTTCCCTGGTTTTGTTTGGTGGTTTTCCCTGCCAGAAAAATGAGAAATTTATCTCCTTGACAGATCCAGAATCTGGCAGCCTTGTCTCTTGAAGGGTGACGATGTCCATCTGCAGTCTGCTTAGCTCCATGTCGATGACAGCTGTTTTGCGTGCGTCGTCTATTTCTTGCAGGTCATCAGAGAAGCCAGGTGTCATTGTCCTTACGTTCCAGGTGCCCAGTTTTAGGGCAGGAGTTTTCTGTTGCATGGTGCAGAGTTGTCGATCTGCTTGTCAGTTTTCACCCTAAACCCCATGCACCCCATGAGGTTAACGAACCGTGGCGAGGCAACACCTTACTGGCTGGGGACTGCCCAGCTTAAGGCGGGCGGTAGCTGCCCAATGAGATGCAATGATCTCTTCCACCGTCAGAAGCAGCCCCTGGCGTCATGCTCTACGCCAATCGAGCGAAGACTTATAACCAGTAAACTGCTGCTTCCCGTGTTGTGCTGACGCCGTATGGCAAAGTTGGAGTGTCCTCTCCAGTGCACGAAGCTGGGTAAAGAAGGTATGGAGGATATGCTGTTACCCATGCAGCAAATCCCCCCTCTCCACGTCGCTGGAATGGTCCAATGGAAAGGCAGAAGCCAATACGGTTGGTTCCAGCGGTGTCGCAGGAGTTGCCAGAACGTGACTGTGTTCAGCCATGAACTGCCTCAGGGACTCTGGCTCCTGATTTTGCCTCGAGGTTGACTCCTGAAGCCTTTTCCATAACTGGATGTAGCCACAAGGCAGTGGAGGTTTGGAATCAGAGTTTTCCTTCTCTCAGATGAGCTACCTTCCCAGGCTGACGAGTCCCATCTACCCGGTGGCTGTTTAGTTGCCTCTTACGGCATGTACAGCCAAACTGAGGGCCTGTTCTTATCCCCAGCCCTTGGGGGATGACGCAGTAGTGGGGGGGCAGAAAGGAAGATTGTGGAAGCAGGGATGGGGCTAATGGAGGGTTGCAGAGAGAGAGGGAGCAGGGATGGGACTAATGGAGGATTGCAGAGAGAGAGAGGGAGCAGGGATGGGACTAATGGACGATTGCAGAGAGAGAGGGAGCAGAGATGGGGCAAATGGAGGATTGCAGAGAGAGAGAGGAAGCAGGGGTGGGGCTAATGGAGGATTGCAGAGAGAGAGGAAGCAGGGGTGGAGCTAATGGAGGATTGCAGAGAGAGAGGAAGTAGGGGAGGGGCTAATGGAGGATTGCAGAGAGAGAGGAAGCAGGGGTGGAGCTAATGGAGGATTGCAGAGAGAGAGAGAGAGAGAGAGAGAGAGAGAGAGAGAGAGAGAGAGAGAGAGAGAGAGAGAGGATATTCTTAATAATAATAATACTATACAGTAGCTACCCCTGTATCTGCGGGTCCCATATCCACGGTTATCCATAGTTCAGAAATTCTCCCATCATTCTCTGTCACCCCATCGCATTCGTGACTCATCTGTCTCCATTTGCAGCCCTCCTGCACTATCACCTGTGCTGTCTCCTGTATTGTTTGCAGCCCTCCAGTCAACTTCCTGTCCATCTGTTTTTCAGCCCTCCAGGCTGCTTCCTTCCATCTTTGTTGGCAGTGACATGGTAAGTGGGGTTCACTACTATCACTACTAGTTTTGGGAATCTACAGTGGCAGTTGGAAAATACCTAAACTTGACACTAAACATTTCCAAGTGTTGAAGACCAAAAGGGATTGTGAAGAGGTCCAGAAGGATCTTTCCAGACTGGTAGAATGGGCAGCAAAATGGCAGGTGCATTTCAATATAAGTAAGTGTAAACTAATATACATTGGGGCAAAAAAAATTCAAAACTTCACATATAGGCTAATGGGGTCTGAGCTGTCTGTGATCTTGGGGTGCTATTGGACAGCTCGATGAAAGTGCCAACCCAGCATACAGAGGTGGTGAAGAAAGTCAGTTCCATGCTTGGGATAATTAAAAAAGTGATTGAGGATAAAATGGCCAATATTATTGGTAAGGTCACATCTTATGTACACTTCTGTATTATGTACATAATTATTATGTATTATGTACTGTATTGTGTATTAAGTGTATTATGTACACTTCTGGTTACTACATCTCAAAAAGGGCATAATGGAACTGGAAAAGGTGCAGAAGAGAGCAACCAAAATTATTACTGGGGTGGGGCACCTCTCTTACAAGAAAAGTCTGCAGCATTTGGGGCTCTTCAGTCTTGAAAACAGGCACCTAAGGGGGAGATATGATTGAGACATACAAAATTATGCAGGGGATGGATAGAGTGGATAGAGAGATGCTCTTTTCCCTCTCACACAACACCAGAATGAGGGAACATCTACCAAAATTGAGTGTTGGAAGAGTTAGGACAGACAAAAGGAAATATTTTTTTACCCAGTATATAAATAGTCTGTGGAACTCCTTGCCACAGGATGACACATGGCCTAGATACCTTTAAAAGGGGTTTGGACAGATTTATGGAGGAAAAGTCCATCACAGGTTACAGGCCATGATGGGTATGTGCAACCTCATGGTTTTATAAGTAGACTATCTCAGAATGCCAGGTGCAAAGGAGTGGCAACTGGATGCATGTGTCTCGTTGTGTTAAGTGTACCCTGTGGCATCTGGTGGGTCACTGCGACATATAGGAAGCTGGACTAGATGGGCCATTGGCCTGACCCAGCAGGGCTCTTCTTATGCTCTTATGTTATGTCATCCCTCATGGATACTGGGGAATGACTGTAATATATCTTTATTTGTTGATTGACTAAAAAATGGGCTTATGCAGAACAGTACCTTATGAAAAGCAAGCAAATTAATGTACCATATGAACCTTTTGTATTTAAATGATTTTTTTGCCAACAGTTGAGCATGCAGAAGGTTTAGATTATTCCTCCTGACTTTGTATGTTACTCAACCTGCACAATAGGAGGAGTTGTGCTTTGAGCTGGCAGCTCGACTCTCACAATGTGTTTATTTGTCCTAATTGCATAATAACATTATTCAGGAAACTTTAAGGAAGAAACAATCCTTTTATAATCCTCACATGAATTTATTTAGAGCAAAATCAAGTGATGAGGTGCTACAGGAAGGGTGCAATCCTACAATGCACTGGAACAGGCAAACCAAGAGGCTTGCATTGTATCCAGCAGGGGATAGGGGCCTAATGTGACTCAGTCAGAGGTAAAGGGAAACTTTTCCCCTTACCTCCAAGTAAGGTGCCCTTGTCCCTATGGGTCTCCTTGGACTTGCGCCACCTCCTGAGGTGGCACAAGTCCAAGGAGAGTGGTGTGACTTGAAGCTGCTCTAAGCTCCCTGGGAACATGGGTTGGGATCTGGCATAACTACCAGATCCCAGCCCCACTTCCTGCTCCCTGCCGGCCTACCCCTGGGGCCACCCACTGCCCACCCTCCCTCTGCCCAGGAACGCCTCCCTCCTGCTTCCTCCCCGTCCACCCCAGAGCCTTGCATTGGCCCACTTGGGCCAACGTCCCCCTCTGTGGTGGAGTAGTGGTTTTCCACCATCTCCACCAACCCAAGTGGGTTACAGCGCTCACCTCAGGCATGTGGCAAAAAATTGACCCGTCCTTGGGTCCATACAGCTCCAAATGGAGCTGTTTTGGGGGGCAAGGGCCAAAGGAGGGGGTGACAGTGTAGGTACAAGGCGATGCCACCCTCCTCCATGACATCACCCAGCTCCAGGTACCACCAGGACCTGGCAATGCAACTGCTCCAGGGGAAGTTAGTTTTACACTAACCACTAAAAAGTTATACTACTAGTTGTGGAAGCTGCAGAGAGACCAGGAACATATGGGAGCTTTGACTGCAGCAGATCCTCCCCTTCTTTTCTCTTATCCTGATTGATCAGTGTTATCATGGAATCTGAGATTCAGGTCCTCTTCTAATCTCAGCAGACATGTAGATGAGGAGAACTGGGATAGAAAACATCACCTGGACTACAGCAGGTGTAGGAGGACTCAGTTGCTGCCTTTGAATTTTTTTTAAAGGACTTGAACTAAGAAGAAACATCAGGCTCAACAGGAGGCATATAGTTTATTTTATTTCAATTATTATTATTTGCTATTTTCTTGAAATTACATTGAATGTATATGGAAAAAGTGGAGCAAAAAATTACATTTCAATCATCAGAAAAAAGAATATGTTCCTTCATAGAATTTGAAGACATCAAACAACTCACGAGAAAAATCAGTGGGGAGGCGGTGGCTGTTTCCCCTCAATCAGAAGGTTAATTTGTGGAGCAGTTTTTGATAAAGCCAGACTCACATCATGCCCTGTATCCAACCAATTCCGAGCCCTTGTTCTGATCACAAGCAATGTTGGAACTTCTGATTCCCATATCCAGTGTTGCCAACTGTTTATAGATATTTTGAACAGGTATTTGTAAATACTGATGAAAATCCAGAAATAATAACTATTGTAGCCAATAAGAAAAGATATGATTGGCTTTTGTTGGCCTATCAGTATTCAAGATTCATTTTTAAATTTTAAAACATCCTCTGCTAGAAAAAAAAAATGTCTTAAGGTGATTTTTGTCTTGGTTCTGAGAGCATCTCATGCATTTTCAAGGGTGCAGGCATCATAGTTTAGGAACAGCTGCTCTAGAGGTAGTCCCCTGCTGTGCAACAGGTGAGGTCAAAGGTCCTTGTTGCATGTACCTGCTGAGTCATGGCAGCAATTATTTGCAGTATAGTTCTGTGGCTGTGATATGTGCGTGAACACATCAACTGGATTTTGCCCACTCAGTTACAAGACCATTGGGAAAGAATTGATCAGGTTTGAAAGACTCACATGATCAGCTCCACATTTATGACTTCTGGTAGTGACAACGACAGCTGTACTGGAATGTTGATAGAGAATCAGGTTCCACATGACTGTGAGTGTGTGAAGGTGGCCAGAAGTGACTCTGGTAGCCATATTAGGGGCTGCAGAGTAGTAGGCCAAGCCAACTGGATTCACCTCATATGCACATGTAAGATGCAGGGCTTTTGGCGTGCACAACATTCAATCCAGAGGTCTATTCATGCACAGAAACCTGCTTCTATGACTGGTCAGTGGTGTTCTTGGAGACGGAGCAAAATGCTAAGTTTTTTAGGAGCAGGGACTCACCCCTCCTCCTTGCCTTCAGAGCCAGTCACAGCAAAAGCCTTTGCTTTCAAAGCTGTGACTGACTCTGAAGGCAAGGGGAGTCCCTGCTCCTGAAAAAACTTAGCATTTTGCTCCCTCTCCAGGAACGCCACTGTGACTGGCAGCTCCTTGCTGCATTGAGGCATAAATGTACTTAACCTATGCATGTATATTATTATTATAAAATTCACTGGAATGAAGAGCACAACTCCAGATGTCTTTAATGTATTCAGCAGGAGTCTAGACCTTTTCTCATATATCAGGTTGTCACATGTTGGTAGTAGTGTTGACTACCATAAAGCAAGAGATGATGAGCCTTGAGAACCTCTCTGCAGTGAACTTGGGATTCTATCTCTCCATGCAACCTTTTTGATCCAGGCTGGTGCTGAACATATCCTGGATTTGCCATTTTGTATCAATAGAACTATAAAATTCGAATGATCAAAGTCTGATGTTAATTCATCCTAAGGCAAGCTGAGCTAATGTTTCTGGTATACAGACGATGACTCTTCGGAAGCAGTTCCATTTCCTGAACCTCGTATTTTAAACCTATACACGAACCTATTTTAAACCTATACATGAACCTCTATGTTTGCTCCAAACGAAACATGGTGTATGTGATTTTTTTTTAAAACTTCAAAATTACTAACGTCCCTCTTTTTCATTCTTTTGTGAGGGCTTTGACTATTGTTGCAGACTTTTGCTTAATTGTCATTTCATCACAATGCCAAGATTGCAGAAAATCTGGTCTGCACCACATGTTACAGTTTAATGGATGGGTATGCTCTTCATTAAAAACACTTCATTATGATACCACAAAACATGACTTGTCATTTGCCCAGTAGAGTTTCCTCACATTTTCCAAATGAGATCCAACAAGTTGTTTTCAGCAAGAATTAGAATGTATTAGATAATTCTTGTTCTCTGTGATGTTGCATTTTAATTTAATAGAAATTAGGACGGGTAGACACAGGCAGCAGGCTTTCACACTGTCCTTGGAATCTCCCTGAGTGGAGGCTTCTTGTTGAGTTGTATGCTATATGAATTATATTTCTGGTTCAATGTGAATCATTATTGTTGCTCAAACAATGCTCTACTTTGATCACAAAAATGACTGTGGACCTTTTCTAGAAAGGAACTAGAAGGGCCATTTGTCTTCAACCTAAAGCTCAAAGGGGACTTCAGATTGAAACACTTGATAAATTTTGGTCCAATAAGGATAAAAAAAATTAACACACACCTTTTAAATTTTTATTATAGCTTTATTATGATACTTAAGAACATAAGAAGAGCCACGCTGGATCAGGCCAAAGGCCCATCTAGTCCAGCTTCCTGTATCTCACAGTGGCCCACCAAATGCTTCAAGACAAGACAACAGGATACAACCTGCATCCTGATGCCTTCCCTTGCATCTGGCAATCTGAGGTAGCCTACCTCTAAAACCAGGAGCTTGCACATACCTACCGTGACTTGTAACCCATGATGAACTTTTCCTCCAGAAAATTTGTCTAATCCCATCTTAAAGGCATCTAGGTCATCACTTCTTCTTGTGGCAAGGAGTTCCACAGCCTAATTACACGCTGTGTAAAGAAATATTTTCTTTTATCTGTTCTAACTCTCCCAACACTCAATTTTAGTGGATGTCCGCTGGTTCAGGTGTTATGTGAGAAGGAAAAGAGCATTTCTCTATCCATCCCCTGCATAATTTTGTATGTCTCAGTCATGTCTCCCCCTTAGCTGCCTTTTCTCAAGACTGAAGAGCTCCAAACACTGGACACAATACTCCAGGTGTGACCTTGCCATCAATTTGGGCAACAACATTATAATATTAGCCATCTTATTCTCAATACCTTTTCTAATGATCCCAAGCATGGAATTGGTCTTCTTCACTGCCGCCGCACATTGGGTGGACACTTTCATCGAGCTGTCCACCAGTACCTCATGATCTCACAGACAGCTCAGAACTCATTAGCCTGTATGTAAAGCTTTGATTCTTTACCCCGATTTGCATGACTTTACATTTACTTCCATTGAAATGCATCTGCCATTTTGCTGCCCAGTTTGGAGAGATCCTTCTGGAGCTCTTTACAGTCTCTTTTGGTCTTCACCACTTGGAAAAGTTTGGTGTCCACTGCAAACTTGGCCACCTCACTGCTTACACGAACAGTTAACGCTTGCAACAGGAACTTGAACAGGTCCCAGGAACTTGCAACAGGCAAAAGTGGCCCAGGCCTCTGTTAACCTCTGAGAGGATGTATACACAATATACTTCTTATCCCTAGGAATGGTAAAGAGTGTCATGGAAACTGTGTAGAACTGGCCCACATACAGCATCTACTGTGAGCAAAAAATATGAGAGCCAATATGGTAGCATGCATAGGATGCTTGGCTTGACCAGGAAGACGCAGATTCAAATCGCCATTAGCAATGAAAACTTACCAGGTGACTTTGGACCAATTAGTTGGACTCTATTAGAGTCAAAATATGTATTACTTTTAATATGTGTGTTTAGCCCAGTAATTTTCATTTGTTAAACGAAATGTTTAGCCCAGTTAAATTTTCATTTGTGTGTTAAACGAGGTGTGTGTGTGTGTGTTGGGGGGTTTTTGAACTGTGATAAAAAAAATCGCAGGAGTAGGGGGCTTCAAAACTTTGCCTCTGTTGCATTCCAGTCTGGACTGTTGGCCCCCCCAATGTCCTATTTAAAAGGGGGGGGGAAGCTTCAATTGAATGCCAGTCTACTCATTAGGACAATACAATGGAGGAAAATCCATTGATGTGATTTGGGTTTTGGACATCCCACTCCTGTCCACAAGATCTGCTAGCATATCTTGCAGACTGCTAGCGTGGCAGCAGTTCCACCAATCTGCAGCTCACTGCCAGCAGTGCAGCAACTGGTAAGCCCGGCACCAGCAGCAGTGGGTTACAGACCAGGCATAGGAGCAGGTGAGGTGGCAGCAGGGGTAGATCGGGTCAGATCAGGCTGGGCTGGTGTGGATTTCAGTGGCAGTGGTGTCCAATAGACATCAGACCCAGGTCTGACATGGGCCTCAGACCCAAACCTGGAACCTCAGACCCAGACCGGACATACCCCCTTCAGCATAATAGATTTACACCAGCAAAATAGCTGGGTAGACCCATTGGGAAGCAGCAAAGGAGGTAAGTAAAAAAACTTTATTTACTCTCCTCTCCCCACCAGCCTGGTCCCCAGCTAGCTCATGGGATGCAGGAGAGGCTGTAGCAGTTGCACTGCCTTGTTCAGGCTGAGGATAGAATTGATCGAGGAATAATGGAATACAAATAGCTAAATGCATAGTTGTGTTTTTTTATAACAGTTTACAGGGTACAAACAGAATCAGGGTACAATATGAGCAAGGCTGAAGTTATTGTGCAATTGTTTCTCATGTGCTAAAGAGGGACGCTCGGTCTTCCAAGAGAACCATGCATTAACTGGTATGTTGTTCGCATTTATCCTTCAACACAAAGCATCAAACAAAATCCTTGATCAAGAAGTGTTTTGCCACGAAGTTTGTCTAGCTCTAAGTCTCATTAAAACATTTTTAAAACGCGAGATGGTCTTTGGGGATAAGCAGATAAGAAAGGAGTGACTTTGTGACACTATGGATAGCCAAGCCTAATCTGAAAAAATTACACGCACTGCCACACTGTTTCACGACAGCCCATTTACTGTTTAGTGCTTATCTGATGAATATTTGATTCATATCTATTTGCATATGCATTTTAATACATTAATAATAAGAACGAAGGGGTAAAAAAAGATGAAACAACTATTACAAGAGCTTGCTCTAATGCCATGTTTTGACTGTCTAGTTTGTCATTGGATGCGTCCCAATTTATTGTGTTTACAATTTACTGAAAACAAAAGATCATAAAAGTCACAAGAGATGAAATGATCAGTCATACTCTCATGGCATTTCTGAGATTATTCTATTTTTGGTATCTCTTGGGCCACAATTTCAATCCTTCTTTTCTTCTCCCTACGTTTCGGCCAGGATCCAAACAATCATGTAGGTAGCTCCCTATGCCCAAGAAGGCTTTGAACTTGTGTTTCTTGAATGACAATCCCTCCTCCACTCTACAACATGGCAAGCCACTTTTGAAATTGAGGGGGGATCTCCCTAGTCATCCCCAAGCCTTTGGACATGCCCAAATCTGCTCTTTCAATCTGAGCCTATGCTTTTAGGGCCAAGCTAGATGACCTGATCTTCAGTCTCTTTAAATTTTGGCAAATAGTAGCTGTGATCCCTTAGCCTGAATTGGGACAGCAGTGCTGAGGAGGTGAACATGAACTTGTCAAAAATAGATCTTGCCAGACACACCTCATCTCTTTTTTCGATTGGGTTACTAGCCCAATGTATGCTGTGGATATCATTTATCTTGATTTCAGTACAGCATTTGATGTTTCCCATGACATCTTGACGTAAGATGTAAAACATGGACTAGATCTTCAACCTTTCTCATGCCACACCTGACTAAAAAGATCAAGTATGAGTCAGGGGACCCACCCCTGATCCCACCCCCTTCCCGGAACCCAAACAACCCACTTCTGCCTCTATTGCTGCCCACTCCTCCCCCAGCTGCCCAGTTTCCCCCTACTTCCTGTGTCTTCACAACAACCTTGTGAAGCAGCAACCCGAGAAGGGTTGGCCTTAGGAACTGAGGAGCAAGACAGTGAGAAGATGCTGTCCAGGATTACATCAAGAATCCAGTTTTGATAAGTACCATTATTGGATTGGATCCAAAGCCTCTCTTACACAGGCTTTAAAGGTTGCCACAATCCCCCAAATGAGGCTTGCCACAAGATTGCCACAATCCCCCATATTATGGGGGTTGCCACACACCCCCATATTAGCCACCAGCTGACAGTCACCAAAGTTTATCCCATAATGCTCCCAAAGGTAGCAGCTGTCTGACTTATTGTGGGGAAAATGACAGTCTCACTTTTTTCCACAGTGTCCTGGGAACAACACAACAAACATGACAACTGGGAGAAGAAATGATGACTGCTAGCTAACCCGAAGCTGGGACCAATTCTCCCCAGGGGTCCATTGGTGGCAGGTTCAGTTGGGATACCGGCAGCTGCCTGAGGCTGCCATCTGTTGATATAGCAATACCTTGGACATTCACCCCCTTTCACCCATTGCTTTGCTGTTTCAGCCATTTTCAATCATAACTGGATCTCAAAATTTGTCCACAAGCTTTCTCTTTTGTCCAATTTCATCCAACCTTTCATGACATTTGTCAATGTTCTTATGTTTATTTTTCTTTTATTTAGGTTTATTTAGGTTTTTCATGCATTGGCATTTTATGCAGTTAGTTATTTCCATTTTTCCTGGCCAAAATACATTTGCAAGCTAAATAAGGCAACACTTTGCCATTCATCCATTTTTGACTTTTACCCATGCTCTGGTCCCAAACCAGAAGAAAGCACAAGGTATTGGTGTATTGGGCCTGGTTGAGTGCTTGCTCTAAAATTATCAAATTACATCACCAAAAAATAGTAGTCATTCCAGAATTGGGACTATAAAACAGAATTCATGATAATAAACATTATTATTGAAGGAGCAGCATTTTCTCTCTCTCTCTCTCCCCCCCCCCCCACCCCAAAGCAAAGTAAACAAGATTTCCTCTTGGATGTTACAGTTAATGTACTTGCCCAAACAAAATGCAGTGGGCTATAAACGCTCTCCAAAACCTGAAGACACTGGCTTACTGGAAGGAATTGCCAGATCGCATTTTTAATCTTTGAAATGTGTCAAATTCTCATTGATTAGTGAAACTGCTTTATGAAGTAAGAGTTGAGTGCTGGGCAACCCTTCCTGCTCTGGCTGAATTCACTGGGAAATGGCAGGAGTTCGGCACCTCTGAAAAGCAGGCCAGATATTTCCAATATCTATTTTAAAATGCATAAAGGGAGCAGGGACGTGTCCTTTGATGTATTTGAGAACCATTTACCATAAAAGCAATAACAAATTACAAGTAGTTGCTAAACTGTCAGAATGTCTCAATGGTTATCTTTGCCGTTGTGGTTTTAAGACAATTATAGGCTATGGAATTAAAAACAGAAGGCTACAGAAACGGTAAATACAGGGAGTCTGTCCTTACAGATTCTTTAAATATAGTAGCAAAACAAGTAGATAATATGTAGGCAAGTACTGGTCAAAATAAATACTGAATTTCTCTCATTTATGGTGAATGCACCTATTAGCAGAATAAAGTCATAAGAACATAAGAACAGCCCCACTAGATCAGGCCAAAGGCCCATCTAGTCCAGCTTCCTGTATCTCACAATGGTCTACCAAATGCCCCAAGGAGAACACATGACAACAAGAAATCTGCATCCTGGTGCCCTCCCTTGCATCTGGCATTCTGACATAGCCCATTTCTGTAATCAGGAGGTTGCACATACACATCATGGCTTGTAACCCATAAATGATGCTTTAATCAGTACTGTTATACACATGGCCTAACCATATTTGCTCACAAAAGTACTGGTGTCTGGTTCCTGGAGGGCCTGCTCCATGCTGGGGTCCTGGGGCCAAATGGCACATTAGGACTCCACTACCACAGATTTACCTGCAGCGGTGGCTCCAATTTGTCCCATTCTTTCCACTAACCAATGGGAGCATCTGCTAGAGGCCATGTGATCAGTAGTGTCTAGGGGATGCTTCCATTTGGAGACAGGGATGCAAAGTGATGGCTCCTTGAGCCATCACTTCCACCTCTACCGGGAGGTTTGGGCATAAGCTCATCTGGGCGGGCTATCTGATGGGCATGGGCTCTCTGCCAGTGCCAACTTGACTGATCTTTGTTACCACATCTGACTCAGAATTAAGTCTCACTTTTTTCAGTGGGATTGCCTTCCAAGTAAATACAACCAGTATTAATGGGCAAAGTATCATTTTATATTAACCTTGGATGCAATCTAGTCAATAGTGCAGCCTGATCCTATGCACGTTTACTGTGTAAGTTCCCTCCAAATTCAGTGTTGCTTTCCTAAGAAAATTTGCAGAGGATGCAATCTTAAACATGCTGAACTTTCCCCCACTGAAACTGGGAGGCTTATCGTATATTGACAGGATTTGCCCAGAGTTATTAGGTGACACATTTCTCCATTAAAAATGCTTAACCACTATCACTGTGTCACATCCTGTCATTAGTGTTCCCATTTTACAGAAAGAAAATTAAAATGGGAAAAATAGGAGTTTGTGCAGGAGAACACAGCAAATTCGCAAATGAACAGTTAGTTGAAGCTGGCTCTCTGTGCCTAATGGCTGGTTCACTTTATCCCAGATCTGTTCTGGCAGGAAGCCAATTCAAAATGTGTTACAGTTAGCCATCTGGAGAAGTGGTCATCCGATTGCTCCATCTTGAAAGCCAGAGCAATTTTTAGTATTTGATGAGGTGAACAGGAAATATTACAATCCTCTTGTCATACTGAAAACTGATCTGGCTATGAGATGGATGAGATTTTTCAGATTTTGGAATTCTTAGAGGACGTAGTGGATCAAACTAATTCTTTTCTGAATCTGGTTTCAGTCCAAACAAAATAGGTGAAAAGAAAACTCATATCAGTTACCCATATGATAAAATTATCCATGTTCCAGTATCAATGAATATATTTTGTATAACAGGAAATCTCTTTCCCCCCCTCCACTACGCACAAAAAATAGTGAATGCTAATAGTGTGGGAAATGGATTGTTCTAGAAAAGTGGCTTTTCTGTGGTTGTTGAAGCTGTGGATTTGAAGTCCTGGAAATCTCATATCACTGTATTTACCTGCTGAACCAAATGTATACTGGCCAACCTTTTTGTTGTATAGTTGCCAACCTTTTTGTTGAGCCTGTTGCTATGCTTTTAACAAAATGACATGTAGAAATTAACCCGTGTAAGCCTCCTTTCATGCCTTGTGCCCAGCAAGTAGGACACAGGCAATGATGTGAATATAAGCAAGTTGTTGCTTTATGCACAAAAGCTTTCTTACAACCATTGTTAGCGCCAAGCTGCTGAGGATCCTGGGGCAATTTCCTGCACTGGCCCACTATGGTGCAATACTATAGTATGGTGCAATACTATATGGTGCAATACTATAGTCTTTCGAGACTGAAGGTTGCCAACAACAACAACAACAACAACAAGATCCTGATTTTCTCTAACATATTTTTGAAAGACAGAAACACAATGACATTTTAAGCATTCTGTGTGGTCTGGCCTTTAGGAAACTTTGTGGGAAGTTTCTTGTCCATAGGAAGTCCAGCTGGCAATTACCTGGCACTCTGCATTCTTAGTATTCTATTCACTATGGTTTTTTTTTTTTTTTAAACGTGGTTGAATATTCAAAAATAGGATTTCCCCCTTTTCACATATTGTGATCTGAAGTGCAGAATCCCTAAAGGAGGAGCCTTAACATGTGCTCTGTATGCAGAAGCCTCTAGGTTCAATTCCTGGCATTTCCAGGTAAGACAGAGAAACATTCTAGGTAAGTTAGTGAAAAAGTTTGATCTGAAGCTCTGGAAAACCAGTACCCACCAACTTGAGCTAGCTGGACCTTTGGTCTGACTCAGTATAAGCCCCTATTCTATCTGAACATTCCTACACCATTCTACTGCATGCATAGACAAAAACCAAAATGGGGCACTGACCTTCAGAGTACTATTTTCTCTCTCGGTTTATGACACTCACTCGGACTATTTTAAAAGTGCTTGCTTCAATTAGGATTATGTACTGTTTCTCTGTCAAACTTTGTCTTTTTTTAAAAAAAAAGAGGACCTGAAATGTGGATTCAGCCTTTTTGTTATTGAAACTCAGAACCTACAATCAGTTGCCATGTAATTAACTGTATTTTTTCTGTCTGGTGAATGTATTAATTATCTTCAATATAACATAATGGTCTCCCTTCTCTTCACAGACAGAGTCCTTGGAAGAAGTTTTGTTTCATTTGATCCTTTTCAAGTCTCTCCAGTAACAGCAGAGTACTTTCTAAGAACAACCCCTGAAAGTATTTATGAAGTCAAGGTAACATTATAAACAGGAAAACCCACCATGGTGACACTCACTAATGCAATTTTACCTCAAAAGTTTACCTCTCTGCATATCGCATAGATGACATTTTTCAGCTATGTGGATGTCATAAAGGGCAATTTGAAACCATGTCCACTCACAGAAGTGTCTTGCAACTCTGATCTCATGCTCAAAACCAGGAGAAGGGGGGGGGGGATGCTTTAAAGATAATGGTGCCTTTGGAATGTTAATAGTGCCAAACTTTCAAAAGGTGAAATTATTTCTTAGCCAAACCAGCAAAGAAGCAGGTTGGCTTAGGCCATTTTGCACCTTTGTGCGAGAGAATGACTGGGTTTAAATTACAGCAGCTTCGGTCTTTGCTTTTCAATCCCTTAATCCTTAAGGAGCAGAGGTTTCAGTTCAAGACAACTTCACACAGAACATAAAAAAAGACTTGGTGAGCCTTCCTCAAGTAGGATGATCATTTTTTTCCCCAGCTGTAATCTTTCTTCTTGCATCCAATTGCAAATTAAAAGGGGGAAGAAAGAAAAGACAGTCGAAGAAAACCAGTGTCAAATAATTAATGCATTTTCAATGAAGGGTTCTTTTTTCCCCCCACTGTCGTTTAATATATATACATGAAAAGCAGTAAATGCTTTTCATGTGAGCCACTTACAGGCAGTTGTACCTGTGGTTTTCATCACTGTTTTACTGGTATTTCCTCACATTAGTGAGCTGTTGTGAACTGCCTGCTTTCAAATGGAAAGGGAAGCTGGCCTCGGAGGTTGGTTCTACATCTGGTAGCCAACACTGTTACTTAAACCGGCTACGTCAGCTTTCCAAAAAGCTGCATAGGTCGACTCAGGGCAATAATGGTCTGATCTAAGACACATACACTTGTTAATTATTTCCAGGTGTTCTCCAAGCACTGTATTTTTCTTATCTATAATTAATATTTTCTAATAGGACTGAAGTAAAAAAAACAGCAAGGCCTCTGATTTCTTTAACACCGAGGGTTTGTGGTAACAATTTCACAAAAGGGTGCATGTGTTTTTTTTAAAAGGAGAATGTTCGTTGGAGTCTCCACTACAATTTAAATTATAATTTCCAGGTGTTATGTATATGTTTCTTTACATCAAAGGGAATGGGAATGTAATGACTTATTTAGGTTTGCTCCCTGAGGACTTAAACTGTGTATGGCAGAAGTGATCATAATTGATTTTCAGAATCATTCTGGAAACAGTTATGAAAACCTCTGGTTAAAATGATATGTTGCTTTCTGGGGCTGCGATTATATATTGTCTTATGTGAAGTGATAATGAATGCGCCCGTGCAAATATTCCAGTAAGTCGTGCTGATTAAGTATCCTTGATCAATGTTAAAGTATTCTGACTAACCTATCAGAGTAAATTGAACTGGTTGAAACAAACAAAATAACCCCTTCCAAAAAGAGGTAGGGAGCTTTTTACGGAAAAGTCAATATGAGCGCGGGACCCTTTACAGAAAAGAGGATGTGGTGCTTGATGACTGTTTCCTCTAAATTAGAGAGGGTCCTAATTTTAAGTAAACACTTTTTTCTTTTAATAAGCTTGTGCTAAGATGTACTAACAACTTAGAATTACAGAGCTCCATCAGCGTCCATGTCCTTTGCACTGAAATGAAAGTAAAATGCCCACTATTTGCATGCTTGCATGCAGTAGTGTAGCTGGGAGGGGCAGAGCAGTAAGTTTTGCAGGCGCCGCTACACACGGTGTAAGCAGCCCTCCTACTAGAGTTGCCGCATTCCAGTCGCTGCCCAGCATGGATCCAATGGCAAGTGGGAGAGCCGCTTAAACGCAGCCTCCAATACTTACCACACTGCCCCCTATAGCTACACTACTGCGTGTGCGTTGATGTTGTTTAGGGAACACAAAAATGTGTGGAAGAACAGAGAACATATCCCCCCCCCACTTTTTTCAATTTTGGATCTTCTTTAAACATTGTTTTGACCTCAGTGTCTCCCAAGAAGCTTAATGTGACACAACCCTGAAACAAAAACAGAAACGCCTCTCCGGTCCGGCTTTGGAATGAGAAAGCTGTGATTATTAGTCCTCTGTGTGATCTTTTCAGATTGCACTGATGAGATGAAGTTTAATCTCCTTTCTCTCCTCTCCACTGCCACAAACCACAGGCAGTTGAAGGCAGCCTGGAAATCTCTCACATCTGGAACGGCAATAATTCATGGGATTTCACTTGACAGCCATGACAGGCAGCCGGGCAGCCAGAAACAACTGTCTCTTATGTTGTGCTATTTGCAAAAAGTAAGAAGAGGAGGAGCAGGCACAGGACCACATCCTCCTTTAGCATATGTTAGAGGAGGAAGTGCTTTTATTTTCTGCCAGATGCTTCAAGAATAGGTCCTAAATATTACATAGACAGTAGCTATCACTTCCAAACAAAATTCCTTGGTGTCTGCTAAGCTGCAAAACATATGAAGGCCTATTGTCTGGCAAAGGGTCATGGTTAAATTTGCACAGATTTTTTTTTTTAATAGATATTTCAGATTCTACGTTTTGATTTATAGGCTTTTGCACACCCCGCTGTGCATGAATATGATACCATCTTCTAAGCAGGATTATTTCATGAAATGTATATGGGATTTAGCTACAGTAACTTTTACTGGGCAGCTCAGAATGGCCAGGCAAAGTACTAGAATTTACGGCAGCACAGCTTGTGCTGTCAGGCTCATGGTTGGTGTTTATGATTTCAGCAGAAGCAGAAATAAACAACTTCTCCTTAATGGTTCTCTTTATACGTAGGCAGCGGTAGCTCTATCTGGTCTCACAACAGTAGCTGGTGCAATGGTCTGTCCCGCCGCCTGTGGAAGCGATGCCTGACATATTTGCATTTCTGCTCCTTCGACTTTCCTTGCCGAAAGAGCCAGAAATGGATAAATCAGCAGCAAATGTCTGAATACGTAGCATTCCATCCAGCTTCTTTTGAGTGCTATAAATACATTTTGGACAAATAGGGACAGAGTTTGGAAAGCAGGAGCAGTGAGAACATTAATAGATTGATCATGCCTCTTTTTCCCCCCCCCAAATCTCACAACCTCTAAATACTCTGGAACGGTGTTTTGTTTATTATGTGCTTAAAATCATTTAACATGTGTAACCATGTTCAAATAATGCTTGCAAGTACAACAAAGGTCTACATCGACCTAAGACTGTTTGATATTGTTTAATATTATAAAGCAGCTTCCCTCCTGCCTGTGAATCCAAAATTAAGAAAAAAAGGGGAGAGACAAAGCAGAAAAATTTCATGTAACAATCTAATAAATCCTATTGGATAGAGATCAGAACTGCTGTACTTTACTTGGAGAAGCAAACTTCCCCTGGCCTGGGAGAAAAGAGATCAGAGAGACTGAAAAGATTCTGAAAACTTGCACTTAAAAACAACAACAAATTAAGGATTGATTGCAAACTACAGAAGCTTTTTGATGCTTTAGGCCAGGGGAAGCCTCAACTGGAAAAACAAAACAAACCACTGGCCCATATCCAGTGAAACATATGGAAAGATCAGCTCACAAAATGGAGGCTTTTCTTTGTCATCCGAAAAGGAGTCTGAACTCTCGTCCACCTGCAAGTAGGCTGCATCCCCAGCCTCTTTTTAAATGTACCTGGTTTAAACAACATCTTATGATGTAGCATGTGGCAGTGGGGTTGCCAAGCAACCAGAAAAAAAAAAACAATAGGCACAGTTGGGTGGTATTTTTTTGGGGAGGGGGAGGGGGGTGTTCATTGTCAGATAATCAAGGGGCAGAGCAATTTTTTTCTCCATCATCAGACTTTTCCTAGACCTCTTTCTCACTCAGTATTTGAAGTGAATGAACAGAGGCCTTGGGTGAAAGCCGTGCACTGATTTCACCCCCGCATCCATCTCTTGACGGTGCATTGGTGATACCACTGCCACTGGTACTGAACCCTTTGATGTGCATGGGCTTTCACCCACTGTTTGATCTGGCTGACCCTGATGCAACCTCAGAGCACAGAGCTGCAATTTTCAACTGGCGTACTGTGGCACATCGGTGTGCCTTGAAAGATGCACACGCATGCTGCGGTAGTTTGGAGCACACTGCTTGAAAATCACTGAAAACCTGTCCAGGCTCTGCAGCTTTGTTTCTCGGGCAACTGTCTGTAGAAACGAATTGTCTGTTCCTTTTCCTCCACTGGCTTTGCCAGACAATTGGTCACTATAGACAGAGCTGCAGAACCCAGATGAGTCTCCCAGAAGCTGGATGTGACATCACAAGAGGTGAAGACCATAGAGGTCAGTGTGCCATGAGAAGAAAAACATTCAAAATTACCGGCATAAAGGCACAACCTACATGCTTGCAGTTGAATGAATTCCCTGGGTGCCATGTCTGCAGGGGCGGTGTCGCCAGCCTTGCTCTCCCCCTGCCTGTTTTTTATCTTCTTTTTTTTTGTTTTAAAGAGAAAGAAGCTGGCAGCTCAACCAGCTTATTTCCATTTACCTTCCTCTGATTAAGGAAGGGATGGGCCAAAATTGTGCAAGTTGCAGCCACTCTGGGCAGAATTCTATGCTACCCTGGGCTATCCCATTCCTCTGTAGCAGAAAAGATGTGGGCCAGAGCGACGCTGTACCAGCACTGCTGCCCCTCCAGGCACAATTCTGTGCCACTCAGGGCTGTGTCTTTTCTCTCCTCCTATAAAGGAGGACGTCACCACAATTACTTCTGGGACGGTGGGAGTGGCAATTACTTCTGGGATGGGGTGGGAGTGGCAAAGTGGGAGGCAACCCCGGGTGAAAAAAAGTCCAGGACTGCCACTGGTGTGTGGAAGTCTCATTATGTTCAGGAAGCCTTTTTTCTCAGAGTTCTAGACTGTAGCACTGCTCAGAACTTTATCTCACTCATTCAGTGCGTATGTGGAGGAAGTGGAATTGCTTTGTTGGTCACATCTCCACTGACCACACCCACAGGCATCTGCACATTTGACATTTGTTGCACAGGGCCCTTTGCAATGTGGAACCCTGGCCAATCAAGGCTTCAGACTGTGGAGAGATGTCCTTTGGTTGCTTAACTACGTGCAAAAAAAACTTTTATTTCAAGAATTAACGAGAATAATATTGAGTTTGTGTTTGTTATGTGTTTGTTTATAATTGTTTTTTTTCAGAAAATAATAAAAAAATTTAAAAAAAAAGAATGAACAAGACTATTTGGTAGAGATGGAGCTGCTGTTAGGAATAGAAGGGAAAAAGTTCTCTCTGCCTATCAGTCCAATCCTATGCTTGTTTACTCAGAACAAAGAAGTCAGTGGGGCTTACTCCCAGGTGAATGTGCATAGGATTGCAGCCTATGTTGATTTTTGCCACAACTAAGTGCCCCAGTGTGGCCATGATGTAGCTATTCATAGGATCAACCTCCATATAATGACTTATTTCCAAAGAAAGTCTTGACTAAGCACTGGTGGGGTGCAAGGGGAGCAAATGCCCTGGGCGCTGTGCTTGGGATGGCGGCGTAGTGACCCTCTTGCCCCCCCCGGTACACTGGAAACCGTGACGAGAGTGGCTGCAAGATTGCAACCACTGTTGGCGTGATTCTGTGCCTCTCTGATGGCTATCTCCTCCCCTCTCCTCCTTTTCTTCAAAGGGGAGGTGACGGGGCAGCACTCAGACCAGCGGGGAACCGTGCCAAGAGTGGCTGTGCTCCTGAAGCCACTCACTGTTCGGTTCCTGGCCATGTCTAAGGGCCATTCCATCTCCCCCCCTTTAAAGAAAGGGGAGAGGAGAGGGGCAGGTCACAGAGCGGTGGGAAGCAGTGTCCACCTCCTCCAATTTTGGAGGAGAAACGCACTGTTTCTCTGGCTGCAACTGAACCTTTCGTGCCAATTCTAAGCAGTGAGAAAGGCTCTGTTGCAGCCAGGGAAGCAGCACTAATCTCTGTGCTAGGTGCCGCTTCCAGCAGTCCCCAGACACTCCGATGGAGCCTTTTGCACCACTTAGAAACAGCGCAAAAGGCTCTGTCGCAGCCAGGGTTGCCTCCTTCTTTCCCCCTCAAAGGGGGAAAGGAGACAGTCCTGCGGAAGTAATTGCAGTGAGGATGATGGCACAGCAATTACTTCCAGGTCAGAAGTGGGGTGGTGGTGGTGCAAAGGCAGAGGTGGCCCCAGGTGGGGAAAAGCCCAGGACCACCTCTATGACTAACCACCAATGAAATCAATGAGACAAGTGAGTCATGGCTTACTTAAATCCCATTCATTTCAATGGGGCTTAGTTATGACCAATTTTCCTTGGATGCAACCCAACGTATTTAGGACAGGAGTGCCCCTGCAATTTTTGTTTTGTTTTAAGACCTGATTTCCGAGAGTCTTTGGTGGTTGGCTAGTACAATCAGCATTTCATATTCCAGTTAAGTATGCACTTAAGTAAACACTGAAAATTTGATAGGCTACTTTTACCGGTCTTCCGATGAAGTCAGTATCAAGTCTCCAAAATTATCCTGAAATATAATTGTTAAGTAAAGTTTAAAAAAAAAATGTAGCAACCTTTTTCCAAGTTCAAAAGAATGCTGATATCCACTGTATATATATAATCAGGCAGAAAATGCATAAAAAAAGAAAGAAAGGAGACAACCTCTTGATGCCAAAGAAAAACAATCCCTCTGCCAAACTACACATTGTTAACTTAAAATGTGTTCCATGTGGAAATAGGAAGACTGCTCTGATGGAAAGGCTAGTGATCTAAAGTCATCTGGCTGCATGCCTGTCAACTACACATTTTGGCTTCTAGTTTTACAGCTAGAATTGGAAATATTTATTTTCTTCTTCTTCTTCTTCTTTTTAAAAATCTGATTCTTTCCCTCTAGTGATGCAATGAATTCCCTGGTAAATATGACACACAAGCTCTTAGAGCAGCAGTTCCCAAACTTTTTAGCACTGGGACTCACTTTTTAAAATGACACTCTATCAGGACCCATCTAGGTTTCCCAGAGTTTTAAAAAGGAATTCTAGAAAGAAATAATATTTTATTTATTTATTTATGAGTAATACAAACCAGAAAAAAAGACTTAAACATTTACTTCCCTATATTTACACATGCTTGCAAATTGCAGGTTGCATTTTGCAAATTGCATGTATCTCAACCTCTTTGCAGGGTAATTAGCAGCAATAGTATCTGATTTTTTGAATAGCTTCAGGGCTTGGGGCAATTATCTGATCTTTCCATCACCTTTTGGTGACCCACCAAAAATCAGGTCCAGGCCCACCAGTGGATCATGAACCATGGTTTGGGAATCACTGTCTTAGAGGGTTGTAAGTAAGCCGAAGCCCACTGTCCCTAACTAAGCTTCTAGGAAGAGTAGAGGTAAAAGGAAGAGGTGACCTGAACTGGGGTCTGAACAGAAAAACTTGGATCCTAGGGGATGGTCTTAGAGCATAGGAGACAGCTACTATACAGAAACTACGTAAATAGGCCCAGGTCTGGTCAGTGCCTAGACTGATGACACCTGGGAAATCCATGTATGTTACTGTGAGCTCCTCAGTGGAAGAAAGGTGGAGTATAAATGTAATAAATAATACTTTTGGCCTTATAAACCTGTGGTTTTGGCCAAGGTTCTCATTAGAGCTTAGGTAAAACCTGGAAATAGGACCTATGTAGGCTCTGTTTCTGTCCAGTCTTGCTAGCAGGTAGCACAAGTTACCCAGTTAGAGCAGGGACCATGCTGGGCTCTGGCTGGTCATTCTACAAGGGGAGAAGCAAATAAATTTTTAATGGTAGGTCTGACTGATCCTCACGCTAGTGTGTGAAGATGTTCCTTCTGCACTGGGCTTTAAATGAAATCTTTCATTGGTTGAAGTTGGCTGTTAGCTTGTTTTTTTCTTTCATCCCAACTTTGGCAGACTGCCTAGGGTGGCTGTGGGTAAAAATACCAGAAGTATAGGAAGGTGCAATCTTCAAGTAAGACTGCTGTTTAAGGTAGTGAAGGTGAGATAAAACCAACAGGGGTTGTAGGCAGCCCCAATGGAGAACTTACTTTGCACTGAATGCGCCCTACCAAAAGAGTGGCTAATTTATCATGACTATACCCCTGCTAATTGGACCCCTGCTAATTGGGTAAGAGGCACTTTTTCAAGTGGGTGCTCCTTCTTTTAGCAGGGGGAGAGTAACTGGCCCACCTCACCCCAGCACTGTCTGTTCTAGTGGCTGTCTGCTGGTGTTCTTTTTAGATTGTGAGCCCTTTTGGGACAGGGAGCCATTTAGTTATTTGATTTTTCTCTGCTGGAATCGGCCTCCCATTTCATTGCCTGCAAATAGGCTAGTGAAATTGGCAGGTCATGCTGGGATATCCTATAATTTCTTGAATGCTGCTTCAGTGTGAGCTGTATTGTGCCAGGGAGTCATCTCCGCTGATTTTCCGTGCCACTCTCCCCACGCAATGCTAATAAACCCTTCCACACTGGTCTGGATACCTAGCGTGTTCCTACCATGTCCCATTCACAAAGTGGCAGACTGTTTTATTCCAACACGTTAATGTTCGCCTGTTTATTTCCTTTCCCTTTAACAACTCATAAATATCTTGGAAACCAAGTGCCAAACATACTCGGAAACATTTGGAAGATAGATTTAAATGGCACTGAATTTTCTGAAAGGCATTTCTTTTCATCCTCATTTCCTGAAAAGAAATTAAAGGTTAAAAAAAGAGCAAGGGGGAAATCCACAGTTCAGCCATTTTGAGAAATGTTATAGCCATACAATATACCCTTAGTGCTATCTAAATCGAGGGATTCTTTTTTGTTTTTTTTAAACCAGCTCGGGAGCCAATGTTCCTGAAATAATAGTTTTTACAGGGCTTCTCTTTTTTTTTTTTGGTGGCTTACTCACGTGTCAGATATAAGTATACAAAGAGACATACATGAACCAGCTAAGTATACACCTGGCCAAAACCTTAAAGAGAGGCAGTGTCCCATGGCACTCTCCGAGAGATTCTCCCAGCTTCCTTTGTTATTCACATTAAACTTACATCCATCATCCTATTTTGGTACATATTTTCCAGAGCATGACGCTTGGTAATTAAGAACACAGAAGGTTCTATTCATTGTGGGGTGATTCACATTCTTCAGATAGAGTGAGAGCGATGAGGCTGAATTTTGATTACTGTACTGCATCTCAAAGCACACAGTAATGGAAACATTCGTTTTTACTTTAAAAAAAATGTTCTTCCAACATTTAGCAAATCTCTAGGAATTTAAACAGCAAAGTTTCAGATAACAAGTCAGGCAGTGTTGTTTACTACAAAGATGATTGTAGAAGGAATATTTTTTTTTCTTCTCTCCCCCACCCTCTCTTCTCTGCTAGAATACCCACATTTTATTTATGATTTTGGATTTTATTTCACAGCATTCCAGTTTAGTTTAGCATGATGTATTTAATAACCATGTCTACTGTCTTAATTACCCTATAAAGCAGGGTTCCATTGCCATCTGACCCTCCACGGCATTCCAGAGAAACTGCAAGACCATGATAATTACCAACTGCCTGTGAGAAAATTAAACAAAAAAGGCCTAACTTTTTAAACCACCATTTTAAACGACCTATTACTTCTCAGGAATAAATCATTGATGAAATAGCCTCCTTACCAGGAAAATAGCTAGTCCATACCAAAGAATTTCCCCTTGCATGATCATGAAGAGAATATTAAGTATTCCTCAGCTCAAAAGGTTAGGTTTTATGTCTGTCCAATGCCTTTTAATGACACATTTTTCTGCAATTTTACTGTAATCAAAGCCTTTTTCCTATACAGCTTGTAGGCTATAGCTATTTTGTTAGTCTTAAAATTTTTAGTGGCTATAGAATATAAAACCTATTTAAACGTGTGCAAGGAAAGAATTGTATTTGTAAAGGTAGAAACCCTTCATCATTAACCCGATCTCTGTTTAACATGGCTTGCTTGCCTTTGATTAGTATGCTTCTTTTTCTCCATATAGATATATTTTGAAAGGATTAATAAAAGCTCTGAATGCACCCCATGTTTATTGCTTAAAAATCCCAATCCATTGGTCATGATGATTGGACCACTGTGCCATTATTTCAAAAATGATAATTAACAATCCTTGTTGACTCATTCAGCAGAGTGGAAATGAAGTGAGTTCTAAGGTAGTTGAATGGACTGTACCACTCTGGGAAGCAAGTGGTAGATTGCTTTGGTTAAAAAAAAGAAAAAAAGAATGTAAGCGCCTCTTCATGGCGGGGGTGAGGGTGGAGCTTGAGCAGGATCCTGCAAGCAAAGCCCTCTTGCCTTAGAAGTTGTTTGCTCACTGAGCTTGGTTAGCCCTCTGAAAACCTCAGAGAGTGGGGTGGGGAAGGAGTGCCATCATTCTGTCTCCTTCCCTGGGCTCTGTGCTTTCCCTGCCTTTTAATGGGTCAGGCATGCTCCCAGCCTTCCAGCGGTGGTCCTCCTCACTGGTCCAGCTTCATATTTTAAACCCTGTACAATTCTCAACCCTGCCACCCTTTCCTGTTCCGCTCCCTCTCCTTCTGCCTCTTAAGTCCCACCCTCTATCGCTTCCTCCAATGCTGCTGGCCAACATGGAGGAATTCCTTCTTCCTCTGGCCTGAAGGAGCAGGAGGGAGCCAATTGCTTTGCCAGCCCTCCCGAAAGCCACTGCTGTTTGTGGGATGCCCTCCAAGGTGCCGTCATCATTGCTGCAGTGCTCTGGCCACCTCTGGTCCTGCCAAAGTTCTCCTGAGATTCTACCACAAGGCCTGCACCTCTGTCATGGTACCTGCTGGTGCCAGGACACACCTCCTCATCATGGCTGGGAGTGGTGTGGCTCTTGAAGCCCTCCAGAATCCAGTGCATGTTGAATTCATTTTCTAGTTGCAAGAATTTTCTGTACCAGCAATATTGATGGTGCAAGTCCACATTGACCTGTGTAGGCAGATCAGGCCCAGGAAGGGGATTTGGACTCAGTGGGTTCTCCCAACACAATCTGCCCATCTGCTGTCCCATCTCCTCCTTGTTCTGCCCTCCCTTGCTCAGTTCCATCCCCTTCCCACCTCCCCAGCTCAGTTCCAGCCCTTGCGCCAGGCTTACCAGCTTTGACGGGACATCCAGTGTGAAGGGGAAGGCTCTCGCCTTCCCATCGGTATGCCAGCTGCTTGCTCTGGCTCAAAGTGCTTCACTATTGCTTTATGGAAGCTTGGGTCAGTGAAATGTGCATTCAACCAGCACTACTGTTTGGTAGGATTGTTCAAAGAGAGCTGTTTGGAGAATAATCCCTTTAGTCCAGGTCTAAGAAAGCAGACTAACCTTTCTGAGCCTAGTCTTCCAGTCCTAGCCTAGACACTTATATGCCTGTGGTTCCTAAATGTTTTCAACTGGCGGCTCTCTTGACCTACTGGGCCATTGGTGGCTCTCCAATAGCCCAGTAGGGCTACAATCCTATACATTTTATTGGGTGGCAGGTTTTTTGTGAGGATTCCATGGCTTCCCTGGCTGGTTTCCACAGCTCCCCAGGGAACCATGGCTTATAGGCTATAACTTCCCTTGCTCTAGAAACAAATGTTGTCATTTTTTCCCCTACTGAAAGTGTCCATGCTGTCCCTTTTGGTAGTCTCTCTCCAATAGAATCTTCTACTCTGTTCCTTTCAGGGAAATTTATCCCCCCACCTGAAAAGCCTCCAGCAATGGTAGTTGTCCTTTTCTCCTGAGGAACTGCCTGCTCTGCCTGCCATGGGGCACATTTTTGGCTGCTTTTGCACTTTTTGGGGGGACCTGAAGCCATAATGCCTGGCTTTGCTTTGCAGAAGGACACCATACCCTAGTCTACCCAGCTGACTAAGGATTCCCCTTTATTCCCCCCTTTAGGAATTGCTCAGAGACTGTTTGACTCAATGTAGAGAACATCTCCAAATGGAAATGGACATTTTTTTCCCCAGTGTTGGTAAAACCCAAACCAGCTGTTGTATGGTAAATGCCAGGTGAGTTTCAAAATCATTTGCCTCCATGGAAAACTGCTGGCTATATTCAGATAAGATCATTGTTACTCCAAAATCATATTTGACTTAAGGTATTACTCTCAAGAAATGGTTTGGTAATTCCATGGATGGCAGCATATTGTTTCATAGATAATACTGAGGAGTAACTCTAAAAGTGTGGACCAGAATACACTCTACACTTTCAGAGTCTGACTTGACTCGAAGAGTTTCTGTGTTGCAACAAGATGCTTTAATGAACAAAGAGCTTATGAGACAGCCAAGCCACAGCTAAATTTAAAGAGGGAAAGAAAAGGAGCTTGGAAAACAATTCTGGGTTCAATCAAAAACCATATAACCTCTACTCCACCCATAAATGGCTCAAAATAAGTCTTGTGACACATCTCCGTATGGGTAAAGTCCCCAACCACAACCAATTAAACCTGTAAACGAAACCAAAGATTAAATGAGGAGCAGACAACCAAGTCTCTGTGGTGTACATATCTAAAGTGAGTTCTTGAAAGACTTGTGCACATCATTGTTACATTTTGATCACAGATCTGCCTGAGCATCACCCCTATCCATTGATTGGCAAGGAGGTCTGGGGGGTGTGGGGAGGGTGGGGGAGGGTGGGGAGAAGGCAGGAGGGAGACATTTTGGGGCAGGAGGAGGGAAGGTGGCAGGAGGGACTGTGGATGGGCAGGCGGGGAGCAGGAGGCGGGACCAGGATCCAGCACTTATGCCGGATCCTGACCCCATTTCTGGGCAGCCCGGAGAAGACCCAAGCTGCTCAGATTTGCACCACCTTCTTAGGTGGCGCAGATCAGAGTAGCTCCTTTGGGGTTGCTGTGGCTCTCCCCAGGGTAAGGGAAAAAATTTCCCCTTGTCTTGAGTTGACCCACAAAGTGCCCAAAACTTGTGCTGGATACAGCGTAGGCCCTCTGGCCTGCCTGTTCTAGTGCAAGATAGGATTGGGTCCTTAGTTTAAATCAGGGCTGTCCAAACTTTTTGGCAGGAGGGCCGCATCATCTCTCTGACACTGTAGTGGGGGCCGGGAATAAAATTTGAATAAATTTACACAAATGAATATATTAGAGATGGAACTTATATGAATGAAGGTCTTGCAATAGCTCAAGGCCTATAAAAGACCTTGCACAAAGCAAGGCCGGTGTTTCCTTCATCACAGATGTCACAGATGTCAAACAGCAAGCAGCCCTTGTCTCACAGCTCACGCGAGAGGTTGAACAGTTACCCTCACGCTGAGAGCAGTTGCATTGGGCCAACTTGGGCTCCAGCAAGTCTTCGGAGGGCTAGAGACTCATTGGAGACTGGGGACTCCCCGCAGGCCGGATTGGGAGTCCTCAAGGGCTGCAAGTGGCCTCCGAGTTGGGGTTTGGGCACCCCGGTTTAAATGGTCATGATCAACCCTAAGACCCTGGCTTCAACGTAGTTTTCTGGCTTGCTTGACATTACCCTTAAGGCACCCTAAGTCAGCTGGTTCTGCATTCTTCTCCAGAGAATTATTCTCTCTAGCCTTCTCTTTGTCTTTTCCTTCAGAGATGTCCAGCTTTCTTCTTTCCACTTCCAAGGGTTGAAGCAGATGGAAACAGCATGGCTTGTTGCTCAGTCACTCGGCAGGTAGTGTCTGGAACAAAAATTCCATGTCTCCAGTACTTGAGTCAATCTGAACACTATACACAGTAATGCTCATGAAAGACAAAACAGATCCATTTAAGAGGCTGAGCTAACATGAACAGATAATCCATAATGTCATTCAGCCCAGCCTAAACAAAATACCTGGCATAGTTTTGAAATGCTAGACTCCTATCAATTATTGCCAACACCAAATACAGATGGACAATAGTGCACCTTGAAACTTGGATGCAGCACCAGCATCACATTTCTGGGATCCTTGGGACAAAGTCCTTCACTGGGTCCTCTATGAAACTCCCATGAACACCGGGCTGGCATATTGAATGCTACCACTGCCACTGGTGATGAGGCTTCAGCAGGTTGAACCTCTGATGGCTGTGAGTCCCCAGCAATAGTCCATCCTTGCCGACCCCTGATGACAACCCTGCTGGAAAGAAATCTGATATCTTTTTATTACCACCTGGAGTCAGGGGCTCTAAAGTTCATGCCAGTGGATGGCATCTAGCCTGCTGAGATGCTAGGAACTGTGTGTGCTCAGGTCTCAAAGTCCTTTCCAAACACAGAAGGGAATACAGGTCCAACCTGGTTATACATGGATTTTTTATACGCAGATTTGACTGGACACTAATGGCCACTGAAAATGAGAAGGAATGTGCTGGTCCCTGGAGAAGGGAAAAAATGCACCCCTTTAAAATGCTTTTCTTACTGTTCTAGAGATTTTTATCTCAACATCATGAGAAAGGTCCTTTAAATTAAAGGAAAACAGTCTTTTACAATAGTTAGAGAGAGGGCAGCCAGCTGACAATCCATCAATCATTCTCTCTCCAAGCGAGGGACCCCCTCCCTTCCCCCTGAACACGTGAAAGAAAGATAATCATTTCTAAGGGCCTGGAGAGAGACTGATTGTTGGATTGTCGTCTTAATGACTCTTATCTTACATCACAAAGATCAGCAAGGCTGTTTTTAAATCACCTGATCAAAGGGACTGTTTTTAAAATTGATTTGCTATAGTGCAATTTTTGCCATCCATGTGAGTTCTGGGAATGGAACCCTCAGGAATAATGAGACTCAACCTGTACTGATGTACAGGTATTCCCTGCTTTCTGACAGTTCATTTTTCGACATTCCGCTCTTTCAATCTATTTCAATTAAACCCAGTATTAAACATCTGGATTGGACAAGTCTGGTATAATAGTAGTAGTATTATAATTCTATAACAACTGAGTACATATTCAGGCTGCAGAATGTTTTCATATACAGGTTCAGACTCCCTAATGGCAGATTTTGAACCCGCAGTTTTAACTAACCATGGGTTCCAAACCAGTGATGAAAGCCAAACCTGAACTCCTGGACGCCACTGGCGATGCTCTCTGGTGGCATCTGGGAGCCTTTCTGAGGCCCTTAGAGGATGCTTGCAGCCTCTAGGGGCTTCAAAATTCCTCCAGAGCAGTTTAAAATGTCCAAGTCCAGCCTTGTTATGCATGAATTTTTTATACACGGATTTGATTGAACTTGAATGGCTCTTGCAAATGACATGGAATGTGCTGATCCCTGGAGAAGGGGAAAGATGCATCCCTTTAAAATCAGTTTAAAAAACTGAACAGTCCTTTAACAATAGCCTCATTAATGAGAGAGAGAGAGAGAGAGAGAGAGAGAGAGAGAGAGAGAGAGAGAGCAGCTGGCTGATAATCCATCAGTCCTTCTCTCTCCAGCGGACCCCTCCCTTCCCCCTGAGCAGTGAAAGAAAGGTGATCACTTTGCATTGGTGAAGGGAGTGGCTGAATGAAACGCCTTTGTAAGCGCTTGGAGGAGGATTGATGGATTGTCTTCTTAATGACTCTTATCTTACATCACAAGGTCAGCAGGGCTGTTTTTAAATCACTGGAGCAAAGAAACTTTGTTTTTTTAAATTGATTTGCTATAATGTGTTTTTTGACACCCACCTGAGTGCTTGGAATGGAACCCACGTGAATAATGAGGCTCAACCTGTAGTGCGTTTTTTGGAACAGAACCCTCGCAAATGCGAATAATGAGTCTCAACCTGTACTAATTTTTGGTGAAAACCTGAAGTACCCTTTAAAAGTACCCTACTCTGGGTTTAGAAAGGGCTTCAGACTGAAACAATATTCTGTCATTTTCAGAGACCTTGTGGGTAGGAACCCATAGATTTCATTATCCACAGGTTTTGGTATTGGGGGGGGTGTCTGGGAACAGATTCCCCCACATTTACCAAGACTTCACCTGTACATATAAACTGCTTGAGGAAGAGGAGTACTTTACATTCTTGTCTTGCAAGTTAAAATCTTATTTCCTTCATGTCTATTGCTAGAATGTGAGTCCCTTGGGGCAGAGACCTGTGTTATCTTCTCTTGTAAAATGGCATGCCTGGTGCTGGTGCAGCAACAACAGCATAATATCACAACCTCTCCTGAACAGCTAATATAGGCTTTTCTCATCTAATAGGCTTTCATACACATTACCACAACAGCTGGGCTGGAGAGAGAAGAGCTGCATGTTCAGCATCTGGTTTGGAATCCAGCTAGGCATGCATGTGCGGAAAGCGTGCTCCCATATGGGTATGGACCACAGCTTGACTGCGGCATATGTGGACGATTGCTTCCATTTGTTGGATTTCCTAGAGTATCAATCTGTTTTCAAACAAGGAAAGGACAGATACTGTGTACAAGGATCCCAGCATGGTGCCCTCAGAGTTCCAAATGCTCCGAATAGGATTTCTTCACCGGGAGGATTTCCTAAGTGTCATTTTTGCCTCTGCCTTTTTAGCAATCACAGAGGATCACATATATCATTTTCTTTGTTCTGTGTGAAAAAGAGATGCGTGTGCACAAACACACACAAAGACTGGCAATGTTTTGCTGTGATTGCATACAAAAACGTATAGATGGCTTCAAATTATCATAGGCATTGCTTATTTTAAAAGTCTCTCCTGTAATGTTCCGTATTTATATGAAATCCCACACTATTTTTGCTGATAGTTTGATGCACCATCTTTGTATATGTCAGAGGGTGATAGAAAGCGTAATCATTTTCTCTAGTTTTCAGGTTCTATTTCAATGAGTCTTATAAACAGAAGATGCGTGTTGCATATTGGTCCTTGACATCTTGTAATTTTAACCCAAAAGACCCTTTCAAGCAAGCTCCTCATATAGCTTTCGTTATTGCATTCATTTTCAATCAGATTTTTCAGGGGATTAACTAAATCTCTCTAAAGATACCTATCGCTGTAGGTGTGCATGTTTGGGGGGAGAAGGGGGAGTTGAAGAGAGTGAGCAAGATTCATCTTTAAAGGAACATCGCCAGCTTGGAGATCTCATTTCTCTTTGGAATGTGTGCATCTGATATTACTAAAGACTTGCTGACATTTTCTGCATTTTATGTTTATAATATAAGTATTTCAGCAAGGATAACTACTGAGATTTGTAGCAGGGAACACAACACTGTAGTGGTTAAACTGCCTTGATATTCTCCCTCAAACCAACAAGGGGGGGGGAACACTTATAATAAGACTTAATGAGTAATGAGAATTTTGGGGGAAATTTATTTCTGAATTTGCATTTGGTTTACAGTCCTTCAGTGCAATCTTGGGCATGTCTACTCAGATGTAAGCCCCACTGAGTTTAATGGAACTTACTCCCAGGTAAGTGTTTATAGGATTTCAGCCTTCCTGCTAATAGTCCATTAAGAATATTCATCAGTTAACTTTGACATGTACCTTTACTGGGGTGGCTGCTGCTATGTTCACAGTTGACCCCACACTTGTTCATATATGACAAAAGGTTTTTATTTATGTGGTTTGCCCTGATGATGTATTCACATATTATATAGGCAATGCTCAGGAGGTCTGCCTCTTTTGTGATATGTAAACATGCCAACAGAATAAAATGCCTTACACAAACTTCATTTGGAGTAGGAGCAACCACGAATGCAGTAGCTCCCATCCCAGTTTAAGACAGTGGTATCCTCTTTGGGCGGGGGATGGGATGGGACATCCCATTTCTGAGGTTCAGACCTTCTTGATTTTCATTCTTTTGCCAGAAAATTGAAACCCTTCTTGTCCTATTATACTCTACCCACCAAACCAAGTTCAATACAATTATTTTTGTATCTTCTGTCTCCCATCTTTTTTGTCATAGTTGCCTGTCATTTCATCTCTTCTAGTGGAGCATGCAGCTCATTTTTGAAAACTATGCAGTAGCAGAAGCCTTAAACAGTCTTTAAGACAGTCTTTGCTAAACAGTCTTTAGCAAAGTTCCCTAAGACAAAATTTATCTTCAAGTCTCCTGAAGGTCAGAAGACTAGCAGTTCTGTATACAGAGTCATCAACTTCCTGATTTCTAGTCAATTTACCAAGAAAAGGTCCATGTAGAACCTTGTCTTTCTTCTGGCAAGCACTGAGAATTGGGAAATTAGAAAACTGGCAATCTTTCAATTAATTGCTTTCAAGTGCATTTGAAAGTAGTGGCCCATAAGATAGTATTGGAGTGTGGAACCTGCAAGGTAAGGACAAACGGACCAATTCTGTTGATTGAGGTATTTTATAGTTGAAGCCAGGAGATGCTTTGCTGTCATGGTTCAGAATGCTACTGTGGAATAATGAAGCTTTGTTGGTTCAGAGAACAATAGGAACCTGGATGGACAGGGTTTAGGAGACACATCATCAATGATGTTCAGCCTTGCTTGATCCCTGAGATTCATGACTTTGACAAGTTTCTATGTCATGGATTGTGCAAAGAAACCTGGGTTATGTGACCATCTTTCAGCTGCTTCACCTAACGACGGGAACAGCAACTTTTTTTTTTCTTTTTGACAGACCAATCTGGATGTAGAGGCTATCTGAAGTAAGTGTGAAAACAATTCTACTTTTAGGGCACAACTAGATGTGCATATGGCCAACTTGGAATACAGGAGCATTGGCAATCACCTCACTAACGTCACCTAACTAATTCCAGGGGGCAGAATCACTTGGGACTTACAGGTGAACCCATAAGAGGTAGAATAACTAAGGTCAGACCCATCCTCTCTCCCTGGATGTGGGTGGAGACAGTGTGCAGTGCAAACAAAATTCTTTTGTCTTGAAGATAAATGGAGTAAGATGAGTGTATATGTCATGAAATAATCCATTCTATAGTAATGGATTTGGATCTATAATATGAGTTGAGTTGGCATCCTTCAGTTTCGGAAGACTATGGTGTCACACCCTGAATCATGGTTCTGGAACAGAGTGTCCTCTTCAGTGCGCGAAGCCTGGGTAAAGTAGGTATGGAGGATAGGCTGTTACCCATGCAGCAAATCCCCCCTCTCCATGTCACTGAAATGGTCCAATGGAAAGGCAGAGGCCAATACGGTTGGTTCCAGCGGCGTCGCAGGAGTTGCCAGAACGTGACTGTGTTCAGCTATGAACTGCCTCAGGGACTCCGGCTCCGGATTTTGCCTCGAGGTTGACTCCTGAAGCCTTTTCCATAACTGGATGTAGCCACAAGGCAGTGGAGGTTTGGGATCAGAGTTTTCCTTCTCTCAGATGAGCTGCCTTCCCAGGCTGACGAGTCCCATCTATCCGGTGGCTGTTTAGTCGCCTCTTACGACAAGTACAGCCAAACTGAGGGCCTATTCTTATCCCCAGCCCCCAGGGGAAGGATCTATAATAATAATAATAATAATAATAATAATAATAATAATAATAATAATAATAATAATAATCCATTTGCCTTCCATAGCAAAACCTTCTTGTGCTAGTAAACAAAACTATTTCTTCTTTTACAGTCACACCAGTTCCATAGACAGAATCAACAAAACCTTTCTTTAGAGCTAAAAATTTTTCCAGATTTCCCTGTGTCCAGTAAATGCATTCTTTTTGCATAGCACACGCCTGGATCATCCTCAGCTTTGCTAACCACAAACAGCTCATGACACTCATAAAAACACTCTTTTTTTTTGTCTTCTCATTGTAAATTTGCCATGCACATTTAAAAGCTGTATTTGGTCCACCAACTATTGCATGTTATTTGAAAAACTAACACATGATTTCCCCTTGCACATGAAAATTATAAGACCCACAAATATGGTCATTGTCAAATTCTTTTCTGTAGCACAGTACTTCCCAAATGTTTTAGCACCAAGACCCTCTTTTTAAAATGACAGTCTATCATGACCCACTAAACAAAAAAGAGATCTAGAAATAAATAATATTTTATTTATTTATAATAATTAATACTTAATAGTAATAGGGGTCCTGGTGTCCCAAGGCTGCGAGAAACCTTACATCTTGTATATGTGTGTAGATTTTTTTGCTAGACTCTTCCTAAAAATGAAGTCCAAGTACTGTTCCTCCAAACCTTTACAGTCATTCCAGGATACCCAGAAGACTGAACAAGATGTGCAATTAGGGACTTCCAGGCCAAAAAAAGACTGAAACTGAGTTCAGATGTGCTCTATGGCACACCAATTACTAGAGGAAACTGGAAAATGTGACATTTTTATTTGGGGGTATGAAGATTACCTCATATCAGCAAACTATTTTCTTCTACAAATCAGGCAAGGGTGCTTGGAAGCATTTTTTTAAAAGCTTCAAAAACTTTTCATGACCCACCAAAAATTGGCTCACAAATCACTGGTGGGTTCCAACCCACAGTTTGGGAAACACTGTTGTTGCACTTTAGCTGTAATTGCTCTTTGTTGCATATTTATTTATCACATTTTTATACTGCCCTCCCTCTGAAGCGTTTCTCAAACTCTGTGGGAGCTTGACTCCCTCAGTAAATGTTTGCAGGGGAGGGGTTAGGGCAGCAACGCGATCCGCAGGATCATGTCACTAAGGGGGATGAGGGGGGTGCTGTGCACTTTAGGGCTGCTGGAGGTTGCTGGAGGTGTGGGGAGCCCTACGCAGCACTCCACAGTGCTCCCCGAGGCTTGGAATCTTCAGTAAATGCAGATGCAAAACACTTCTAACCCTTAAAGGGACGGGGGAAGAGTTATGCAAATTGGTGGGTCGCAACCCACCAGTTTGAGAACCACTGCTCTAAGGACCCTTCCTTTTGTCCTCACAACAACCCTGTGAGGTAGGCAAGGTTGAGAGTTAATGACTAGCCCAAGGTCACTGAGGAAGCTTCATGAATGAAAAGGGATTTGAACTTGGACCTTCCAGGTCTAAGTCCAACTCCAGAACCACTACACCATCCTGACTCTGAAGGAAAGAGAGAACCGGTTGTCACTACAGCAATCTGTTGTGTTGTAATGGCCTAGTTCTGAGGTAAAATGGTTTGTGTTAGAGTTTAAATGATAACAAAGTTACTTACATTTGTCATTAAGAAAGAGAGTCATTTATTATTTAGAGGGTCTATTCTGTACACCATGAGAAGATGTAATTACTAGGTATCGTACAATCCCAGCAGAGACTCTGAGCTCCTGCACAGAAGCAGCCGAAGAAGTGCTAAGAGCATCTTCCATCATTTGGTGTTCAGTCAAGGAGAATGACTATCTCTGAACTCATCTGCAAACAGTGAAAGAGAAGGAAGGGGCAAGGAGAGCTCATTTTTGTGCTGCAAGGAGGCGCTGGGAGAAGGAACAAGCACCAGGAGATTCCAAGAAGGCAGAAGGTTCATGAACGGTTCAACCAGTGTTTAATTTATGAATAAAGAACCACATTAAAGTGAGATTTAGCTCCCTTCCCCCTCAACTGCATGTTAATGTTTATTGTGTCAAAAGACACATTCAGCAGTAACAATATCTGTCATGACACCTCATGCCCAATGCCACCTTATCTGGCAGTAGCATGGGAGATGCTTACCAATGGCTTTCTGTAAACATGTGGATACAAGGACCTTATCATTGAGCTCATTGCGTCATTCCTTCCTAACATTCATCTCTGGACAGAAGCGGGCTATTACTTGGGTGGGTATACAGACCAGGTGACCCTTGCATCCATATTGGATGAATTGGGAGAATATTGGGGAATTGGGTCACCTACTGTTTAGAGATCATTTATGAAGAGCGAAACCCTTTCTGTATTTTTATATATCATATTCCTCTTGATCAAACTGTAGCCTTTAAAAAAAAAATTGCAGGCCTGCTTGAGATAAAATTAAGCTTTGAATCTGCTAGGCTCAGATATTTTCTGTTTGATATAGACACATACGGTATTCTATTGACGCCACACCCAGGGAATTCCAACATATGGAAGGCACAGCACGCAGCAATGCCACTCTAAGTCCTCCCCCCCCGTCTCACAATGGGCCTTCTTCCTTATGATTTCACTCAGTTCCATTTCAAAATATAACTCAAATGCTTTGCTTTGACTTGAAAACCCATCTGGATAGCTCCCTCTGAAACGAAGAGCTTTTTCACTCAAAAAATGCTTTGGAGGTGCTTATTCCTTGCTGTATATTCACTTGGGTGATACCTACCTTCAAAGTCCCTACCACTCTTCAAATCTCTTCTCAAAACCTACCCTTTTCTGAGAAGCCATTTATACAAATCCCTAGTCCTTATATCATACTCTACAGTAAAGCTTAAATATGTGGACATGGAATAATTGCACATGTTTTCCTGTTTTCCCTGCGTCCACTTCCTTCACCTTCCTTCATGATTCCCTGGTGTCTATTTCTAGATTGTGAGCCCACTGGGGCAAAGACCTTGCCTCTCATCTGTTGTAAAATACAGGCATCCGTCACTTAACAACATTCTGCTTAACAGCGGACTGCATGTATGATGGTGGTCAAAGCACAACAAAGTGGCTCTTAATGAGGCAGTCAGGACTCCCATAACCTGCAGCCAAGTGTCTGTTTACATGAGGCCCATAATGCAAAGAAGAGGCAATCTCTCTCCAGTAGCCTGTGCAGCCAGCTAGTTTCTGGCAGGGAGTGTCTGTTTATACAACCAAGGCACTAGGTTGGGCTGAATGTTTGCTTAACAACCTAATCGCATAACAACGGGGATTGGTGAACATATCCCTGTCGTAAAGTGGCGCACACCTATATTGTAAAGTACCATGAACATCCAGTGTTTCAAGTGTTCTACCAAGAGACTCATTTCACTGTCTTATCAAGAGTAATAATGCCTACCTGAAAATATATTACAGTAACACATCTCATAATGCTTACTCTTTTAGCATTGATTTGCTCCAATGGTCTTTGTTCTGGGTTGACTGACAGCCAATGTAGCCAATGACAGCAGTGCATTGTGGATAGGATGAAGTCAATCGGTTCCTTCAGTGGTGTCTTCCATAGTGCTGTTTCAGACAATGCTCGGCTTTCTAGGAACAGATCCCCAGCATTAACCAAGACTGTATTGAATTCTTTTAAAGTCCAGTTCTATTCTCCCGCGAGCCCAGAGCATGCAGTACTGCTGACGGAGCATGAGCTTCATGCTGTGGGCCAGCAGGAGACCAGACAGCCCAAGAGAAGTACGTAAAGAAAAATTTTACTTACTTCTCTATAGGCTGTCTGGTCTCTAGTAGGTCTCTTCAGTTCTACGCCAACTCTTTAGGTGGTGTTATGTCTGAGGAGACTCTGAGGGCAGGTCTGGGTCAGGAAGGGGATACAGGAACCTGTGTACACTAGTGCCACCAAGATCTAGCTTCTCCCACTCCTGAACTGCTCCCAGCTGGCTTGGTCCCTGCCTCATCCACACATGATCCTCCTCTGAAGCACCCCATTGCCAATCTCCTGACAATGGAAGAGAATAGTGGAGGTTCCGCAAGCTGGTGGTGTCCACGCAGAGCCTCTGGCTGTTTGCACTGGTGTGGCTGTGCTGCAGAATGGCAGAATTTGTGCTGTTGGCCTGGGGACTTATGGTAGCAGATCACAAGATCTGCCACTGTAAGGTTCAGATAGGATTGGGCTGTTAATTTTCAAGATATTGTGCTTTGGCTTACCCTGAGGTCACAATTCCATACACACATTCCTGAAAGTAAGCCTCATTAACCATAGTGGTAAACATGTGCAGGATTAGATATCTAACGTCTAACAATGTATTCCTCAAAATGTATTTTATTTTATTTTTTTGTTTTTCAAGTGATCTGTCTGAAGTTCTGTTCTGGTTTTTCCCCTGAATAAATGTTTTTGCTCTATAAGATTATTTCTGTTTTGTTTGGGGAATACTGAAACCCTAGCTAGACTGATGAAAGCTTCAGCTCACATGACTTTATGCTACTTGGCTAATGTTTGATAGGAAGATAGATTGTGAAGTTGTAAATCTCCTCTGCTAAAACAGAGGAAGGGGTGCATAGATTTCACATCTGTTCCCAGTAAATTCTAACATGCAAAATGATAACACCTGGATCTCAGGCAAGTTGACATACACTTCCTGAAATACATTTCCGAATCAGTGGCTCTGGGCACAAGTAAAACCTGTGCTCTAGAACTAGGAGAAACATAATGTGCTAATTAGGCTTAATCTCACTAACAAAGGATTATACTGCTGCCAATTGAATTAATTAATCTAGCTCACTGGGCCATTTTGATTACTCCCTCCTCAAATTTGAAGAATGTTTCAAATCCACCTGGTTGTTTTCTTTCTTTTTTCTTTCTCGGTCAATCTCAGTGCTGGACCTAGATTTCCGGTATACTCTGTGCTCCACACATGATGGCAGGGAGTACATGCAGCTATCATCAGCCATGTGTATATTGCTTGACCCCAAACAGGCTATGCTCTGTAGTATCTTCATGACACCCAGATGCATCATGTAAGACAGGGGTGTCAAACTTGTTTCATTCAGCGGGCCGAATAGCATTCATGATGCCTACTGAGGGCCAGAAGTGATGTCATTAAGCAGGTCATGACCACAAATAAGCACATTTTTCTTTAGAAACTCATTAACCACAAATGACAGAAGAGAAAACACACAAATCTTGATCATATTTTCAAGATATGGGAGACCCCAATTATTAAGCGGGCTGCCCTTTCAACAGTGACACCTCAGCACAGCTCAGCAGCTGAGAGCAGTTGATGATGGTGTTGGGAGACTCTAAGGCCAGAAAAGAGCTTTCACAGGCTGCATACAGCCTGCCGGCCTTAAGTTTGACATCTCTGATGTCCCAGATTGCTTTGAGGCACCTTTGTTCAAAAGTGAGTGGGCGTGGCTGGAGGTTAATTTCATAAGGACTTATTTTCATTGCTGTTTTTGTAATATATCAATGAAATTAGGAATATATCTTATATATAGATATATGAGGGTCATTATATCTTATATAATATGTCTGTAAGGAAGAGTTGGAAAGGGTAAGTTCTGGAGATTGATGCCATAGATTGATTGACAGACATTGAGCAAGTTCCACTTTGTCAAACTCAATAGCCCTATTTCAGGGGTGCTCACACTTTTTTGGCTCGAGAGCTACGTTGAAACCCAGCAAGGCCTGGAGATCTACCAGAGTTCTTTTTACAATGTTCACGCCATCATAACATAACATTTATGTGTACAATGTATGTTGGTGTACCTTGAGCCCCACTGAGTATAACAGGACTTACTCCTGAGTAGACATGCCTAGGATTAGGCTGTGAGGCTGCAATCCTAGCCACACTTACCTGGGAGTAAGCCCCATTGAGTACAATGGGCCTTACTCCCGGCATTTCCTCCCAGAGGCATCTGAAGGGGGGGGTTGGCACTCTGCGATCTACTCATTTTGCCTCGCGATCTACCGGTAGATCGCGATCCACCTATTGAGCACCCCTGCCCTATTTGTTAAATTGGTTGAAAAACTAGAACTATTTCAAAAGATTGATGCTAGGACAAAAAAAAAAATGCTAAATATGTAACAATGATCATAGGGAATATTATTGGGGAGGGATAAGTGGGAGGTTGGGCTATATTGAGTAGGGGTTGTGATGTGGAATTTTAATTTAGAAAGAATTACAGAGGGAAGTGAGAGAGCTGAGGTGAAGCCACTCAGTCAGAGGGCTTCAGAGGGGGGATGGAAATCAAGGTAGAGGGTTTATTCTTTTCTGTTCCACTGCTCTCTTTTGCACTGATGTCAGCTACCCTGACTTGATGGTACAGGGGAGAATATATGTTAAGATCCAGAGAGAAAGACATCTCTGCTAATGATGATGGCTGTGCACACCTCACAAGGAGGCAGGGTCAATGTGAGCTGCTGCTCTGGAGATGCTCTGTGGGGCCGAAGCATTTTCACAGTCCTTGCACTCTCCGACGGGTGCGAGGCACTCCAAGTGAAGCGCGGCTGCAAAGAGCGCATCTGGCCCTTTCTGCATTAAACGACAGAATTGGATTTGGTAGCATAGGGGAACACGTCTTGCAACCTTTTAAAGGATGGCACAGCAAGTACACTTCCCCCATGCATTAGATAGCTCTAGGAGGTATTGCATCTGCCTCAGGCACAATGCCTTAGAGCTCTTCACGGAGCAGCGTAGCTCTCTGTGTCCCAGTGCAGCCATCTGAGTATATAACCTGCAATCTAGCTGGAAGGTGGAAGGGGGTCAGCTGCTCTATTATCATGCATATCTGCTTGCTTCCCAGGGGAAGCCTTTGTATTCTGCAGCATTATGATGGGGCAAAAACTGTAAATCTCTGTAGTGATTAAAATGCCGAAAGAGAAACAATCTTCTGTATTCACAAACTCTTTTAAGGTTCTTTTCCCAGTGATCCCTTTGTAGTGCAACAAAATATACCGTTGTTGCTAATTAGTTGTGTGAGATCCAGCACATCTTATATCTCACTGTTTTGGTGCCATCACATATTGGAAGCTGTGATATATTGTTGCAGTGGGAGAAAAGAGCATTCTTTTCACAGCTAGTGGGCCATTACAATTGAAGTGCTCTCTGGGATGTGGCTACATGTGTGTCCCTGGCCCCTACTGGATAGCACCATGACATTGGGTGGGATGTGTGGTTTGATGGTTGAGCAGCTGTTACTGTGTGAAAAGAAGAATCTGTGTTCATGTTTCTGGATGGGAGACGGAATGTCAGGCTGTGACAAGCTACTGAACCCATTATGGCAGGATGGAGTTGCTAATGAACTGATAACCATGGGTGGGGTTATCCCATGGGGGGTTATCCCATGGGGGGGGGAGTGTGCAAAGTCCAACTGGCAAGAATGGAAACAACCTTGAGGACCTGTCCAGGCTTATAATTTCTGCTGAAGCTCAATGGCACACAACCAGAAAGGATAACCACACTGTGAAAGCAACATCTGGTGACTGAAGGTCTGTGAGTCTTCATAGAACATGTTGAAAAAAACCCATTGAAAAATGTTGGTTTAGAACTAGCCTGCCCATGTATACCACCTTGAATTCTGTCTAAAAAATAGAAAAAGTGGTATATAAATATGTATGTTTTTCTTATTGCTCCCTACTTTGGGAACCCTTGTTGATAGACATATGGTATAAAAATCTTTAAAAAAATAAATACATCACCAATGGGAAGTGGAACTGACCTCAGACCTCCTGCCACTTGAGGAGATACATCAAATTCCGCTGCCACCACCATGTCTATGAGGCACTTTGCAACAGCAAATGCATGTACTCCTTACCCAATGGTGTGTCAGCCACTTCCACCACTGCCCCTCCTCAATTCCCTGGATTTGGAAGGAAAGAGAGGCACAAAAAGGATGTTTGGAGGACAGTAGAGGGTGTCCCAACACTCTAGTGCAACCCAAGTAGTGCAAGGGTGTCCAAAGTTTTTGGCAGGACAGCCACATTGTCTCTCAGACACTGTGTCGGGGGCTGGGGGAAAAAAATTAATTTACATTTGAAATTTGAATAAATTTACATAAGTTTACATAAATGAATATATTGAACTCATATGAATGAATGAAGGTCTTGCAATAGCTCAAGGCCTATAAAAGGCCTTGCACAAAGCAAAGCTGGCCTGACCTTTGCTGCCGCTACTGCATCACAAACAACAAGCAGTGGAGGGAGCCCTCATCCCACAGCTCATGCAAGAGGTCAAACAGTCGCCATGATGCTGTGTTGGGCCAGTGTGGGTTCCAACAAATCTCCGGAGGACCAGAGGCTCATTGGAGTCTGGGGGCTCCCTGAGGGCCGCATTGAGAGGCCTCAAGGGCGGCAAGTGGCCCCAGGGCCGGGGTTTGGGCACCCCTGCTCTAGTGTACTAAATGTTCCTGTCCCTTATCTGCTGAGTTCAGTATACTAGCTTGTCCGATTCTGGCTTAATTTTACTCTTGGTCCACCATCATTCTGCCCCCGGAGCAATCCAGGGGCCAATATTTTTTTAAAGCAAAAGTTTGCAAACTTAATGGCAGGGCAGTACCTCTGTATGCTCATCATCCCTTCCCCCACAAGAAAGTCGACTACAATGAATGAGCTCAGCAGCTAATTATGCGTGTCTAGGGAATTGCATACATCCAGTGGAATGGTTTTTTTTTGTACCTTTACACACCACACTGCCAGTGACTTTTGAAATTCAAAAGGCTCTTCCTCTTCACTGTCAATGTTCACTCTCTACTAACCTAATTCGTCTGGGACAGTTGTGATGATAAAACCCACCTTCCAATCATCTCACTGTTTAAAAAAGAAAAAAAAAAGTTCTATTTTTTCCATTTGCACTCGCAGACTTTTGATATCTGACACTGCAGCCCAGGAAAGGCGACTTATGAAAAGGACTAGAAAAGCATAGTTTACTGAATTTGAATTAAAACATCTATATCCTTTATATTATGGTAATGAATAAAATTCACTTCATCGCACAAATAAAAATTTAGGTAAGCAAAGAAACTGGCAAAAACTCTTTTACAGCTGAATTGTATCCACCGCCACAATACAGAATGCAGCCACACCAAGAAGGTGCGCACTGCATGCTATGGTGGGGGGTGATCCAAAGGCAAACTGGAGGTAAGAACCTTTTTTACTTACCTCTGCATAAAACTGCAGACTGCCTATGAGTCTCCTCTGACCTAGGCTAGCTGTATAGCGTGTGCATGTCCCAAGAGAAAAAGGGGACTGACCAGGGAGAGACTGGGCAAAGGGATAGGATTCTGGTACACACCAAGACCCACCCCTCCCTCCCCGATCCACTCCTGCCCTCCCACTACCTCCCCCCAAACCCTCCCTCCCCCTCCCCAGCCATGATGTGCCCCTGCTGCCAACTTAGCATGAGTGGCAGAGCCTGGGTTGCAAAAGGCCCATAGGATTGGGCTGTCAATTACAATTGTTGCCCCCCCCCCAATCTGAACTTTTCTCCCCAAAGCTGCAGCACTGAATGCAAATTAGTTGCTTTTTACTGTTGGCTAGGTCTCTCTTCTCCCAGCCCACGGAGATTTGGTAAAAGACAGCTGGAGCTGCTGAAGTAAATTGAAGCAAGAGGAAATTTGAGCAAAAGAAAGGCTTGGATCAGCCTTCCACCCACTTCCTTAAATTACTGATAAATTACATCAAGATGAACATATATGTACTGTCTTCTACTGTGTGAACAAGTCATTATTAAAAAAGGGGGAAGCTACATCTGTCTTCTATGAATTGAGGTGCTGGAAGAGCCATGATCAGATAAAGCAGGGCACTCCAAACTGCAGACTGGACCAGCGCCCTTGGTAATGCCTCCCCCTGCAAGAATGGAGCTTACCGTTCTTTTGGGGAGGCTGCCATTGTTGCTGCTGATTCCCCCCCCCCCCGCTCACTAGGCCCAGCTGCTTCCTCGTTCTGCTGCCCCAGCAGGCTCTGCACCAGGGTTTCCTGGTAGATGCAGCTAGGCAGAGTGAACATGGGGGGGGGGGTGAAATTGTCAGTGACAATGGCAGCCTCCTGGAACAGTAAGCTCCAGGAATGCCGGGGGGAGGGAGCTGTTTTCAGCGCACAATGGCTCCGGTTTGGAGCCCACTGAGCAGAGGAAAGAGGAAGCTAGGAGTGAATTTTTTTGAGGGAGGGGAGTGAATTGCAGGTTCAGCTTTTATGCTAAACATGTATCTAGAGGCAGTCCTGGAATTCTTAGTGTGTGTGGAGGTGGAAAATGACAGTTGTGAGGGAATGGCACTCTGCATATGCTAAGTGGCACTTACAGGTGCTAAGATGTACTTACAGGTACATCCTGTAAATGGCTGTCAGAGGAATCAAGTGGTTTGTGATCAAGTGGTTTGTGTGGTTTCCTGACAACATCTTCTCTTACCTTTAAGAAGACTGTGGAAATTGCTGTGCCCGTGGAAGTCACAGGAATTTCAAGCCATTTCAGTTTGGACTTCACCTATATGGAAGGGCATCCCAGAGATGACTGCTGCCTGTTTCAGAGATGGCCTTTGTTTTAAGGAGCTCACAGTTATGAAGTTAAATTTAAAGGGACAGTGCAATCCTCGAATGCCAATGGCTTTTTATGACTACCATTACTACAGGCGGTTTGTAGCTGTTGAGATATTCAACATGTCACAAATCAATATCTTGTCCATCATGTCAGCAGTACTGAGATGGACGACTAGTAAAGATCTCTTGCTAATACAAGCACACGAAGTTACTTTAAAGGTCTGGGAAAACAAGATAGAAAGCATATGGAAACTTTTTCCATTGTAGAAACAAACTGACAGTTGCCCAAGGCTGTTTGATGTGGGGACACTGTGTAATAAACCCTCAAAACTACAAGCTAGAATTTTGGAGGAACTTGATGTTGGACACCTTGGCACCGTCAAGATGAAGATATTGGCCAGGGGTTGTGTGTAGTGGCCAGGTATTGATGGACTGAATGAGTAATTAGTCTGGATCTGCTCTAACTATACAAAACATGCCCATTTTGACCCCACTTGATCCATGGAACAGGCCACCATTTTCCTAGCAGCGCATTCACGTGGATTTTGCAGGTTCATTCCTTGGTATGAATTTCTTAGTAGAAATTCATGCTTAGTGGTAGATGGATATTCTAAGTGGCCTGGTGTGTTCTGTACATTGTCCATAATACTCAGTTAATATTATACACATTCTCAAAATCCTTGTCACTCCAAGAAGATTGCCCTTGCAATTAGTAATGGCCAACGATCCTCAAGTTATACCAATGGAATTGCATACCTTTATGAAATCAAATTGTAGCAAATGCTTAACATTTGCACCACATGATCCAGGCCCAATTGCAGAAGAGTAGCCAAGATCCTAATCTGTTAAACTTGGAAACTTTTTATTGGCAAATAGAAATGCAACCAAACACCTGCCAGTTGGTTTATCTTGACTGGATTTACCAAACCCGAACCTGTTCAGAGATATTCTAAACCAGGGGTCTCCAAACCCCGGCCCGGTGGCCAGATGCAGCCCACGGCCAGCCTCTATCCGGCCCGCGGTCAGCCTCTTGTCCCCTGAAAGCCTCGGGCCCACTCGACTGAACACAACCAGAGCTGTGCTCTGTAAGCTGTGCTCTGGTTGTGTCTGGAGTGTGTTCTGAAGGCTAGAGTGGTTGAATGAATGAGCCCATTCATTCATTTATTCACTCATCTAAGTTACATCTCTAATTTATTTATTTAAATTTTATGTTTAAATTTTTTTCTGGTCCTCAACACCATGCCAGATATTTGATGCGGCCCTCTGGCCAAAAAGTTTGGAGACCCCTGTTCTAAACAAACAAACTGATCAAGTAAAGAGCTGCAAGTGCTCTTCGGTTAGGGCCCAAACCTATCCAACTTTCCAGCATCGATGTAACCGCAGTTCAGCCCTGAGGTAAGGGAACAAATTTTACCTTAAGGAGACCTCCATGACTGCCCCCCCCCACCACAGAATGCAGTGCACTCCCCATTGACATGGCTGCATCCAGGCTGGACAGTTGGATAGGATTGGGCCCTTAAAGGACTACAGCCAGGTCAATCTGCACCTAATTGAACATACAGAGGAATTAAAAATGGATTCCAGGTCCTATTAAAGTGAACCTAGTGACCTAGTGAAACCTGGCATTGCCATATTGAACAGATACGGGAATTGCATTCCTCACAAACCCGTTCAGCCCTATCTGCACCCAACTGGTGGCTACAAGAACACACCAGTGCCCATCACTACCCATCACAGGAGAACAAGAACCTGAACTATCATTCTGTGTGTCACCAGCATGTAATTAATTGGTGGAACTCTTTGCCACAGGAAGTAGTGATGGCATCTTGCCTGGATGCCTTTAAGAGGGGATTGGACAAATTTCTGAAGGAAAAGTCCATTATGGGTTACAAGTCATAGTAGGTATGTGCAAGCTCTTGTTTTTAGAGGCAGGCTGCCTCTGATTGCCAGGTGCAGGGGAGGGCATCAGGACGCAGTGGTGTCACTAGAGTTCATGTCACCTGGTGCGGGATGGCAGCGCATCATCCCCCATGCAGTGGGCGGGGCAATACCCAAGGTTGTGGGCATGGTGATGTACCATCACTCCGCCCCCACTGGTTTTTTGCTGTACCTTTTGATAGGACAAAGATAAAACACATTCTGCATGAAATTACGCATTCACTGATATATAACATGATGGTATTATTCTTCTAAATTATGATTTTAGTGATTTTGGTCACTAGTGGTGTCACCCCCCCAAGGGTGTCAACTTACTAACACCTTATTGCAGCAGTTCTCAGACTTTTAGCACTGGGACCCACTTTTTAGAATGACAATCTGTCCAAGACCCACCAGAAGTGATGTCATGGTGGAAGTGACATCATATGGCAAATTAAAATAAATAAGTACAGTATAAATAATTAAAGTAAAACAAATAATTCAATAAGTAGAAGCCAGCCCTGTTCCAGCAAGTGAATTTTCTCTGTAGCCTTCCTGCAATAACACCCCCCCCTCCAAAACCAGTAAGGTTTTCAGCCCTACCCAGTGCCCAGTTCAATTTAAGAACTTCTGTTTAAACCAGATCACTATTAACCTGCTCTTCCACACCAGCCAAGGCACGTTTGCTTACTTGACTATGAGTCGACTAAACTTGACCATGGGGCTTAGTTTCGCTTTCCATAGGGCTCAATATATTCATCTATTTGGAGGAAGGGACTTCCTTCTCAGGTGTTTTTGGGGGCTGCCTTCTTTGGATCAGGACCATTCTGGTGGTGTTGGATTCCTCTCAGCCTGCCCTTTCCAATGGTCTAAGGCACGTTCGCCTACTCACGAGTAAACGTGCGATACGGCTCACTTTCACTTTCTATAGGGATCCATGCATTTTTTGTTCTCCAGTTTTTTGGCCATAACTTTTGATAGAAAGGAGATATTTCACTGTGGTTTTTTGCTTTGCATTCCTCTCAAAATTCTGCATCCAATGGTATATAACATGATGATATTACTCCTAACCTCCGCAATTTTAGCATTTCACCCCCCCAGTGCACGTCACCCCCCCGTGTGGTCCCTGTGCGGTCCTGTGAGTCACCCGGTGTGGTCTGAACCCCCTGCCCCCTAGCAATGCCACTGGTCTGTTGTCTTGTATGCTCCCTGAAGCATTTGGTGGGCCACTGTGAGATACAGGAAGCTGGACTAAATGGGCCTTTGGCCTGATCCAGCTGGGCTCTTCTTATGTTCTTCAAGAACATCAGCTGAAGTAACTAGTTCAGAGCCTGAAAGACATTGCCCTGTTTGTGTGAGAAAGCCTGTTTTGTGCAAGAAAAAATTGTCTAAGTGACAGCCCAATCCTTTCCTGGGCTAGCTCAGATCATGCAGTAGTGTTGGCAAGCCTCCAATGCATGCTATGGGCTGGCTGAGGACTAGGTAGCAATAAAGAGATCAGAAAACCCTTTTTTAAGCTAACCTACTCTGCTCTATCATGGCCCCCAATGGGCCTACTCGGATTTGTACCAGCTGTTTGGTTCACATAAATCTGAGGAGTCCAGATGGCCACATCAAGGCCATGCCAGGATCTGCTTCAGCCTGCACTCAATACTCTTGGTTGGCCCCAATCCCCATCTGATCCTCCCCCTGTCGCCTCCCTTGCTGACTTATCTGCTCTGGCGAGCGTTGGGCGCTTCACTGGTGGGGGTCTGGAACAGCCAGCCATTCGCTCTGGTGGCTGCAGCCCACACTCTGTCACTGCAGCTGCCGCACAGGTGGCCCGAGCCTTGCGCTGACGGAACATGAGTTCCATCAGCAAAAGGCCCAAATAACACTGGGCTGTAAGTCTGTTACTGGATTTGTGCGATAGGGCAGAGTAGTTATCAGGTTAATGATCTGCTGAGAAGGGAGTTTCTTATTAAATGGGGGAGAATGACTGTTGTGTAAGTTGCATGTCATGCCTGTAGAGGGCTTCTGTTGTATTAGTTTGTCTATATTGGTCCAGAAGAGAGCAAGCAAGCAACATGTCTGCCTAATAAAGAACCAGTTAGTTTAGTGCTGTGTCTGTCCATACGTTACTAGATGGACGTGAAGACTTAACCAGTTGTGTGGGCCCTGCTGTCCCCTAGCCTAGGGGATGCCTCTGGGATTCCAAGTCTCCCCACTAGCTTCTGTTGGAGGGTATACCAATATACATAGCTTTTTAGCAGAAAAGGGAGACCTCTGCACTCAATACTATGAATAGGGAGGTCAACAAAAGAGAGAAGAGGTATGGGGAAGAGGATTTGCAATATAACAGGCATGGCATCTGCATTGGGGTGGGAGGAAGCACATTCTGATGTGAATGCATCTTTCGATTGTGCCCATTGCAAGGAAATAAATATTAGTGATTTTAATGGAATTTACTCCAGCCTCATACATTCTGGACTAGGGTGTTAATGCATCGCATTTAGACATATTACTTGAATTTTAAAAGCACTGCTGATTTATTTTTTGCGGCCTTATAAGTCATTTCGGCAAGACAGTTCTATGATTTGCTGGGGCGAAGCGGCAACGTTTTTTAATTCGCTCACATCCCCCTTTGAAATTGCTTAAGCAATATATTTCTTTATTCCACATGACATTCAAAGTTAAAAAGTGCGTCATGTGGCAACGGGGCCTCGTGCAAAGGTATAGCTCCACTGCGAGGAGCCTCTGCTTTCCCCAACATTCAATCAAATTCTCATTTAAGATCTGTTTTGATGGACCATTGTGCTGAAGAGAAAAAGGGAAAAAAATGCAGTATGTAATCTGTGTTTGGTCACGGGTAGCAAGTCAATGCCGTTTTTCCTAGAACAAAATGAAATGTTCTTTTTTTATTTACTAAACTCGATGCATTTTCCAAAACAGGTTTCCTACCCCCCCCTTTTTTTCTTTTTAATAAGTTATGTGGCACGGATCCAGCTGGGAAACCTGTTTTACTGATGGGGTCTTTGCTTATCCAACGTTCCTGTCATCAGTCTGACCTTGCTGCCTTTCTACAGTGCCATTATACCCTGGGTGCTGGCTTATTTTCATACACCAGGCCCCAACTACTTGATCCCACTTCATCTACTTCACGGACACAGACATTTGTTGGGCTTATTAGCTCAGCATGAGCCTTATCATATTTTGTATCGGAGGCTGCTGGAGATGTCAAGAGATGGAAATGCCGCGTAGCTTTTTATCCTCCCTTCCTTGCACTTTCTCCTGCAGCCCCATAGCACATTTGGAGTCAATGCTCTCCTGCCACTAGCCTCCGAGAGTTCTTTAAATACGTCTAGCTTTGCCATCTGTACCAATAAAACTGCAAAGGCTTAGCCATGATTAGGCTGTCAAGATTTATTAAGTTAAAAAGTATCAAAGTTTCTTGCTGCAACCCCAGACCTCTTAAGAGTCCACCTCCTTTAGAATCCCTCTCCTCCCTCCCCCCCTCCCATCCACTAACACTAGAATCAGTGTGCTTTGCGTGACCTTGACCAACATATGCACCCGGGGAACACTAATGAATTTGGGCCAATTCATCCTGGAACTCCAAATTTAATCAAGCTGACATGCCCGGGAAAGGAGACTGTAATTAACTCTTAGCATTTTAGGTAATCTGTAAAATTCATAAACTTAAAGCTTGATCTGCATTTGTGGTCTTCCAATGTTTGTGTTAGTTTAACAACATATAGGGTTAACAATCTCAGAATCCTAACAATTAAAAGCATCAGAATCCTAACAATTAAAAGCAGCATTTTCATTAAAGGATTTCATGCCCTCCCCCCTCTCTCTCAATAAGGACTCTTCCAGGAATTCATGGTGCTGCCAATAATATGAACATTGTGATCTCCTGTTACTAAGCAGAAAAATTAAACACAGCTAATTAACTCATTTCTGAACATGGGGGAGGGGAAGGAAAGGGAAAAAAAAGAGCTGCGTAATCATTTTCTGTAGTGTTCCTGATAGAAATGAATGCCTGGAAAATAAATGCATGCAATGTCCCCTATTGGATTTTGCCTGTAAAACCAGAAAGACGGAGCTCAGCACTAAAGGCTGCTTAAGCATCCAGCATTTTGCATCGCAATATTTGATGCTGTGTGTTTTGTTTGCTGATTGTTATTGCACAAATCCTAGGAGTGTCAGATGAAGATCGGTAACCTTCTCCATTAAATGCTACACAAACAAAAGGAGGCCATGCTACCTGCCCTGAGGGACAAAAACAATGCTCAGAGAAATCCTGACTATATATATGTGTGTGTGTCTAAAAACAACAACAATAACACAAAGACCCGACCTTCTCTGATGCTGGTCCTGCTGAAGTTCCTGTGGTTTGCAGGATTCCCTTCTAGTCTCTGGTAGTCACCAAAGCTACCCCCAGGGCAGGTCCTCAAATCCTGAAGCTCTTACTGTGCTGTTTATATCAAGAAACATATTGGTTGTTAGTAGATTGTGATCCCTTGTGGCCCCTTGAAGAGATTGGAGGACACCATTTGGGCCCAGATGTTAAAAGCAACCTTTCTCATCCATATTTATACAAAGGGAGAACTCATATAGATTAGAACTGCAGTAAAAATTACATAGTTCAGCATTTCACCAAACCACTGAAATCATGAACGTTGAAGTTGGTGGTGTGGCGGTTATTTTTTTTAACACCTCCCCACTGTGTATAATTTGCCTATCTTTTGCTTGACAGCATGAAAGATGGCTAGCATGTATGTGTGAGTTGATGCATTGCATTGTAAAGATTCTGAGCCGTGAGCCAGTACATTTGCATTTTTTGATTGGAAAAACCCACCTTTAATCTTGAGGCCTTTTTGGACCATGGCTCAACTACTACTACTACTACTACTACTACTACTACTACTACTACTACTATTACTTCTTCTTCTTCTTCTTCTTCTTCTATATTCCAGGTATAACAAAGATCTGATTTTAGTGATTTTGAAAACTTGTAAAGTCACACATACACCTATGTCGACTTACTAACACCTTATTGCAACAGTTCTCAAACTTTTAGCACTGGGACCCACCTTTTAGAATGACAATCTGCCCAAGACCCACCAGAAATGATGTCATGGTGGAAGTGACATCATCAGGCAAATTAAAATAATTATAAATAATTTAATTAAAATAAAAGAAATAATTAAATAAGGGGGAGCCAGTCCTGTTCCACCAAGTGAATGTACTCTGAAGTAAGTCCTATTGTGGTCAATGGGGCTTACTCTAGGAAAGTGTAGGTAGAATTGCAGCCTGTGAGCTCAAGCCTATGCATGTCTACTCTGACGTAAGTCCCATAGTGGTCAATGGGGCTTACTCTGTAGTCTGCCTGCAATAACAATCCCCCAAAAAGAAACAGTGAGATTTCCAGCCCTCCCCAATGCCCAGTTTAAAGTTCTTCTACTACTTCAAGAATATCAGAATAAAGACCCACCTGGCTTTACAAGTGCAAAATAGAAAACATGTCCCTTACCAGTCCAAGTCTCTTTTCTGTCCTTTTTAGTGGTGGGGGGGGGGGGGGGAGGCTGCCTTCAGGAGCATTTGTTGCACTCCAGCTCTATTGCATTGGGACCATTCTGGTGTCCTCACATTCCCCTTTGCCTGGCCCGACCACCAGCCAAGGCATGTCTGCCTACTCACGAGTAAACATGACCATGTGGCTGCTTTGCTTTCCATAGAGCTCAATAGACTCGCAGCTGGGAGGGATGGGACTACCTTCTCCGGTGTTTTTGGGGGCTGCATTCATTGGATCAGGACCATTCTGACCTTGTTGGAGTCCTCTCAGCCTGCCCTTTCCGACAGACTAAGGCAAGTTTGCCTACTCACGAGTAAACACTACCACGTGGCTTCGTTTCAGGCTCAATAGACTCGCAGCTGGGAGGGATGGGATCTCCTTCTCGGGTTTTTTTTGGGGGGCCACATTCATTGGATCAGGACCATTCTGGTGTTGTTGGATTCTGCTCAGCCTGCCCTTTCCAAAGGACTATGGCAAGTACACCTATTCATGAGTAAACGAGAGTTACAGATCACTTTCACTTTCCATAGGGCTCCATGCATTTTTTCTTTCTGGTTTTTTTGGCCATAACTTTTGAAGGAAATGAGTGATTTCAATTCTGTTTTTTGCATTGCATTCCACTGGACATTCCACATCCAATGTGCATGGCACGATGCTGTAGCTCCTAATGCTGCAATTTTAGTGCATCACCCCCCCAGGGCATGTCACCCCCCCAGTGTGTCACCTGGTGTGGCCCGCATCTCCCGCACCCCCCTAGCGACGGCACTGCTAATCATCCCTGAGAAAACTTCATACTAAAATTATACACAGCAGCTACAGCAGCAGAGTAAAATTATGGAAAAAGTGTCACCAAGTTTGCTTTGGGACAATATGAAACACTCTTTCCTGTAGAATGCTTGTCTGCCAGTCAGTTTATTGGGTTACAGCCCAATCCTAACCAGTTTTTCCAGCGCATATGCAGCTGTGCCAATGGGATGGGCACTGTATCCTGCATTGGGGGGGCAGTCCCAGAGGCTTCCTCGAGTGCAAAATAGAAAACAAGGTAAAGGAAAGTTTGTTCCCTTTTCTCAGGGCTGCATTGCATTTGCATTGACGCTGGAAAGTTGGATAGGATTGGGCTGTTAGTCTCCCCAGTCTAATAATGAAATACTCTGTGGTGGCAGCAGCTGCTGAAGGCCCAGAGAGAGAGAGGCCTGCCCTGGATCCTATATTATCGCCACCAGCCTGTGCAACCGATAACTTGGATTCAGACCAGACCAAGTGTATCCTATGATGGATGTAGTCCCTTAGCTAATAGCCAACTTGGTTGATCCCTATTGCCACTCCAGCCTTCATTGGTGGTACAAATGCAATGATAAAGTCTAGTGGATTCATAAACTTCTAGTTTGATCTCTTTGTATTATTCCCATAGCCCATGCCTTTTGAAGAAGAGAAGGTTGTTTGCGAGAATAACCCTCCCTAAGTAACAGAATCCCTACAAAATATATTAGCCTAAGGTTGGGTAAGCCACCTCTCTGTGCATGTTGATGATGTTGTATAAATAATACACAATGCATCGTAATAGTAAATTATAAATGATAATAACTAATTCCTCTTTTTTACCCCCTGACTTCTAATGCACCCAACCCAAAAAAGTGATTTGTAAAGAATTCACTGAAGTTATGTTAAAATCCTATGCACCCCATCTTCTGTGTTTAGTTCTCTACTATGTTATGAGAGCTAAACAGATGCAAGGGAAAAAGTGACTACCAACAATGAAGTATAGCTAATTACGTCTGTGCATTTTAATAGATGCAAAAGGATCTTCACATATATTATTTATTAAACATATTTATGCCCTAATGACCAGTAAAAGCTAGCAAAGTGCAACTGGATGACTTGATGACCGGAAACATGAACGTTTGCTCTGAGAAAAGCAATCTCCTCACCACCATTATGTGTGCAGTGACGTGGCTAAGTATTGTTTTAAAACTTTGACGAGGATGGAGTTTCTAAAATTGTTATATCCTCATCTTTCTCCTTGTCCTGGCCCCAGATTACATACCTAGGTCACGGAAATTGCAGCCAGGGATCTTTATAAACTTTAGTCTTTATAATCATGATTGTGCTGCTTATTATCCTGGGCTAAAATGGAAAGCTTGATTGTTGTCGGGAGATGGAGTGGCATACATATGTGTGCATCAACTGATGACCGTGTCAAGTATGATGTTTCGGTGGCTTGTTTAAAGTCGCATTTTTCTATGTCGAGTTAGCGATCTGCAGTGGTCCATTCACATAGGTCATCCTTTGTTGTTGCAGTAATCGAGGGAGGAACATGCCTGAGTAAATCAGCTCATACAGTAGCTGTATTCTTCAGATGAGATCCTTGTTGTACAAATGATATACAAACCTTTAAATAAAGAAAAATAACTAATGGCAAGCAAGACCTTCCAGTTCCTGAGGCAGGCTGCCTAATTTTTGTGCCAAATACCATCCAAAATACCTTTCCCCTTCCTTATTCAGTAGCATGTGAGCCATTTATGTCACTCTCCTAGCACCTGCTTCCTGGTTTAGAGAAGGATGTGGAGAGAGAGAGAGAGAGAAGTGGGTTAGAGCACCTCTCCTCTCTATTCCTCCATAATGTCACTTAATTTCCATCTTCAAATTCTGGGAACTGGATGAAGAGGAGGACCAGTGGAGGCTGGGGCAACTTTGGGTAAGGGTCAGTGAAGCATTAGTGAAGCAAGGTACCATGCAAGGGAAGGGCCTGGAATCCAGGCAGCCCAATGGGGAGGTAAGTAAAAAGTTTTCACTTACCTAATCTGCTGCGCCATTGTTCCCAATGGGCTCTTTGACTGGCTTAAAATCCTAATGGGTCCAGGGGGGCCGTGTCAGGGCTGGAATGGAGGCATAGGATATTGGTGGCGCTGCTGGCTCTTGCATCAGCCCCAGTCAAACCTCCGAGCACTCCGATCTCTACTTCAATCCTCCTTGAAATGTCCCAGAACACATACCCCCACTGCCTTACTGACTCCAGTAGGGACTGAGTGCTCCATTGGTATTTGCTCAGGGCTGTTAGTGTGTGCCCAGGGCCTTTAGCCAGGAGGTCCCAGTCTGCGCATTGTCACTATGGCTGTCACACCTGAACTTTCATTAAATGGAATGCTAGTTCAATCAGTGCAGGCCCAAATAGGATTGGGCCATTAACTTGTCTGGCCCAGTGACAGATTTTGGATGCAATCCTAACCCCTTATGCCAGTGCTTTCCAGCACTGGCATAGCGGTGCCAATGAGACGTGTGCTGCATCCTGCAGTTGGATGTCACTCATGGAGGCCTCCTCAAAGTAAGGAAATGTTTGTTCCCTCACCTCAGAATTGAATTGCCCTTTTGTCAGTGCTGGAAAGCACTGACATAAGGGGTTAGGATTGCACCCTGTATGCCATGGCAGAGGAATAACACAGGCACCTGTGCCCTCCACCATGGAGATGTCCTTATGGAGGGCTAACACATTGCACAAACCAAGCATCCATGGAATTGTGTCCTTGTGCAGAGTGGCCGGATTACAAGTGACATTATTTACATCAGGGTGGGAAGAGTTCGTTCATCACATGTGATTAACCCATGTGATGGAGCCCATCACTGACTCAAAATATATGAACTGGGACTTACATTCATCGGCTGTACAATTTAAATGACAAGCAACATGTTCCCATTTACAGAAGCGATGTCAGCAGTTGGTCAGGACTGGCCAAGGATGCGTAATAGGGCCTACCTGAATTGGCTGACCCACTGAGCCAGTACTGGTGGCAGTGCTGATACAGATTGGTTAAGACACTCATGCCAATGCTGTATCCAGCACCCTATCTAGAAGTGGGGAATCCATGTGCCATTGTGGTGCCCCTTGGCAATGTTCCTATTGGCTGGTACTGGAGGTGGGAGGAGCTACTGCTATTACATGAAACTCTTGGAGGGATTGGCAGTGTCAGCTCCTCTTTCCCTCATCCTCTATTTCCTTTGGTTAAAATGGTTAAATTGGCCAAAATGGTTAAAATCATGGTCTTTAGGAATAATATCACCATGTTATATATCATTTGATGTGTAATGCAATTGAAACAAACTGCATTGAAATATCTCTATTCTATCAAAAGTTATAACCAAAAAACCAGTGGGGTGGGATGATAATGCGTTGCCACGCCCACCACCTGGGGTGTTGCCATGTTCACTTCATTGAAAGAGGTCCATCATGGAGGTGACAAGCTGGCCTCCTCCACCAGGTGATGCAAACCCTTCTGATGCTACTGATTGGACCACAGCATTCTGCTGCTACAGAAGCTCCCCCCCCCTAATTATTTGATGGGAAGGCTGCGAAGAGCTATTTGCCTGCCAGCCATAACCTGGGAAGGGGACAGAGCTATGTATTGCCATAGCACTACCAGTAGCCTGGCGCTGATACTGCTCACAAGTTGCATATGTGTTAATTGTAGCCACTTAGGGCGCAATCTTAACCCCTTTTGTCAGTGCTTTCTAGCACTGGCATAGCCGTGCCAATGGGACGTATGCTGCATCCTGCAGTTGGGTGTCACTCACGGAGGCCTCCTCAAAGTAAGGGAATGTTTGTTCTCTTACCTCAGAGCTGCATTGCCCTTGGGTCAGTGCTGGAAAGCACTGATATAAGGGTTGGGATTGCACCCATAATTGTATAGTTTGTGCAAACAAAGAAATGGAGGACAGAGAGAACTATTGGCAAGGCAATCAATAGTAGAAGATACTTTCCCTTTGGTATTTTATGCACAATGTAGTGTAATATTGTAGTTATGGTCTTGCTTTGGGATGGCTAATCTATAATTCTTCTTTTATATAGCAAGGAAATATCTGATTCACAAGAACCATATTTTAGCAGGCTCTAACAGCATACCTTTCATCTCTCCTGCTGTAATATAAGCATGTTTGGGTAGTTTTGGCAGTGTTTAGAGGAAAAGTAAACACGTTATTCCCAGGTTTCTAATGCCAATATATATTCCAATCAGCGATTTTATTGGAGTTGGATTTTTTTTTAAACATAACACTTCTTTGAAAACATAGGCAAGACGAATTTGTGGAGCAAAGACGCCGTACTGAAAGCAGATGCTCCTGGATTATATATGTGTGTTTTTTAACTGAAAGTTGTGTGTCTCACATGATATCTGATGTCTAATTGCTGCTCAGAGACCATGTGGCAAAGCTCTTCCTTGAACCTGTTATTTCTAACAGTTTACATCAGATTGTGCATTTAAAAAATGCCACAATTCCTAGATGTCAGGGTGAAATGTTTTAGCCAGCCTGGCCTTGTCCTTAATATGCTAGGTTTCCATGTATGCTTTTAATTTTGGTTGTTTTTTTTTACAGGGTCTTCCATTCAAGAATGCATTCTGCCATCTGTGGTCTGAAGTGGCACAGTCTAAAATGGTCTGTGCCACATGTTATTGCTGTGTGTTGCTAGATCCTAACCAGCCCTTGGACCAGTGCAAGTAAGATGTGCCAGCCTGGAGGTGTCGCATGATGTAAGGCACTTTTGTGCCACTGGGAGAGGACAGAGGCCAGTGCACAGACATGGTCCCTGTGGAGCTGGCGCACAGACAAGATTGCGTCAGCTGAGTCAGGCAAGAATGGGGGTTGTGAAGGGCAGAACAGAGATGGTCTGGAAAGGGAGGAGTGTGGGTGGCAGGTGGGCCTGTGGGTGAGCTGGGCCAGAGCGGGAGTTGGGGGCCAGGATCCTGGATAGGGCTGTCACTTAGGCCAGATCCTTACCCCACTTCCCGGTGACTCAGCACAGCTCTGGGGTGCTCAGGTCTGCGCCACCTCTTTAGGTGTGGATGAAGATAATTTCCTTAGAACTTTATTCTGATTTGCTATAATGATCTAAAATGCCTTTACACAATTATCAGTTTTACCATCTTTTTAAAATTTGCATTGATTTTTCTTACCCAGGCTAAGGGGAATGCATTCCCCTGCTCCGGGCTGATCTGCAGGCAGCCCCAACCCACTGTGTATATGGGGCAGGCCAGCTGGTCTCCCTGTTCCAGCGCAGGTTAGCATTGGGCTGTCAGTCTGTTGGAATGCTCACATTTTGAAGGGCAAAGAAGAAGAAAACAGGAAGGCAAATATATGCCATCATCAGAAAATCGGTATTTTTAAAGAGAATCTTTTAAATAAACAAATCACCACCTCCACCAGCTGTTACTTCTCCATTTGGGACCAGACCCATTTCCTCTTCACAGATGTTATAGAACCACCAAGTGCCATGTGGGTGAGAGAAGGAATAGGAGAAGAAAAAGCCATCAAGGGGGTAAAAATTCATGAACAACACCTTGTTTTGCTTTAATAATTTGCAATTTTTATTGAGGTTATATAAGAGAACCTTGTTAGTGAAATGCTTAAAATAAAATGCTTAAAATAAACACATAACAGTATTGATGGATCTGAACTTCAAAGTTGAGGGCTCCCTCAGAGTGCTTCTTCTCCACATGTCCTAAATGGGCAAGCTGCTTCAGCACATTCCACACAGTGGACAAGGAGCAGGCAGGAGTAACATGGGCTATCATCACAGCATGATTGTCTTCCTCTCGTGGCTGCAGAGTATCCATAAGGATTAGTGTGTCCATAGCTCATGCTATAATCCAGATCAAGTGATTTGTCTTCTGTACCACTACAGTCTCTTTGGCTACTTAACTGATGTGCTCGTTCTGATTGTGTTGCTCTCCTGTTAGAAAGTTTGGCCAATGTTGGAGTAGACAGCTAAGAAAAAATTTGGAGGGGTACATTGATCTGCAGCTTTAGTTCAATTAAATATTTTGGGACCTTTCAGTGAAAAAACCATTATCTATAGAGACAGATGCTTATGTGCTTGTTCGAAAGTATAAGTAGGTCTCAAACAGAAAGGGCACATGGTATATGAAGCTAGCATAGGGCACTACTTGTTTTTAGTATGATAATAATGGAGCAATCACAGACAATGGATAACATTGTTTTATTAAACATGTTTCTATACAGATCAAAATGGATATTGTCCTACTGGTAAGAACAACCTGTATTACTGAATTTGTAATTGGAAAGTTGTCAGGTCACATAAAACATTGATGCAAGTGAGGAAAACAAACACCTTTTGTTTTCTGGCCATGGTGCCAGAAGATTGGAGGATAGCAAATGTCACGCCTATTTTTAAAAAGGGAAAGAGGGGGGACCCGGGAAACTATAGGCCGGTCAGCCTAACATCCATACCAGGTAAGATGGTGGAATGCCTCATCAAAGATAGGATCTCAAAACACATAGACGAACAGGCCTTGCTGAGGGAGAGTCAGCATTTCTGTAAGGGTAAGTCTTGCCTCACGAACCTTATAGAATTCTTTGAAAAGGTCAACAGGCATGTGGATGCGGGAGAACCCGTGGACATTATATATCTGGACTTTCAGAAGGCGTTTGACACGGTCCCTCACCAAAGGCTACTGAAAAAACTCCACAGTCAGGGAATTAGAGGACAGGTCCTCTCCTGGATTGAGAACTGGTTGGAGGCCAGGAAGCAGAGAGTGGGTGTCAATGGGCAATTTTCACAATGGAGAGAGGTGAAAAGTGGTGTGCCCCAAGGATCTGTCCTGGGACCGGTGCTTTTCAACCTCTTCATAAATGACCTGGAGACAGGGTTGAGCAGTGAAGTGGCTAAGTTTGCAGACGACACCAAACTTTTCCGAGTGGTAAAGACCAGAAGTGATTGTGAGGAGCTCCAGAAGGATCTCTCCAGACTGGCAGAATGGGCAGCAAAATGGCAGATGCGCTTCAATGTCAGTAAGTGTAAAGTCATGCACATTGGGGCAAAAAATCAAAACTTTAGATATAGGCTGATGGGTTCTGAGCTGTCTGTGACAGATCAGGAGAGAGATCTTGGGGTGGTGGTGGACAGGACGATGAAAGTGTCGACCCAATGTGCGGCGGCAGTGAAGAAGGCCAATTCTATGCTTGGGATCATTAGGAAGGGTATTGAGAACAAAACGGCTAGTATTATAATGCCGTTTACAAATCTATGGTAAGGCCACACCTGGAGTATTGTGTCCAGTTCTGGTCGCCGCATCTCAAAAAAGACATAGTGGAAATGGAAAAGGTGCAAAAGAGAGCAACTAAGATGATTACAGGGCTGGGGCACCTTCCTTATGAGGAAAGGCTACGGCGTTTGGGCCTCTTCAGCCTAGAAAAGAGATGCTTGAGGGGGGACATGATTGAGACATACAAAATTATGCAGGGAATGGACAGAGTGGATAGGGAGATGCTCTTTACACTCTCACATAATACCAGAACCAGGGGACATCCACTAAAATTGAGCGTTGGGCGGGTTAGGACAGACAAAAGAAAATATTTCTTTACTCAGCGTGTGGTCGGTGTGGTCGGTCTGTGGAACTCCTTGCCACAGGATGTGGTGCTGGCGTCTAGCCTAGACGCCTTTAAAAGGGGATTGGACAAGTTTCTGGAGGAAAAATCCATTATGGGGTACAAGCCATGATGTGTACGCGCAACCTCCTGATTTTAGAAATGGGTTATGTCAGAATGCCAGATGCAAGGGAGGGCACCAGGATGAGGTCTCTTGTTATCTGGTGTGCTCCCTGGGGCATTTGGTGGGTCGCTGTGAGATACAGGAAGCTGAACTAGATGGGCCTATGGCCTGATCCAGTGGCACTCTACCAGGTAGCTGTTATGCATACAGAAATGGGTGAAGGCATAACTTCTGAACAGGGCCACAGTGAAGATACAGGCACAGCCTCTTTATCCACAGATTCGGCATCCACGGATTTGCTGAACTTCTGGATTGCCCCACTGAAGACACAACTGCAATCTCTCCAAGATTCAGAAAGCATCCCGGATTCTTTACCCAGCAATTTCTGGTTTTTGGTGAAAACTCGACGTCTCCAAAAAGACTCCAGGAGGCATTCTGATCTTCAGAGAGGATCAAGCAAGGCTCTAGTCACTTTCAGCGCTCCAGTGGGCCCCAAAAGCCATGGATTTCATTATCCATGGTTTTTGGTATCTGTGCAGGGTTGTGTGTGTCTGAGAATGGTATCCCCATGGATAAGGAGGCCCCACCTGTATATTCTATCTCATTGATAAGGACCAAAGTATTTAGGCAAAAAATAAGATGTTGTCTAAGAGAATCAATGCAAATTTTGAAAAGTTGGTAGAACTGATAATTGTGTAAAGGCATTTTAGATCATTCTAGCAAATCAGAATAAAGTTCCAAGGAATTTTCCATGTTCTTTAACATTGGCCTTCCGGAGGGCATTTCCCCCCATATATTCCACATCTGAGGTTGTAGTAACAGGCTTGCCTTAGGATGACTAACCTATAAAGGCATTCCTGGCATCTAATTAGTTCCTGATTACTTAATATTCTTCCAGTAGCTTTGAAATTGTTGTGGCATTACAATGTCAATTATAGGCATTAGGAGCTTTTGTTCTCATTTGACTTGCCTCTAACAAAAGGATCTAAGCTCAGTGGTAAAGCTCATATTTTGCATGCAGTTGGTCTTTGGTTTTATTGCTGGCCTTTCCCGGTAGAGCTGAGAAAGACCCTAAAGAGCAACTGAAGTCAGTGTAGACAGCGCTGAACTAGATAGACCAATGGACTGGTTTGGGATAGAGAAGTACCTAAACTCACAGTGTCATCAGTCTTTTCATAGTTTGTATAAGGATGTGCACTTACTGCAAGTTATTTGCTGGTTTTTGCTCTAGCCCAACGGTCTCCAAACTGCAGACTGCTGCATTTGGGAAAAGACATCCCTGTATGGCGCAGTGGTTTCCATTCAGTGCTGCAGTGTCTTGTCTTTCCAGCTGCCTGTTGCCCCAGCAGGCTCTGGGTTCCAATTTCCAGGCAGAAGCGGCTGTCCAGTGTGAGTTTCTGACACAATTATATGGAAAGATAAGATGCTGCAGCTCGGAACAGAAAGATCTGCACTGCGCTGTGCCTTTTCCCATGATCTGGCATGGTGGAGTTTGGCGCCTGCTGTTGTAGCCCATTGAAATAACCCGACTTAAACTGAACATTGACTTCATCATGTCAACAATTCATTATTTCTTCATTATTCAGTCCTGCTGCTATAAAAGGCCCAGCAATGGTGTGAACACTGTTCCACTGCCAGGCCATTAGGAGCAGCTGATGCAAAGTGTCCACAGCTCTGTGTGCCTGCTGACATAGAGCTGGGCTGTGCCAATCTGCTAAATTGGTGGCAGGGGTGTGTCGTGGGCAGGGAGGGGGAGGTTTGGGCTGAGGAAGGCAGGGGGGTGTTCAGGGAAGGGAGAGGGTGGATCCAAGAGGCTTGGTCCAGATTCTATATCTTCTTTCTCATGCTGCCCTGCCATTTATCTCTTTGGACATGCCAGCTACAGAGTTGATGTGGGTCTGAGGAGACCCACAGGAGGCCACAAGGCCTACCAAAGCTAAGTAAAAAATGTTTCTCGTTGGCCATCTGGTCACCCTCCTTCACCATTGGATGCAGTATGTGCTCTGTCAGCCCGGCTGTATAGTGGACAATGGTGGGGGGGGGGTAAGCTTGGGCTGTTAATTTCACTATTGTTGCATTTGTGTTCCAGACTTACAGATAATTTGCACTTTTCCCCCTACCGATTGCGATAACAGAACTTGGTGGCACTTGCGTCCTCTCCAAAACATATTCCTCATGTTTACATTTCATCAAGCATTCCATCCAAGCCCATGCTATTTTGAACACAATATGTGGTTTGCTGCTAGTTTGAAATTCTTGAAATATCTCATTGCATAAATTAATGAACCGGCCTGAACCTCATTACTCTCTGAGTTAAGCATAATTGCCACTTGAAATATCGTGAAGTGATAGTTTCATTCTGGCCAGTCCATTGTTTTTGTCAAACAGGGAGCTCGTTGAGAATTGCACTTTGACATTTGCTTTAGGATACCATGCTGATTCAAAGAGAGTCAAGATATCAACATTAATGAATCGGTGATAGAATAATATTCTTCAAGCAGAGATCAAGAAAATAAATCATAATTTCTGGGCTCAAGTTAGATGGAGTAACACATTCAGTTGAAAGCTTGCCTGGGTCTCAAAGGTTTCTCATAGTTCTTCACTGAACTTCCAAAAATTTATTCCATGTCTGACTTCCTGTTATAATGTGTAGGCAGTGGTTCTCAAACTTTTAGCACCAGGACCCACTTTTTAGAATGAGAATCTGTCAGGGCCCACCGGAAGTGTGTCATGATCAGAAATAACATAATCAAGCAGCTAAATTTTTAACAATCTGAGGCTGCCATCCTACCCGCACTTACCCAGGAGTAAGTCCCATTTACTATCATTGGTAAAACATATATATAGTAGTCTGTTAAAAGTACAGAGCTATAACATTTCCCCAGATGCAGGCACATACCATGGTAGCATCAAGTCTAATATATTAAAAATAAAATAGTGAAATGAATTGGAACCCACCTGAAATTGGATTATGACCCACCTAGTGGGACCCGACCCACAGTTTGAGAAACATTGGTGTAGGAGACCACAAGGATGCGCCACCCAGTGGTTCTGGTGGGCATACAAGGGCCCCTGTGAGCACCTCATGAGCTCTGCATTAGCAACAACTTCTCCATTCTCTTCATAGTTTTAAGAAATACTCACACATGGACTAGAGCAGTTTTTCTAAAACTGTGGGTCAGGACCCACTAGGTGGGTCATGAGCCAATTTCAGATGGGTTCCCATTCATTTTAATATTTTATTTTGAATATATTACACTTGATGCTACCATGGTATGTGACTGCATTTGGGGAAATGTTACAGATCTGCACTTTGAACAGGCTACTATGTATATGTTTGAACAATGATAGTCAATGCGACTTTCTCCTGGGTAAGTGTGGGTAGGATTGCAGCCTAGGATTGCTAAAAATTTCCCTGATGATGATGTCACTTCTGGTCATGAGATCACATCCGGTGGGTCCTGACAGATTCTCATTCTAAAATGTGGGTCCTGGTGCTAAAAGTGTGAGAACCACTGGACTAGAGATATGTACACATGGATCATACCTCAGTACTGAAGAGAGTGGAGCACTTTGCATGGAGTTCTGTGTGCATTTTGGAGCTCAACAGTATTTCTGCTCATTATCCTGATAGAAAGGCTGCTTCCAGGCAGAAAGTTCCATTGTGATCACAAATCAACGGTTAACCAGTGTAAGTGAAACAGAATGAGAATCACTATGCCCAAACCAGGGCCCTCACAAGAACCTTGACTGCTGCATTCTGTACCCTTCTGAAACTTCCAGACACTTTTCAAAGGCAGCCCTCTTTAGAACATGTTGCAGTCATCCAAGCAAGGTGTGATGATGGCATGTCTAAAATAGACCAGATCTGTTTCCTCCTAGAACCCACCAGCTGAGGCTGTGCAAATTGGCCAGAAGCATGATGGCATGTCTAAAATAGACCAGATCTGTTTCCTCCTAGAACCCACCAGCTGAGGCTGTGCAAATTGGCCAGAAGCAAGGCTGAGTCTAGCAGCCCCCTCCCCAAACCCAAATTTGCTCCTGCAAGGGGCATTCAATCCCATCCAGAACAGCCTGTAAACCCTGTTTGTTTGTGACTGGAACCCTGCCTTTCTTCCATGGAACTCAAGGCAGCCTGTATAGGGTTTGCAGGTGGTCTGTCATCTGGACACTACAAGATTGCTCATTTCATACTACAAGATTGCTCATTTCATAGTGTCATCTGGACACTACAAGATTGCTCATTTCATAGTTCATACCATGGGCATGAGAATGGATGATGGCCGGATCCCAAAGGATCTCCTCTATGGAGAACTCGTGCAAGGAAAGCGCCCTACAGGTAGACCACAGCTGCGATACAAGGACATCTGCAAGAGGGATCTGAAGGCCTTAGGGATGGACCTCAACAAGTGGGAAACCCTGGCCTCTGAGCGGCCCGCTTGGAGGCAGTCTGTGCAGCATGGCCTTTCCCAGTTTGAAGAGACACTTTGCCAACAGTCTGAGGCTAAGAGGCAAAGAAGGAAGGCCCATAGCCAGGGAAACAGACCAGGGACAGACTGCACTTGCTCCCAGTGTGGAAGGGATTGTCACTCCCGGATTGGCCTTTTCAGCCACACTAGACGCTGTGCCAGAACCACCTTTCAGAGCGCGATACCATAGTCTTTCGAGACTGAAGGTTGCCAATACAATAATACCATGGGCAGGCTTATAATTTTGTAGAGTAGCCTTTTAGTACTATTTGTTGATCACCTTGCTTGCTCTTTTAGTTCTACCATATTATTTGGATTTAATACTCACAAAAGTCAATTTTTCCTTCTTGCTGTAGTGTTTCCATGGTACAGTGTTCATTTATTTCTACAGTCACCCAGATGAAATGGATTAGGTGACTGTTTCCAAGTTCCAAGGCCACTTCTTGAGTCTCATGGCCATGCACACATTTGTCAAATCCAGACCCAACACTGTATGACTCCCGAACCTATCCAAATTTCCATCTCTCTCTCTCTCTCTCTCTCTCTCTCTCTCTCTCTCTCTCTCTCTCTCTGTATGTATGTATGTATGTATGTAGGTATGTTGGTATTGAAGGGCGCAATCCTAATCCACTTTCCAGTACTGACATAAGGACAGTGCAGCTCTAAGGTAAGAGAACGAACATTCCCTTACTTTGAGGACACCTCCATGAGTGCCACCCAACTGCAGAATGCAGCATATGTCCCATTGCTGGAAAGTTGGTTAGAATTTGGGCCTAAATGTTTCTGAAGTTACCACAGATATGAATCAACACATTTTATATATGTGTAAATGAATAAATAAATATTAAAATGTGTCATTTCCACTCTGGATTCATATATATATAAAATGTGTCATTTCACTCTTGTTTCATATCTGTGGTATCTTCAGTGTTAGTTGCCACTTCACTTCTGTAGCAGCTATCCTGCGTTGTGATTTAACTGTCCCTTTTCACTCTGTTTCACACTTGGGAGATATTTTGATGGCATTAGCTGTTGCTGGGAAGGCCCCCGTACTACAGAGATCACACAGTTGTATGACTGTAATGCCGATTCAGTAAAAAAATGGGACCAAACATCTGCACTGGATATTTCCACTCAGGGTGAATATAAATCGTCAGTTGTAACAAAAAGGCAGACTTTCTATAGGATTTTCTCTCTGCCTTGAACACATGTACATAGATAATTACCTGAGTGCACATACGCACACAGAAGCAGGCATATAATAATAGTAATAATAATACAGGTATTTCTATACCGCCTTTCTTGGTCCTCAGATTTCTCCTTAGACTTTATTCAAGGCGGTTTACATAGGCAGGCTATTTAAATCCCCGTAGGGATTTTTACAATTTGAAAGAAGGTTTCTGTCTTTCAAGAAACCACAACATTCAGGTGTTTCTTTCTTGATCTGGTCGCACATTCTGGCCTCCATCCTCCCACGCTCAGAGCAGACTCGGCTCAGCTTGTCAGCTGCTTCAAGGTCGTATGGTGCTGGTGGCCTCGAACTGGCAACCCTCGGATGTTATCTTCAGGCAAATGGAGGCTCAACCCTCTAGACCAGACCGCCTGCCCTGAGACACTGAGATATATAGCATACTGCAAAAAAAAAAAAAAAATGCTTGTGGAGAGGTGAAAAAAATTCAGAGTTGAAATTATACTGCCATGCAGTAGCATCGCTATGTAAGTGCAGGGGATAGCAAATGTACCGGGCTACAGCTACTGAAAGGGGCAACATCAGGGGCTGGGGGGCAACATTAGGGCAACTCTGCCCACATGCAAGTTTCTTTGAGCTGCTGCAGCCCCGCCAGGTGCCCTCGCTATGCATTTGGGCAAGAAGGAGGGGAGGAGACACGCCGCGTGTGTTGCTGGCAGAGCCTGGACAGGGGTCGAGGCAGCGGCAGCAGGCACTGAGTGGAGAAAGTCTGCAGCTCTGCTCCGCTGCGTCTGAGACCTTGGCGGGGCTTTGGAAGGCTTTCATGGGGCGCTTCAATGCGGGGAGAGGAGGTGTAGGAGGAGGAGGCAGCAGCAACAGGGCCTCCTTCTCCTCCCTCCCTCTGCTGAGAGCCAACAGGTACAGGTGCTGAAGGCTTCCTTTGCCCCATCCCACCAGAGCCAGCATCGGGAGGGAGGGAGGGTGAGGCGCGTCGCCCCTGCCACCACTGCCCCCCGCCTCCTCCTCCATCACCACCATCTCCTGCACGGATTCAGAGCACAATCCTATGCATGTCTACTTAGAAGTAAATCCCATTGTGTTCAATGGGACTTACTCCCAGGAAAGCATGGACAGGATTGGAGCCTCAGTCAGACAGGCCCAACTTCCTCCCGCCTGCCCCAAGACCCAGGTCCTCCCCCCCCCAGATGCAGCAGGAAAGCCTTCCTTTCACTCACCCACTCAGAGCCAATCCTTAGCACATTTACTCAGAGGTAAGTCCCAGTATAGCCAATGGGGCTTACTCCCAGGAAGGTGTGGAGAGGATTGCAACTCAGAGCCCAAGCCTGTGCTGGTCTACTCAGAAGTAAGTTCTATTATAGCCAATGGGACTTACTCCCAGGAAAGTGGGGCTGGGACAGGAGCCTGAGAGCCCAGCCCAGCTCAGGCATGTCTACTCAGAAGTAAGTCCCATTATAGCCAATGGGACTTACTCCCAGGAAAGTGGGGCTGGGACAGGAGCCTTAGAGCCCAGCCCAGCTCAGGCAGGTCTATTCAGAAATAAGTCCCATTATAGCCAATGGGAAATACTCCCAGGAAAGTGGGGCTGGGACAGGAGCCTGAGAGCCCAGCCCAGCCCAGGCAGGTCTACTCAGAAGTAAGTCCCATTATACCCAATGGGGCTTACTCCAAGGTAAGTGCAGATAGGATTGGAGCCTCAGTCAGTCAGGTGCAACTTCCTCCCCCCTGCCTGCCCTGAGTTCTCCTTCCCCCACAATCAATGTGAACTGCGGCTGTGCCACCAAACAAAATGGTGGCGGGGGGTGCCCCACCTCCCCTCCCCTCAATGTAGCCCATTGCCCCCTGTGGCCCAATGTGCCTGGCTGGTTCTCCCCCCCCCCATGAGCCTGACGGGGCTGCAGGAGCAGCCCAGTGTAAGACCTCAGAGGGAATGGAGGTGAAGTAGGAGGGAGCTGGTGCTGGGGGCAGGCAGCTTGGGGGATGTGGCAGATTTTTTATTTGTCACTTTTTAAAAAAGTGGGTGTGAAATCAAAACCCGGAAGTGATGTCACATCCGGATGTGACATCACTTCCGGGGCAACATCTTGAACTCTGCACCGGGCAGCAGGATCGTTAGCTACGCCACTATTGCCATGTAGCCTTTTATACAAACTCTTCTCATTATATATTTATTGTTTCTTCACTTATCAGAAATGATCATTATCATTTCTGCTTTCACCTGCCTTTCAAAACCAAAATGCCAGTTATCTTTTTGCTTTGCTCCAGCTGGATACATTATACAGTTTACATAGTTAAACATAACGGGATAAAATGCTTGTAGAGACAGCTTATTTTTCAAGGAATCCTGGGCTTCCCTATTCTTTATACAGAGGAGGTAGGTGCAGCCTGAACCTCTCTTTTCAGCGTTGGGGCTGGGGCGGACCAGCCATTTTTTTCAACAATCCATGCCAGTTTTGCCAGTATCAAACTGGTGTATTTAATGCCTCATTTGTTAGAGAAGGGTACATTTATATGCCTCCTACTCTACTGGGTGTCCATTATTGACTGGTCAGGGCCAGGGAACCCACGTGGTCCTAAGGGAACAGCCAATTCTATATGTTATATGGATAGATTCCCAGTATGTATATCGGTGTCACAATATAGAAACCCAGACAAGAGAGATGACAGCGGAAGGGGAGAGGTGGCAAAGTAAATGGTCAAACAATACATTATTTGATATATGTGTATGTAGGCATGGTTGCAGTAGGGTAAAGGCACTAGGAGATAATGCCACAGGCTTGTGTGTGCATGAGCAAATATCTGTTCTGTTCATGCGAACAGTGAAACATATTGAAGAAGCTCGCTCCCCAAAGATGCAGCAGTGCATAGGGTGATCTGAGCATACTGAGCACGTGAAAACCCCATCTATGCAAGCTTTGCTATGCTTTTCTTTGGGAGGCAACTTTTCTCACATTATGCCGCACAGGTGTGTGGGCTACTTCTGCATGCTGACACTTGCGCATATCAGAACCAAAGGATGACATGCAAATCAGTTCTCTTATCCTGTTGCACTCTTAACTTCCCCAGGATGTGCAGACCAGCTGATTTTGTGACTGTGCAGTTCCCATTCATTTAACAAGGACATGCCCAGCCGTTGTTTGTAGCCATAAATCCATGGGGCACCATTTTAGATGGAAAGCTTTGCATTCCATGATATAGCATTGCTCAACATCTCACCTCCCAGCAATGCAACAAAAAAAGGAGGGGGGGACAACTTCATTTTTGTCATATAAAAATATTACCTTTTCATCATTTCCTAAGGAAAGTGGGGTAAAAGAAAAGGGGTAAAAGAAAAGTGTGTGTGTTGTGCATCACACGCTCTTTGTTAACAGGGTGTCCAGATCTGACATACAGTTCTTGATATTCAGGGTTAAATTTAAATCTCCATTGCCTGGTTACCAATCTCTGCAGTTGCACCCAGGCAGGACTAGGAAAGATTGATGATTGTGATTGTGAGATTAATCCTGTAATGTTTACAAGACTCCTGAGCTGAAACCTGGTTGGTCATATCATGCTACCCAGAGAAGGCCGCTTGGCTTGCCAGGGTAATTTCTTCTGATGCAGTAAATAACTAGGCATAATGAAAATACTCTGATGTATTCTACCGGCTGATTGATGCTCTGCATGCGATATGGCACAAGCAGTGCACTTCCTATCACAAATTTACATATACAAACCAGTCGAAGAAGCAGGATAATGTCAGCATCCTCCAGAAGCCCTGGGATGCTACACAGTTTTATAGCAGTTATGAATTACTGTTGACCTTTGTGGCCTCTTACACCAGTGTGTTAGACGAAAGCATATTGAAAGTCATCAGTCTGAAGCAGTCACTCTTTACATAATTATGGCTATTTGCGTGGGAGCAGATAGTGTTTCTTTTTATTGTTCAAAAAAAAATTAGCATTCGAGAAATCACTGCTGTGGATCTATAGTAAATCTGTTACACAAAACATCCATTTTAATAAAACAAAACAAAATAAAGCAGCAAAGACAACATAATGCCTTGGTTTCTCTGCAATATAGAAATGAATGTTTCTGACGTTAGGTGAAATCAAATCATGGGCTGGCTGGGGTGTTTGGCACCCTCATGATTTTAAGAAAAGAAACTAACAACCAAAGCGTGACATTTTAATGCTGCCATTTAAACAGAACGTACTTGCTGACTTCCCCCCCCCCCCCCAAGAAGAAACATTTCACCCTAGGATAAGACGCCTTTCCAAGTACGGAGATGGGTGAAATCTTTCAAAAGCCTATAGCTGCATTAATGACAAAGAGAACTCCTATATTTCAAACGAAATATGTGAATAATCAGCCCTTTCCGAACATCACTAGAACACAGCTCCTTATTATCATTTGCATTTTAATGTCCTTAAAATTATTACACGAAGGGAAATGTTTTTGATACATTACAGCATTTCTTCTAAATGTGTGATTATGTTAATGGGTTTTCAATCAGTATCCTAGTCTGACACCATAAGAAAATTTATGCAAAGTTCATACCCTGTCAGGGCCTTTAATCAGGGCCATTTATTAGACCCCTGCCTTCTTTGATGGTTGCCTTCCTCTTTATTAAATATACTGACTTGGCCATCTGAAGAAAAGGACAATAAAAGGTTACAGGGGATGAAAGCACGGATGCTATTTGCTCATGTTTCCTTTACAGACACTTCTTCAATAATTAAGGAAGGGCTTTCTTTGGCCTTTTAGGCTTTTGAAGTGCATATCAAACATAACACTTAGTTCTTGTTTTTTTATGGAATGTTTAATGCACAGAATTAGTCTTAGCACAAGGAGACTGCGAACTTGGGCATGGTAGGAGAGTGTTATCAGGAAACAGTTTTCATGGAAAATCATCACACAACTGAACAGAATGGCACTGTATACTGGGACGGACGGACGGATAAAGAAAGAGGTCTGCGGTCTTTCAATAAAGACTCCTCATTTGTTTCTTCTTATCATTTTGTTTGTCCTTTTAGGGAACCTGGCTTCCGTGTTGGCTGGCTGGCTGGCTGTTTGTTTGTTTGTTTGTTGCTGGGGATTGCAAGCAGCGCTTGATCCAAAAGCATCAGAATATCAGCAATGGTTTCCTCCACCCTGATCTGGTTTGTTGTTTTCAACACTTCATTAATAAACCACTTTCAAATGTGCGGCAGGATTGAGCTGGGCATGAACAGCACCCTTTTCTCCCCTCCCCAAATGTGGATTACATGCAGAGCAAAACACACCACAAACTGAAGATCTAGCTAAGTGGTATTGACAACCTGGGGTTTGGATACAAATTCAATATGAGAAAGCAAACTCACTTCAATGAAAAACAAATAAACAACAAATTCTGTTTTAACATGTCTAAATAGGTTGTGGGTGAGTGACAGGCTTGGGTCTCATAGGAAAGCCATTAGTCGAGCATTTGATAGAAAAACATTTGATTTGAATGCAAGTTGCACTTCCCCTCAGGGGGTGATCTGAGTGGTATACTGGGGATTCACAGGCGCCCTTTTCACTCTGAAATGCCTGCTGGGCTATATCAGGGTAAATGAAATTTGTAGGTTCTCCTACTACTAACAAGTATCTAACTATATCATTTATTTAGAAGGCATGCTAATTATCTTGGGCCACTGATGTTCATTTCCTCATTTCTGCCAAAAATATATTAAAAAGTTTTAATAATGAGCACCTGGGTCAATGCTGTGTCCAGCTAATTCCATGTCCTCCCCCAAATATTGCTTCATTAGTCTAATTATCAATATTTATTTTTGATGAAAAAAAAGAGAATTCATTATATTTCCCCACAAGCAATTGGCAAAGAGGAGACAAAGCAGCCAAATTGGCAAGCGAGCATTGCCACAAGAAATTAGCTATCTCCACAGTGGCCTAATCTAGAAAGTAAAGTTCTGGACACTAATTGGAATCGTTATCTGAAATATTGATTCATATGCTGATGTGCTGTATATCTAACAGACCTTTTATTAGCAGTCATGATGACACGTTTACAGGTTTTATAGGATATGGATCCCACTTTTTCAGCCAATGAAGCAAGTTATAATGAGCTGGACATTAACATTCTCCCCAAGATTAATTGTTTTTAAAAAATACACAGCTGCACCTGAAGCTTCGAATAGAGGGATGCATATTTTGAAGTCTTAACTTAGATGTTGCTTTCTGTAAGAAACATGCAGGGCAAAATTCATTTTTCCTTTTATATTTATGTTCAAACTTTCAGCCGCACAAAACCCATTGAAATGAATGAAATGGCTGCACCATTGCCAGCCTTTTCAATGAAGTTTGCTCCAGGTGGATTGTGCCCTCCAGGAGGGAAGCAGCCAATCAAAGGGTTAAACGTTATAGGCTGGTGTGATGCATTGACATTGGTCAATGCCTTTCACTTGGGAAAAAAAATGCTGCTGTTCATAATCTAGGTAAACCAAGCCTTCAATATTGGCATTATGCTTAATTGTATACATGTGTTTCTGAACTATCTCATCAGTGTTAAGAATCAGCTTATCTGGCCTGCTGTTGATCTACAAAGGAAACAAGCAGGCTAAATAAAATCAGCAATGCATCATAGTTTGTAACGGAGTCTGCATGCTGCATATGTAAGAGGATCTATCATAACAGAATGCAATATTCTTAAGTAAAAATGGTAATTCATTTGCTTTAAAATCATGCTATTTTTATATGGTTAAATAGCAACAGTGTCCCCCTTCCCCCCCCCTTTTTTTTACTCACCAACGCTCTGGGAAATCAAAACAACTAGCAAATAAAGCTAGCTAGCAAATAAACCCATCTTTACTCCCCTTGGTATGGAAAGGAGAAGGATACAGGAGTCATATAAAATAGAACTTTATAGCACAAACCAGTAAATTATGTTGATCAGCTGCCTGTATAAGGTGTAAGGGTATTTAATAGGCATAAGGTGATTTCTGAGCCTATATAAATATGTATGCTATATAAGGTGTAATGTAAATATACATCTGTAGTTTTATATATTGCCCGTGCACACGCATCCTGCATATATTAAACATCACCAAGGAAGAAGGCAAACAATATAGATGAAAATCAGCCTCTGTAAAAGGCAGCAATCCCATGATTCCATCTGAGCCAATCACTTAACATATCATTCATAATGCTAGCCTGCTCCCATCATCCTCGCCCTGTCAGTAGCATCCTTCTTCATTTTCTCCTGCTTCTCCATTCCAAGAAAGTGGAACCACTGTATCATTTACTGTCCACGACCCAAGCTGCTGATTTAAGGGCTTGCGTTTTGGGTTAATTTTTTTCTCCTTCCCAGACTATTCTGTACTGTTCCCTGGTTTCTGATATAAACAATTCACTGGGTACAAGATCATTTAGACAGCACTGCAATTTCACAGTGCATAATTGTAAACCTCTATTTCCTTTTTTGTTGTTGTTTTTTGCTTGAAAATTTCCCTCTCATTATAACAAAGCAAATCTTAAAGATAGGACATTCGGCCAAGGAAATCTTTCAGATCCCTAAATAAATGCTTCATAAGTGATAAGAAAGCACACAGACACACATATGCATTGATTGTACCTATTGAAGAGTGTGTCATTATTTTTCTTAATGAGTTCTAGACACGAAACCTTGCATTATTTTTCAGGACTGTCCAGTGTTCTTGTTGCTATTATTATTATTTACAGTGGACAATGATGGCCCTCTGTCTTAAAACCTAATCACTACTGCCTATTAAATGTGGGTTTCATATGTTGCTGGAGGTAGAACTGATTATCATAGTGAATGAAATACTTGTTTGGCGTATTCCCAGAGGGCAAAAAGCCATTCTTCAAGGTGATGCATCTCATTTGAGGAATACATTAACAATTGAAGGCAGTTAAAAATACATGTGAACTCCCAGCGAGACAAACCTGAGGTTGACCATATATATTTACTGACCGGCTCTTGCCTCATTCAGAGAAGAAAACTGTGATATGGAAGGCTGGTTTCTGCATCGTAGGAGACCTTAATTTACAACTCTAATGTGGCAAGGAGATCAGAGCTGCTTAGAAAATATTTAGGATTTAACGCTCTGTATGGGTTTCAGATGACTTTTGTGTCTTCGAAGGTTAAAGGGAAAAAGTATGAGCAAAGATAAGGCTCCCCTGCATTAAAGGTCAAGTTTGCGATTGAAATTAGCTTCTCATTTCAAGGTTGCAGGACAAAATGGAAAGAATAAGACCGATGCAGCTCTGAAGCCAATGGAGAAAAGTTTTGTGCTTTGTGTGTGTGTGTTTACAAAAAAGAAATGTAGAAAGGGTCTACTTGAAATCAATTGTTATTCATAGGAAAGGCCAGGTCACAGTATGATTATATTATCTGGATTAACACCCTCCGCACAGGCTCAGAAGCTGCGAGAATGTCCTGTTTGAGGATGAATGTAGTCAAACATTGCTGTCAACGTTGTCTTTGTTTATCTCAAATTTCTTTTTTTGGATGGGGGCGGGATGCAGTCAGTTTTGTTTCTTGTCTCCTAACGCTAGTTAGAGAAGGAAGACGGTCAAACAGATTTGTAAGTGTAGATCTGTATTAGAGTGCATTCAAGAATGTAAAAAGAAAATTCATTGGTAAAAGGGTATTCCTATTGTGACTTTTCCTGCTGTGACACAAGCTGATGTTGTTTTAGAAAGAGGTAAGAAAAAAAATCCTGTGCAAAGCAAGAGGGGAAGCCCTTGGACCCACCTTCCTCTGAAATCTCTGTGAAATGCCAACAACACATCTTGCTTTTCTTTCTTTTCAACCGAATCAGTGCTTTGGGATGCCTTATACATTCGGCAGCCCATCCGCTGACTGCAAGAATGCATGGTACCAAAAAACTTAAACAACTCCTCTAAAGGTGCACAAAATGGCAAGGCTGTTAAACAGACTTACTGCTGTTTAGCACTGGGGGAAAAAAAAGATTGCTACACTTAGTTACTGGAGCAGGGAGGCATCAGGGTCAACCAAGTGGAGCACAGGCTGAACCTGAACTTTCAGCACTGGGGCAATGGTAGCAATCAATGCACCATGTGCCCAGAGTGGACAGAGATGCCCAGTGCAGAACTTTGCCCCAGACCCTCCTGCAACTTGCTGCTGGCACTAAACAGCAGAATTCAAAAATATAGGACATTTGCAGCATGAGCTTTACAGTATAGGGTAGGGTAGAAAAGTATCTACGTCTGCTAAGCCAGCGTTTCCCAAAGTTTGTCTCCTTCCATACCACTTTGCACGGTCCACCTACTGGAAGGTACCACTAGAAATAACTGGCAGTGATGTCATCGCCAGTTACTTTCAGATTGGGAGGCCAGATGCAACATGACAAACACCCATAAGAGGTTCAGTGTGGACAGGAGGACTTTTTCGAGCACGTGAAAAGCAAATGCTGGAGCTCTGCCCACCAAGCCTCCTACTGCTGCTTGTCATGTTGCATTACTGGCTTCGCTGCCCGGTGGCAGGCATCTGGGGGTCCTGCATATACCACCAGATACCACCTCAAGTACCACTGATGGTTTGGATACCACTGGTTGAGTGTGTAATTACTTTGTGGAACTCTTTGCCACAAGAAGTAGTGATGGCATCTTGCCTGGATGCCTTTAATTGGGGATTGGACAAACTTCTGGAGGAGAAATTCATTACGGGTTACAAGTCATAGTAGGTATGTGCAAGCTCTTGTTTTTAGAGGCAGGCTGCCTCTGATTGCCAGGTGCAGGGGAGGGCACCGGGATGCAGGTTGTGTCTGTTGTCTTGTGTTCTCCCTGGGGCATTTGGTGGGCCAGTGTGAGATACAGGAAGCTGGACTAGATGGGCCTTTGGCCTGATCCAGCAGGGCTCTTCTTATGTTCTCACTGTGCTAACCACTAAGGGAAATGCATCTAATAAGTACCTGAGCCATTTGCACAGGCACTTTCTGCCTTGTGATGATAGTGATGGATGCATTGCTGGGGGAGGGGTTTGTGCTTCTTGAGTCAGAAACCAAGTGTACTGTCCCATCCATCTTGACCTTCTGTCAACTTGTTAAGGTGTGTCTGTTCCACAAAGATGTAGCATGTACAAAAGAACTACTCTTTGAATAGTCAAACCTGACCCACTGTTGTAGGGCTAAGCTGGATAGGAATTTTCGAGCATTCTACGCCCTGGAAAAGTGAGCTACAAATGCTTAAATAACAACCACAGCAAGAACAACAGTCGTGTTGCAACCCCAATCCTTTGTATTGCTACACAAAACAACTTTCCTTCAACACTGGATCTGGGAGTGACTCAAAAAGACACATTCCTGCCAACATCTTCAAAGCTATCATGTACTCAAAGAGCTGTACAGCTTCTAGTTGATTTCCCTAGTGTGCTTTGTAATGTTCTGCAATAATGTTTGTTCTGGGAACACAACACCCGTTGCAAGTGTCAGGTTTGCAAGTCCAGTTTCTGTAGTGTCTGTCAAGACTTAGGGCCCAATCCTGAACAGTGCGCACTGGCTTACCACTGGCGTGCACTGTTGCAAATGTGCCATAAGGCATATTCGCTGGCCCTAGCGCTGGTGGTAGCCAGCTGGGTGGTAGCCAGCTGGGCTACCACTGGGCAGCCACCAGAGCTCTGTTGCTCAGTGATCGCGTGGACTGCTGAGCAGTGGAGAGGTAAGTGGGAGTGTGGGGAGAGGAGGTGTTCTGGGGAGGGGGGAGGCAGGCAGAGGGTGGAAAGGAGGCATTCTGGGGAGGCAGGGAGAGGGTGGGGAGGAGGAGTTACGGGTGGAGGGAGCAGGGAGGGAGGGAGGCAAGACCGGTGGAGCAAAGTTCCACTGAATCCAAAGCCTCCGTGTCGGGCTCACCGCCCGACACAGAGGGTCTTGATTCATTGCTGACCTTTTGGTTGGCTATGAATCGAGTAACCCCATTGTGGGGCTATTTGCTTTACCTGGGGGAAGAAGACAAATTCCCCTTCTCCCAAGGAGCCGGCGGCAACTGCCCAGAGCACACAGGATGTGGCAGCAGCCATTTTCGGTGCTGCTGCCCTCCCACGCCCCACGCCGCTCAAGATTGGGCTGTCCGTCAGCTATATTCTTCACAAGGGTTAAAAAAGAAAGAAAAAAAGAAAGAAAGAAAAAGAAAAGAACTGCACTGATTATTCGGAAAAATCCAGATGAAACAGAGGGCCAGGGGTGGAGTGCACAAAGATGACATTACTTCAATGTCCTTCAAGCAAAGGAAGGACGAGTCTTTCCATTGGTGCCAACCTTATAGCATCACAAGGACCATGCCATGTAAAGGCTAAAATAGGTGAATCAGATTCATGATCAGACCTCTCAATTGTGCAGAAAACTGTCATGGAGGCTCACCAGTTTGGTTTGGGACTGTGGTTCTGGGACAAGATGTTTAAACCTTTCTTCCGAGCTAATTTACCAATGAAAATCACCCCACTCAAACTGCTATTTTATCCCATTAAGGAAAATTATAGGTACTCAGAAGTTCTCTATGATAAGTCATGTAGCAGCTTCAGTGGTGAGGGGCAATTGTCAATGAAAACAGTGCAAAACGAATGGCACAAAACTGCTATCATGGCCCTCATCCAAATAGAGTTTCGCTTATGATTGGTTTTAATGAACATTAAAAGAGCTGGGATCAGATCATGAATGTTTATCATCTAGTTGGGCCCTAACAGACAGAAAGAGGGCAAACAGGAAATACCTTGGGGATTTTAGGACAAATACGTATTCTGCATGTAAAAAGTCTCAGGTTCAATCTTTGGCATCTTTGATCACTAAAGGGTTTTGTAAAGAGGTTGAGAAAAGTTCTGCCTGGCTTCTTAGAGAGCAGGAATAGTCAGTTCTGGACAGCAGCCTAATCCTTAACAGGCCTTATGGTTGCAGTTTGTGAGATCCCTGTCTGATGGCATTACAGCTACACTACTGTTGTGCGTACCGGGGCTGGCAGTGCACATGGCTGGAGGCCTTGTGAGCATGTCAGCAGCTTGCAGAAGCTGCAGTGGGTGCAGTTCAGGGGAAGATCATGGTGGTTTGGGGTGAGGAGCAGACCGGGTAAGGAGATCGTTTGTTGGTGGGAAGGGGAGGATTTCAATGTCTAAATAGCCAGCATAGGTCCAAGGAGACCCATTGGAAGCTAGGTGGTCTACAGGGAAGCAGGTAATGGGCAGCCCAAGCCAACACAGCCCCCTGCATGGTGAGGCAGCAGTACCAACGAGGTACCTGCTGAATCCTGCAGGAGGATATTGGCATGTGGAGGCCTCCTCAAGGTAAGGAAATATTTGTTACCAGTTTATGAACAATTAGGTGCCCATATAATAATAATAATAATAACAACAACAACAACAACAACAAGGTATTTATATATCGCGTTTCTGGTCATCGGATTACTCCTCTGACTTTATTCAAAGCAGTTTACATAGGTAGGCATTTCTAAATCCCTCAAGGGGATTTTTACAATCATAGAGGTTCTCTCTTTCAAGAACCAACAACATTGGGCAGGAGGTCTGGTCTAGAGGGTAGAGCCTCCGTTTGCCTGAAGATAACATCCGAAGGTCGCCAGTTCGAGGCCACCGGCACCGTGAATGGCAAGACCTTGAAGCAACTGACAAGCCCAGATGAGTTATTCCACCTGCTCTTGGAGAGATGAAGGAGCTGCTTGTCAGCCTGCGTGGGAGGAATCTGGAAGCCAGAAAGTGATAACAGACCATAAAAGATCCATCTGAAATGTTGTGCGGTTCTTGAAAGAGAGAACCTCCATGATTGTAAAAATCCCTACGGGGATTTAGAACAGTCTGCCTATGTAAACCGCCTTGAATTAAAGTCTGAGGAGAAATCTGACTACCAAGAATGGCGGTATATAAATGCCTGTACTATTATTATTATTATTATTATTATTATTATTATTATTATTTCAGAATGGATCTTCCTGGTTTGGTCTCACTTCTTGCTTCCAGTTCTCCCACGCAGGTTGGCAAGCAGCTCCATCTCTCACATGGGGGGCCGAAGAAGAAGATGCTTCGTGCTCACAGCAAGAGCAGGTGGAATCACTCAGCTCGGCTTGTCAGCTGCTTCAAGGTCTCACAATTGTCAGCCATTCAGGGAGCTGCCAGTGTCCTCGAACTGGCGACCTTCTGATGTTATCTTCAGGCTAACAGAAGCTCTACCCTCTAGACCAGACCTCCTGCCCATGGGCAGCCTAGTAATATTTGCAGCGGCAGACCTCTACGCCCACACCCCAGGGCAAAGGTAAGCGATGGTGCCCCCGTGTGATGTTGCCACCCCCTGCGTGCAAATCCACCCCCCCCAACTTTCCTGAAGTTTATGGAGCCTCATGTGACAGGAGCTTCCTGAGGCTTCCCTGATGCTTTAAACCAGCCATTTTCAACCACTGTGCCGTGGCAAACTGGTATGCCGCGAATGGTTCCCAGGTGTGCCACAGGAATTTGGGAGAGGATCATTTATTAATAGGGCCATTGGGGATATGAGCCCCCCATTGTCAGCATAGTGTACCTTGTCAATTGTCAAAAACCTGATGGTGTGCCTTGACCATTGTAGTGTCTTGCCAGTGTGCCCTGAGTTGAAAAAGGTTGGAAATCCCTGCTTTAAACTATGCTTCTGAAAAAATGGAAGCATAGTTTCCGACCCCATCGGGAGCCTCAGAGAGGCTTCTGCAGGCTCGTAAAGGCACGCGAGGCTCTGCGCCCAGGACATTTGTCCCATCAAATGAATGGGAGGTCTGCCACTGAATATTTGCACCTGTGGTTGCCCTCGAGTGGTCAGAAAATAGAAGGGGTATGTTGGGGTTCCCCTCCTCCCACAAGTCCCCAACTTACCCAGGGGGAAGGCTTCTGGGCCAGAGGATCATGGAGAAAACCGGTGGAACATGGAGCTACCTCCCCATAGGCTGCCTGGGCACTCCTGTAGGTGGCAAAGTGCAGCAGAGGAACACAGCGCACTGAACCCCCCCCCCCCCGCTTCTCCCTCTGCCTTGGCGGAGGGAGGGGAGAGACAGGATGCAGGCCATTCGGCTGCTGGGCAGTTGCCCCTCCCCCGCCTCGGGGAAAGGGGGAGCACTCCCTTGCCCAGCCAGCCGGGACCTGCCTTGCCGGGCAGGGCACCTGGCTATGATGTCGGGGGTCCACAACTGGACCTCCCAATGTCATCTGCAGAATTACAGGACCCAAGTGGGCAGGGCTAGCCCAACCCCCAAAGGCAGAGACCAGAGCAGAGGCAGCTGCCTTCCCAGCCCTCTCAGGAACAACCCTGGAAGCTCCAGCTGAGAGGAGGTGGGAGGGAAACAGAGAGAGGAAGGGGAGGAGTACTGGTAATCTCAGGGGAGGGCAGTCCCAGAGACAGGTCCTTTTTGTACCATCCCTGTGAGGGAAGGGGAGGGGCCAAAGGGGAGGAGTCTGCCCCTGCCCCATAAACCTGGAGGCCGGGGTGACAAGGCAGTTGGGAGTTAGAAGAGCAGGCAGGAGGCTCTGCTGCTAGCAGCCCCTGCTCCTGACTGGCAAATGCTGCCAACCCAAAGAGGGGGAACCGGGTGACACAACCCTCCTTCTCCTGGTGAACTGTTCTGAGGCCTCCACAAGGGAGTCCCCCTCGGAAAGGCTGGGCAGGCCCTCCCCTTCCCCCACAAGGAGGCCTCACAGGGTAATTTGTTCATCTTGGCCAGGGGTGAGCAAACTTTCAACTTTAGGAATCCTGGAACTCTGAGACATACACACACCCTGGCAGTAGTCCCATTTTTTCACGGCCAGCTTTTTAAAGGGGGCAACTCAGCCCAGGGAGAGAGAGGAGGCAGGGGAGCAATCACGCTTTGCAGGCATGTCTCTGTTGTTACTACCCCTTCAATGAATGAGCAGCTGCAGATGGACTACTTCTGAGTAGAGCTGCAAGGATCTAGTCGTCCTGGTAAGCCTCCCAGCTGCTGCTCGTGACGGTCCTTCTCCTTCTTGCCACTTCTCTCCCAGCTCTATTGCCATCCCTCCCACTCCTCCAGCCCTTGTTGCAGATGGGCGGGGACAGCAGGAGAGTGTTCAAAGTGAGCTCTGACACACGCACATACTCCCCAGCAGCAGCCCTATTTTTTCCAATCTTTAAAGGGGGGCTTTTTAAAGGGGGGGTGACTTGACTTGAGTCCATTAGAGTCACTAAAGGGTGACTCGGAGACTTGTAAAGTGCCAGTTAGGAGTTGAGTTGAGTTTTGAGTTGAGTCGTGGGGGGTGGTGAATCAGCGACTCGACTCGAGTCAAGCCAAGCTTGACTCATTCCTGATAACGACAAAACAAATTCCTGATAATAACCATTCCTGATAATAACCAAACAAATAATTCTGCCTTCTGCTGAGGCAGATCCCATACCAGTTAATTCAGTATTGTCTACACTGATTGGCAGCAGCTCTCCAGGGCTCAAGGCAGAGACCTTCCTCACTCCACCTGTGAATACCAGGGAATGATGTACAGCAGCTAATGCCAGCTACAGAGACCTTGGAGATTTAGCAAGCAGGCAGCATAAGCTGGATCATGCTCTGGTGATAGTTGGGGGCATAACACCTATAACTGAGATCGCACTGAACTCCTGCTCTTGCAACTGGAAGCCACTCAATAGCAGATGCACAGGGCCTTAAAGCCCTTGCAGCCCTTTATATGGCTGCATAATAAAGAGGTAGAGGCAGGGCGAAGACCTATCAAGACCATCCTCCAAAGCTGCTCCCTATTGGAATGAGACAGCATTACATATGAGCAGCTGTATTTTAAAAGGGGGGCTGCCATTGCAACCGTAATAAGGTGGGACACACTCCCCCCAGTTCCTGTCCAGATTGCTCCCTTACTTTTCCTTCATTTATATCCATTCTACATCTAGCTGTACAGTACATGGGTTCAGCTATATAAGTCTTTATTAAAGCAAAAGCACATCACAAGTTGATCTTCACTGCTTCCAAAACTATTCCTGATGAAACAGATGACACATCTGAGATTACTGCTGATTACTGCTGATACTGAGATTACTGGAGGAGGTTTGTTCCATTGGTACCCTAACAGGACCTGCAGATCCTGTTCTTCCGTCCCTATTTTCCAGTGATGTTGATTCGAGTTTCATGACTTGCTTCCAAGTTGGACTTAAGTCCTGTCTATCACTGACTCAGACTTGACTTGGGACTGAGACGCAGTAACTTGGGACTCGACTTGGGACTTGAAGCCATTTTTGCGTCCAAGTCACTATGTGTGTGTATTCTTGCTAATTTACTATACCGGCACTTCTGCATAGCACTACAAGATGTCTTGGGTGATTCAGAAGCAAGCACGATTGCCCAGGCAAGGCGGGAAGCGCCTGCCCGCCTTGTCCAGGTGATCGTGATACGGCCAGTGGCTCCAAGCTGCCTGTGACACTTTGATTCCTCCTGATCAGCCTGGAAGTGGGGAGCAGGCACCTCGAAATGCCTGCCATGAGGCACTGTTTATAACCCCCCCACACACACACACCACCAGCACCTCCCTTTTTTCTTTAAATTTGGCTCAGAGACTTGAGACTCAGACTTGACTCAAGAATTTGAGCAAAGACTTGAGACTTGAGGGTAGAGACTTGACTCAAGACCTGGGGCTAGGGATTTGAATACATCACTATTTTCCCTATGTTCCCAGCACTGGGATCCATGGCTTAAAGCTCCATGGTAGATTGGACTAATGTTGCCATAAAAGATTTGATCACTTTATCCAACAATAGATTTCAAATGCCGCTTGCTGACTTAATTGCCCTAGATGTGCGATCTACATTTAAAATTACATCAGTCTATTGCAGAACATGTGAAGCTGCCTAACACTTAATTAGACCAATGATACACCCAGTTCCACACTGTCTACTCTCAAAGGCTGTCCAGAATCTCATTTCCTGTCTCTTGGTCTCTGGTCTTTTAAACTGGCCACCCTCTACAGGCAAAGCATGTGTTCCACTACAAAGTTATAGCTATACAGCTCTAGCCCCTCCTCTAAAATATGCAGGAGTCTTCAGCTACTTCTAAGATGTGTAACAAATAATCCTTCTCAACTTCCCTAAACACCCTGAACACTTCTACACTTCTACCTAATTTTGATGCCTCTCTCTCTCTCTCTCTCTCTCTCTCTCTCTCTCTCTCTCTCACACACACACACACACACACACACACACACACACACACACACACACTTATTTTAAAGGGGAAAAAGTAATTTGTTAGACATGTGGCCTCACTATGTATGCCGCATGTCTTGCTTCCTGAATACACAAAAGGTCATATGAAGGATCCTTTACTTTATCCTCCCTTAATATATACCCTTAATATATATCCCTTAATATATACAGCCTCAGATGTTGAGGAATGTAGAAGAAACCCAAGAACTGGCAGGGCTAAGAAATTGAGATGTTGCTCAGTACTTCTTTGGTGCAAATCTTGCCTCTGGCTAAACTCCCTTGATGGCCTTTGACAAACCACTCCCTCTCAGTCTCAGCTACACTATGGACATAATGGTCCCTTTCTACCTGACAGGGCTGTTGGAAAGATTACTTTGAGAATACAGTCAGTTCTCCTTTTCTGCTAGGATTAGGTTCCTGGCAAACCTAGTGAATTCTGAATTAGCAGACACTGAATAATTGAACCTATAGGAAAAAGGGAGTTGGATTCCAGGGACTTTTTTACCATACACTTTATAAATGTTATGAACCTGAATCTTAACATGAAGTAACTTGAAGCAGCCTTGGGTACCCTCTGGGGAGAAAGGTGGGATACCAATTGAACGAACGACCAAACAACCGACTGACCGACTGAACAAACCAATCAACCAACCAACCAACAAACAGGGTTAGCTGATAGTGAGGTCTCATCTATATCTCCAACACCTGATGCTTCCTCCTCCATGTTGGATATCCCTTGATGCATTGAAGGCTGATGTTGGTGCATTACTGTGGTGGCTATCCCTCAACTCGTTGAAGGTTGCTGGCCCAACAATGAGGCCTCAGAGATGAGCACTGGGGAGGAGGTTGCTTCACCTGTCCTCCTCCTCCACTTGTCCCTTGGCTCCTTCCCTTGACTTGCTCCAACTCCAGAGCAGCCTTCAGGTAGCCTTCCAGAGGCTTCTCCTCCTCATCATCACCAGGGTTGTGAAGATTCAGCTGGAGTCCCCGATATGGTGCCCAAGATGGTGGGGCAAGTCTGGAAGCAGACACAAATGTGTCTGACAGTTCTCTGCAGGCCAATACTAATGCCTGTTTGGTGTGGCACCAACACAGTGTTTGTGGATAACAAGAACAGGGTGCCAACCTAACGAGAACTAGGTGTCAATTCTGCCCCTTGCTGGTAAGTGAATTTGCAGGCAGTGAATTTCCATATAAAAAGAACTGTCTGTACCAAACTTTGCACACTCACAAAATGTTACACAAAAGTTCATTATTTTTATTAAGAAACGGGGGGGGGGGGGCAACTGAAACATTCTCAACAGGGTTAAGATAGCATCTCTTTCTGAACTTCTTCATCTCATGGAAAGAACCAGAGACAGGTCCTTTTCAGTGGTGGCACTACAGTTGTAGAATTCCTGCCCTGTTGAGACATTTCAGGTTCCCATACTGTGTATTTTTTAAATGAGCTTCTAGAACATTCCTATTTCACTTGGCTTTTAAATGATTGAACTGTGCTGATTTTAATGCATTTTACCCCACTGCTTAAGTTTTGTAATGGATCTTTTGTAATCATTTCTTGTACATGCTATTTTGTATAGGCCTCCGTGTTCCAGAAGGAATCACTCTTGCCCAGTGTTTATTGCAATCAAGGAAACGTACTTCTTCATTGTAGGGTGGAACACAACTAAACTGGAAACCAAAAAGAACAAGAAAGAGAAGTCAAGAGTTGAGACTTGTCCCATCCCATAATAAAAGGCTCCAAGGCTTAACTCTTCACTGACCATGCTACTACAGGTTGTAATTCTCATTTAGTGTTTTATCCCCATTCACCACTGTGTGAAAAAAATTAGTTAAAAATGGTATATAAATATTTTAAGTAATGAAATAAGTGTCAAATCTCAGAACGTGTGCCGTTATTCTTTCCCCTGAAACTCATTCACTTGTTGAACATTTACAACTATGTTCTGCCAGCTGTGAACCAAAAATAACTCGGGATCAGACAGTGCTCATTCTGAATGAAGGTGACCTCTTGGAGAGACCCTTATGTATGTAACCCCTCACCCAGTGGTCTGTGCCTGATGCAGTTCAGCTAGAATGCACCGAATATGAGCAACAGCCAGACTAGTCTAGAGGTTGGAGACTTTGACCACATTCCCAAAGGGCACAGTGTATTGTGTGCATTCACCTACACTTTGGTGCGTGTGGGGGGGGGGGGTTAGGAAGACTTTCTTTTTCCGATATTAGTGACTTTCCAACCTGTTGGAAGCTGGGTAACATAAAATTAATTTGTGTTCCTCTTACATTCAGTAAACTTCTCTAAAGTTTAGTCTGCTATTACCTTTACTTGGTCCCTGGGTTTCACCACTTTGAAATTTTTGGATGTTAAATATACATATGGCCGGAGCCTTTATTGTCAAACAGTTCCTAAATTCTTGTACTTAAACACATCTTTGATGGTGAGTAGTAACACATTTCTGTGCCTGGCTATATAAAATGAAATGTATATTTCTCCTTAACTGAACCAGTTGGGCTTCATAGATACAAATTGATCATCATAAGCACAAACCGACACACGGTTTTTCCCTACCCAATAATAGGTTAGATTTCATTTTCTTATTAAGATCAATCATCTAGAGAGCACAGCCTCACCTCCTGGCAATATAAGAATTGTTGTTCAATTTTTTTTCTACCTAAGCGGCGCGATCCTGGGGATCGCGCCGCTGCCTTCCCCCTGCCTCTAGGCTGTCCCCGCCCCTTAAGGGGGCAGAGACCAGGGCCCTCAGGCTGGGGTGTTGCAACGCCCCAGTTTGAATAGCACTGCCCTATGGGAAGACATAATGGATAGGTTTTGCTCACGCTCAGGTACGACTACTCACCTGTTTGGACCTGGGAAGGAGATTTACCCATAGTTAAACTGGGATGATAAACTCCCAGTTCGTCTCCTTCCCCCGAGTAAGGTAACCAGCCCCGCAATGGGGCTACTCACTTTACCACCAACTAAAAGGTCGGCGGTAAGGCAAAGGAGCTCGTATAGGGCTCCGTGCCCTACACGAGCGCCTTGGATCCTGTGGAGTGGAGCTCCATGAACCTGCCTCCCTCCCCCCCTGGCATGCCTCCAGGCTGCCCTCTCTCCGCCCCCCACCAGCCTCCCCCCTCCCCAGAATACCTCCTCCCTGCCCCCGGCCCTGCTTACTGTGCCGCAGCTCAGCGATCCAGGAGACCGTTCAGCCACGGAAGCTGGGCAGCCACCCTGCGCTAGCTCAGCACTGGCTGGTGCTGGGCTAGCATGGGCAGGAGCCTAGCAGTGAGCCTCGCAAATGTGCCTTACGGCACATTTGTGACAGTGCTCAGCAGCACGGAGCCGTGCCGCCGAGCACAGGATTGGGCTCTCAGAGATCATAAGAAGTGCCCTGCTGGATCAGGCCAAAGGCCCATCTAGTCCAGCTTCCTGTATCTCACAGTGGCCCACCACATACCTCAAGGAGCACACAAGACATTAAGAGACTGGCAACCTGGTGCCCTCCCTTGCATCTAGCATTCTGAGGTAGTCTACTTCTAAAATCAGGAGGTTGCACATACACATCATGGCTTGTAACCCATGATGGACTTTTCCTCCAGAAATTTGTCCAGTCCCCTTGTAACGGCATCTAGGCCAGATGCCATCACCACATTCTGTGGCAAGGCGTTCCACAGACTAATTACACGCTGGGTAAAGAAATATTTTCTTTTTTCATGCGACTTGAAGTGTTCAAGGTGCATGAAGTGTTGATATGTAGATACTCTGGTCGTGTATATGTATAAATATTTTTTTCTTTCCCTTTTTTTTAAAAAAAGTAATTCATAAGTACGTATCAATGTAATACTCTCTTTTTCTTTTTGTTTTGTTGTGTTTATGTAATATAATAAAATAAAATAAAAAATATTTTCTTTTTTCTGTCCTAAATCTCCCAACACTCAATTTTAGTGGATGTCCCCAAGTTCTGGTGTTGTGTAAAAGGGAATAGAACATCCCTTGCATAATTTTGTATGTCTCAATCTGACCACATTTTTCAACTGGAGAGGATATGCTTGAATTTTAAGATGCTCTTCTGCTAGTGGAAACCTCTTCTGCTCAAGAAAGGGCTCTTTCAGGCTAAGTAGGCAAAACCTGGGAAGGAACTGTTGCTCAATGGGAAAACATGCACTTTGCAAACAGACAGGCCCAGGTTCAGTCCCTGGTGCCTCCAAATAGACTTGGAAAAAGACTCTGGCTTGGATCAAAAGATGTGTCTGGGCATGCCCAGAGAGATTTCTGATTGACCACAGCACAAACATTTCTTGTTGTTTGAAAAGCTGTTTATGATACAGCAGGGGGGAACTGCCAGTCACTTAAAAAAAAGTTGTATAACATTTCACTGGGCATGCCCAAATGCATCTTTGTACCCAAACCAAGGTCTAGCCACAGCCCCCCTGCCTGACACCTTGCAAAGTCAGTCAACATAGGCAATACTTAGCTAGATGGCCACAGCTCAGAGTCTGTATTAGGCAGCTTTGTACTTTGATTGCATGGTCTCAGACTCAGAGCTTCAATTTGTACAAGATATTATACAAGCTCTTTTTAAGACCTTCTGCTGACCTACTAGAGTTTATAATGGTGCAGCCTGCAAGTTCCTTATTCACCATGTTTATCGTATTGTATCAAAACCCCCAATACCTGTAGTGTAGCTAGAGGGGATGCAAACCACTAAGTTTTACAGGCCCCTGAACACACCTTGCAAGGGCCCCTCCATTTTGCTCTCTCTGCCAGGAATGGTTCCAAAGGGGAGGGGCCTCTTGCAAGGTGCTTTCAGGCACCTGCAAAACTTAATGGCATGCACCCCCTCTAGCTGTGCTACTGCCTAATACAGTACTTTGTTGTCTTTCATTGAGAGCTCTCGTCCACTAACACTAGTGCATGGGATAGCATCTGAACATTTTTTGCCTTCTGGTCATAGTTCTTTAGATCCAAGCCATAGTTTTCTCCTGCAAGTTTCTCTGTTTCTAGACAAAGTTATTCCTCAGATGAATGGTAAAAGTGGAATTTCAGACTGAAGTGACTGAAATCTGGAAAATTCAGAAGCCCTGCTTTCGACTCAAGAAAAGAGGAAACTGTCTGAACGATGGTGAGTTTAGGAAATAACAAATTGTCGTATTTTATTTCCCATACTGCTTTTAAAATGGGGACATTTATCATGAGACTCCTGATAAATCACAAATCTTGGCAACACTGAATAGGGAGACAGAAGCTTTTCAAAGCATTTGGTTCCTCTCCTATGAATTAGTATTCCGTTCCATTGCAAAGTATTTTTAATACACAAATTTATGAGAAAAGAATATATCAATCAAAGCTCATCCAATTAATCAGCTAAATTAATCTAAGTTTTGGGGGATCATTTGGTGTCTCCTCTGTTCCACGCACTCAATGTTTTGCCTAATCAAGTGTATCTTAGATTAACTCATTGGCAAATTTAAAGGTGACATCTCTTTGGAGAACTTTGATCTGCCCTAACTTAGAGGAAATAAATAAATTAATTAATTAAATAAAATTATGACTATGCCATATATTTTCTTCTTTTTGAAAAGCTTTTTCTTGACAATGGGTTTTCTTTTTTTATGCGCATTAAATAAATGTAATCAATGCACGCAATGGATAAAGAACAAAAACCCCCATATAAGCCATTCTGAGCTCCATGCTCTGTGAAGTGTGTGCTTGAAGCCTATATGCTTGCTTTTTACTCTCTAAACAGCAACCGGGGGGGGGGGAAGAGATCTGATTCCTGTGGCATTGCAGAGTAATAAGAAAATTCTTTAACCTTTTGCCTTACCATGGTCACTATCTGGACTCTGTAATGTACCTGCCCCACTATGCGCCCCAGGGCAAAGGTCCGTGATGCTGCCTTCTGCACCACGCCACTCCCCCTGCTTACCCAGGGCCATGGAGCCTCTTGCGATGTTCCAACTGATTGGGAGAGCATTCTGAGGCTTCCCTGTGGTCTTAAACAGTACTTCTGGGAAACCAGAAGTCCTGCTTAAGATCGAGTCAGGAGCCTCACAAGGCTTCAAGGATGCAGCACTCAGGGCATTTGCCCCCTGTCCCCCTCCAGGCCCACCTCTATCTGGACTATTGCCTTCCATAGCTATTATTTGGTCTGTAAGGAAGCTCCCGTTGGTGTCAATAGCAGCTTCTCTCTTGGGGCCAATAGCAGTTGCAGGGAGAGACGGACCAGATCAGGACGTGAAGGAAGCAAAGGGTAAAGACTCACATCTACCCACATCTGCCCATACTGTGATCCCAACCCCCTTTTAAGGATGACTGAAGCATGGTGTTTCAGCTCATAGAAAGTTGCTTTATACTGAATCGGACTGCTGACCTCTAGCAGTATTCAGTAGCTTCTCCCCTGATTTCAGAGAGGAATCTTTCTCTGCCCTAGCTGGAGATGCCAGCGTTGAACCTGAGACCTTCTGCCTCCGAAGCACATGACTCTTCCTGTTACTCAAGGTATACAGCTGTCGATGCACATTATCCCACTTAATACACCATTGTCTCCAGCAAAATCACCATTTGCTAAAGCAGTTATGGCACCCACTGATATATCATCCAGCTTCACATTCTAACAGTTTACTGGAATCTATATTAGAAAGTATTTCTTTCTGCCTTTTCAAGTTTCACATCTCTCGGCTTTTTTGTCCAGTTCCATTTTAACTGCCCTGTTCACTCTCATATTTCATTACTAGCTCAAGGAAAAGTGTCTTACAGAGCTTTCATTGTCTGATATAGAAGGTTTTTGCTCTATGCCCTTCACCTGTCAGATGGGCCAGCCAGTGATTTTTGCCTTTCTAAAAAGGTGATAGCCGCGATGTGCTCTTACTCTTTCCTGCAACAAAAATGATTTATGTATGCATTGTAGCTACTCAGATGTGCCTCTCGAGGTTCTTGTGTTCCTCATTATGAAGGACCTCCCATATTTGTTTCCATCTTTTCCCACTGGACACCTGCTGATATTTCCCAACCCTTTTACGATAAGTGACACTGGAGAGGTCGGTCCTAGCCCAGCTTTCCTTAGTGATAGGCATGACATCACTTGCATCTAGATCAGAGATGGCCCACTGGCTACCTGCAGTCTGGTTCCAGAACCTGAACAATTTTATCTGACCCCAGGCACCTCTGCTGAACATCAAACAAGATAAAAGAGAAAGTAAAGGGAAATTCCTTAGAAGAGGCATGAGAGACAGACATATTCCACATTTTAATGTGGCATTTCTCTTTGGGTTTTGTATATGGTAGCCTAGGCATGACAAAGAACATGAGTTTGGCAACTGGGAAACCGTTAGTACTAGGTGGTACTGATCTTATTATTGAGCCTAGCCATAGTTTGGGGCTGGGTGTTTCTTCTGGGACTCAGAACACTTGTCTGGAGTGTGCAGCAGTTGCAAGAGTACAAAAAAATGGCAATTCTCAAATCTAGAGTGTGGGATACAGTGCAACTTCCATGTTGCTGGAGGTCCCAGAGGCAAAGTTCTTCACAGGGCACCCCATGGCACCCCCCCCCATCCATCCTCTAATGATCCATTGATGGCTCCCTCAGTACTGAAATGTTAGGGTTTTGTCTAATTTGGTGGTCCTTCTGACCTGGCCAACTCCATGGTGCCAACCCCGGTTAAACAGCACAGAGTTTGTCAGTACAACAGATGTTTTTGTTTACTAATTCTTTAAGAACAGAGCAAAGCAATTTCAAAACACAACCAACTTTCTTACTTAAAACATTTTTGATCCTAAAAAGAAAGATGACAGGCCATCACACACAATCAAATTTGCGGTGAACGAGGCTGCAATTTGTGCCGTTGTATTCCGAAAGATAATATGTTATGTATTATGAGTACAACTGAGTGTATGGTCGATCATCTGCTTTTTCCAAACTGACAAACTATTCTTCTATAAATAAACCATCTCCAGAATGTTCATTGCACTTACAAAAATCATCATGTGATGCACATTCTAGGCAGGGGTCATAATATATAGAGAAACATAAAAATAAGTTGTGGTTGTATAAGAAAAAAAGCATCAATGTCTGATGGTTGGGTAGTGTGGTGTTTTAAAGGGCGAATCTTTAAATAGTCAAATTTCCTTTCAAAAATATTACGTTTGCCTATCAATGATTTTAATAACAACTCAGTATTTTAGAGATGTTATTTTCTTTATGGACTTTCCCAGTGCCACCTGTGTTTGTTATAAATGGACCTTTGCTGCCTGGATTTGAACTCAACTGCTGTTTTAATAGAATGGAAAAAGGTAATCCTTTGGATCAGGTAACAGTGTTTTAGCCTTCCCCAAGTCCTGCTCTCCCAGCAGCAGTGTGTGATTTTATTTAGGGCATTTCTCCTGTGAGTCGACTTTGTTTTGACAGTCCGCTGTCTATAGATCCAGCAGTGTTGTGATTGACCATTGTAAATGCTGACACATTTTTCCCCCAATTCGCTTCATTTGAAAGAAAAAAACCTGGAGTTGCCTCTAGCCACATAATAGCTTAACATTTGTCATTTCAATTAAGTGAAGTTTCCAGTATCCCCCTGACTTTATTTAAAACCCTGAAAAACAACCCATATGTCCCACTGACCCAATATAGGATCTGACGTATTTTGTACACTTGTTGAGAAAATTCAGCCAAGAAATGGAATAGGGATTGAACATTACAGTGATCATGCTGACATCACCAAGGATAGGGTGTCCTCTCAACCTCAGAATTCACACTGTTTTAACACGCTCACTCCAGACAAGCAGAATTACTATATTTCGATGCCATCATAAGAAATTGTATCCTATATTTTTATTAAGTTGATCATCTGCAACTGCCTCACATTGAATCAGCCCACTGGGCTTTCTAGCTCAGAATTTCTTACTCTTCTACAGAGAGGAGTCATTCCTACATCTATCTGGAGATGTCAGTGGCTCTACCTCAGTAGTTCCGAAACTTTTTTGACTGGTGGCTCCCTTGATCTACTGGATCATTTGCTGCGGCTCCAGATTAGGGCCACAATTCTATACATTATATAGGGCCATATGTTTTTTGCAAGGATTCCTTGGCTCCCCTGGCTGGTTTCCATGGCTCCCCCAGGAAGCCACAGTCCATGGTTTGGGAACCACTGCTCTACCTGCAAAACATGAACTCAACCATGGAGTTACAGCTATACCTCTGAGTTCAGGTAAAGATGTGAGGAAACAGATGTTCACATTCCTACTTAGTCATGATACTCAATTGGTGGCCCAAGTACTCAAATTATAGGAGGTCAGATAGGATACATCCCCCTTGGCTCCTGTTTTTACTTTGGGTGGCAGGATATGTTTAAAATTGTGCAGAGTCAGGGAGGTCGGTTTTACATGTATTGGAATCCCCAGGAATTTGCATGGATTTGCCAAGTGATTGTTCCTGAAGATTTCAACAGGGCCTTCTTGACTGAATGAACTTTTGCCATCTTGGGAAAAAAAGAATCTCCAGGAATAGCTTCAGTCAGCATTGATTACCCTTATCTCTGAGAAAGGGTAACATGCAAATAGGTAATACTAATAAATACATTTGAAGTCAATAAATGCATTTGTTGGAGAGCAAAAGGAACAGGAGACAAGGCTGGAACAAAGGAATGCAAGACCAGTTATACTTTATCCTTTTCTTCTTCCAAGGAGCTTGGGGCAACAGGTATGGATTTTTCTCATTTGAGCCTCACAGGTTGTTGTTGTTATTATTTATTCACATCAAAATGACAACACAACTGATAACTGTCATGTATGTACACACAAAAACCACATTTATCATCAGGTAAATCCTCATCCACACAGACATCTGCCTAAAGTCTAGGTGTTGATGATGACGACGATGTAATTCTAAAGTATATCCTGCTCTTCTTGCGTAGGTACAGTCACATATGTGGGATTCCCAAGTGATTTCTGATCTAGCACAGCTGCTGCATCATTAATAACATATATTCTACCTTTCTTTCAAGAAGATTGAGGCAGTGTCTATACATATTTTCCCCTCCCTTTTTTCCCCTATCTACATTAGATAGTGAGAGATAACTGAGAGCAATTGGCCCAGAGGGGCACAGTGAACATCGTGACATTCAAACCCAGATCTTCCCAGTTCAAATCTGAATGTCGAGCTGTCTTAACTTTCAATGTCCATTCCAACTCTATAATTCTATGTGACTCTTGATCAGGAGTGTCAAAGGCTGCAGGAGAAAAGTGCTCCCCCCAGAAGCTATTTATCTGGCCCCCATTAAAATTGGGCTCTTCCAGCTTGATAATTGGGCTCTGCCCACCAAGCTAAGCCTCCTGTCACTGTTTGTTGCATTGTGTTGTTGGTCTCACTGCCAGGCGGCAGAGATCTGGGGTTTCCACGAGTACCACTGGACACCACCTCAAGTACCACTAGTGGTAATTTTACCACTGTTGAGAAATGCTGCTGTAGACCATATGCCTCAAACCAGGGTTAGGCTGTTAGCTGATGAAGGAGAAAGATATTTGTTTATTTTGAATATATTTTTTTAAAAAAGAAATTTGTCTTTTCCTCCCTTCTTTCCATGCCTAAAAACCAGCATTCCCCCCCTTACAGATAAGATCAACGGAAATATGCCCACTGCATATACAGTTCAAATTCATAGATTGTGAACTTGGTTATAAAGACATGTAAAAGTGAACCTACTAGCAACTCGGCTGCTCCTGCTGAGGTTTAAACACTGGAACTGGTTTCCCAGCAGACTTTCACTTTCACAAGTACTTAATGCAGCTTTAGGTGTCCCTCGGGCAGTCTGAACTGGCCACCGAATATCTTTTTTAAGGGGAGTGAACAATGGCTTAGTTCCACCTCTGCTGAAAGTCAAGATTCATGTTTTTCCTCTCCACATTTAGTGTTCCTGGAGGCACTTGCTACTGTCGCATTACTGAATGAGACTGTTTTTATCCATCCCAAGGCTAGGTACAGTGTAGGTGAGGGCAATCCAAGCTTCCCCATGGTGCTTTGTCAAAGCTTGTTAACCCCAAACTGAGCGGATTACCACTCTAGAGTATGATTACAATTGTAATTTCAGGCCTATTAAACAAAGGCAGGGCTTTAAATTGGCAAAGGGCTTTGATTACAAGAGAAGAAGAAAAAAGCCACATAACTTTTTTCCTAAATAAAAGAATCCTGTCTATCTTTCTTTGGGAAAGTGCTGGTCTTTTTATGATGTATGTCTGAGGATGTGAACTGCAAGGATAAAATGGATAGAGCTCATTTTGCTCTGAAATTGTGCTTGGATTAGAACTCAACCATCTAAGGACATTCTTGTTAGTTTGTTTACCTAGTTATGTTATTCCCCTTTAAGGATGTGTGAAACACCCCCCTCCCCCCCGCAAACAAAAATAAATTCCACTCTTATTGAAGCTTAGTTGGCTTGCCTTCTGATGTGTTGCCTGAGGAACATCCTCTACATGTGCTTCAGCTGAAATTCTAATGGTGTCTCTGGTCAAGACCTTCATTATTTACACAAATTTGTTCTGAGTTTGCCACTTCAAAACGAAGTTAACTGAAGTTAGCTAACCTGAAAGTTAGTCAAACTAAGTAATATGTGGTTGTGCCAGTCTCATATGCTGAAATTGCTTCGTACCTGAAATTGCTACAGGTAGACCACAGCTGCGATACAAGGACATCTGCAGGAGGGATCTGAAGGCCTTAGGAGTGGACCTCAACAAGTGGGAAACCCTGGCTTCTGAACGGCCCGCTTGGAGGCAGGCTGTGCAGCATGGCCTTTCCCAGTTTGAAGAGACACTTGGCCAACAGACAGAGGCAAAGAGGCAAAGAAGGAAGGCCCATAGCCAGGGAGACAGACCAGGGACAGACTGCACTTGCTCCTGGTGTGGAAGGGATTGTCACTTCCGAATCGGCCTTTTCAGCCACATTAGACGCTGTTCCAGAACCACCATTCAGAGCGCGATACCATAGTCTTTCAAGACTGAAGGTTGCCAACAAGGACACAAACACACCTCTCTCTCTCTCTCTCTCTCTCTCTCTCTCTCTCTCTCTCTCTCTCTCTCATATGTGTGTTTGTGTATACACACACATATGAGAGAGAGAGAGAGAGAGAGAGAGAGAGAGAGAGAGAGATTTAGCTATCAATAAGCTATGGTATGTTTTCAACAGTGCACCAGTGGTGAGTTGGTGCGCATTGGTTAGAATTGGGGCCTTAGTCTCTCTCTCTTTCTCTCTCTCTCTCACACACACAGACTTAGAGAGAGAGAGAGAGAGAGAGAGAGAGAGAGAGAGAGAGAGAGAGAGAGAGAGAGAGAGAGAGCGAGAGCGCATAATGGCTGGTTTCTCAGAATCATTGACACACGTCCAGGGTTTTTTCTGTATTCCAAGTGTCACCAAACTACTTATGTTGATACTTGTGAGATCTTCTGTTGTGAAGAATTGCTATGCTTCAAGGCATTGTTTACTAGAAGATATTATAACGTATGCTTAGTTGGGATTTTAAATGCATTGCTATAATTAGACGCATTCCAAATACTGCAAGTATCAAGTTATTTAGATTAAAATAACACATAACAAAATAACAGTATTAATTAAGAATGAATAACATTTAATATTTTTATTGAAATTGGCTCCCATCAGGACACTGAGGATATATTCAAGGAACACCACTTCTGTACAATTTTCATTTAAACCAAGGGGACTTTGGTAAGTACAATTCATATGAATGAATGTTTTGTGGCAGCATTGCTTGGTGGGCTGGCCATTTTGTGACTTTAAGAGACCACCCCCAATAAATCCTCGTGGTGATTTCTTCATAAAATTGAACAGGTTGACAGGGACCTAATGACAATCTATTCCAACTCCTGCTTCATAGCAGAAAGATCTTTTTACCAATCTTTATAGATCAACCTACAAGGTTCAAACCACCTAGAACTGCATGGGAAAGAAGTGTTGTGTTCACAGTACATTTCAATTGTACCTCTGCTCATAGAGAGAACCACTGATGTCAGAACTCCCATGATATTATAGCATGACTCTAATCTTGTTGATGGTTATGGATGAATTATTTTCTTGACACTACCCAGTTTTACCACTAGGGCATGGAGAAACTTCAGTACATGTGGAACCCTGTGCACATATTATAAGTGCCAGAGTCTGACAGCATTTAATCATACATAGCACCATGCGCAAATGCATGTTCCCCAAATGCTATCTTGACCATTGTCTATGACCTTAAAAAAAAATCAATGCTATATTTTTATATAGACCACAAAAATCTGCATATCTACAGAGTCCTATATTTCATTAAATATTCAAATGGCTCTGCAATATTTAAACAAAATCCATAGGCTAATTTCATTATTGCCACAGGCAGAATATTATATTACCTGAAGACTGCTCAATAAGATTGATTTGTGTTTTACCTTCTGTAACACAGAGTCTCGACTGACCACTTGCCAGGCTGGGATGCAAGAGCCTTTGAAAACCACAAACTGTGCTGCCGTCTTTACAATACATTGCCCGGAATTCTCTGGCTGTGCTTTGAAACTCTACAAAATATCAGTGACGGCTCCACATCCAATAACTACCCAGGCAGAGGTCCTTTACTGAAGATCTTTTGAAGTAGCTATTAGTGCAAATCAAAGGTTTAGTGAGTTCTTATCTTTTTTGCATTGCCCATCGCGAATATTCATAAATGATTCGGCCATGTTTTCAGCCCTCTTTCAATCCCCTGATAAACCTTGAACTGCTATAATTTAATCCCTTCTGCAATTCTTTATGAACCCCATCAATGCCATTCATAATTAATGAATTGGAGGGATGGCTTCTGGATGAACGAAAGTTTTTTAGTCCGCGCGGCAGATCGATGGTTCTGACCATGTCTGTTTCATTATTGACAGCATCTGCCCACATTTACGCCTATAATTAAGTTATAGTTCAACTCTTAACTTTTCACAAGTGTTTGAAATGGCCGTATGGTGTTCTTAATTTCAGTTGCTGTTTCATCTCTCTCAGTGGGTGCCTATTTTATTGTTAAAGGTCATACTCATTTGTCTGCTCCAACAAAGGCAGTCCTTAAAGTTGGCTGTGGTTTTGACAGACAGTAGGCCCTATAAGTGATGGCCTTAAGGACAGACCTGGCACTGCGAGACTGTCACCACAGCAAGGGAAATAACAGATAACAAATCATGCCACTATTTTTTACTCCTGGCGTGATTGACGACATCACAGCGGGTATAACTTTTCAGTGTCTTCAGATTAAAACCCCCTCAAACAAATGAGTTCTTAAAATACTGTCCAGGGGCGTCAAAGTCAGCGGCTGGACCCCAAAGCCTTTTTTTTTTTTTATTAAAGGGTTTTATATTAAGAAGAAAGCAAAAAACCAAAGTGCATAATTCAACACTATGGAGCACAATTATTTAATTGTCACAGATCTTTTGCTTCTGATAGTGCAAAGCGGTGGCCTGGACGATGCAGCATTTGAATGATAAGTAATTCTGCAATAATGGGGAACTGCACAAGGCAAAATCAGGAGCTGCCAACAAATATTACATAGCCTTAAAGGAAAAAAATGGAAACGTAAGTTTTGTCAGGAAATAGTAAAATATGGCCACTTTAGGATATTCTTTCGTGTAACAGGAGCATCTTTTTTTTTTTTTTTTAAAGGAATACTTTCTGTCATTGCTGGGTAAATGCCGATGATGGAAGATAAAGTTAACTTTCAGACCCAGTTTCCAGATCCAGTTTAAAAATGCACATTAAAAATGTGCATTTGAATTTAAGGCATAGAATAAATCCCAGCTGTTGTCAGTAGCAAGCCATTCTCTTGCCAGCATAGAAATGCAGAGCATTATTGTAAGTGTATCCAAAAATTACAGTGTGAAGGGGAACCTTCAATTTCCTGCCTATTATTGTTAGCAAATGCCTGCCCTGTGAGTATATAACAGTTGTACTTATTTAAAAAAATAAAATTTGCTCTCTGCCTGGCTTTATCTTTTAAAGCCAGACTTCTTCTCCTTCTCTGAGGTACAGAATAGACCTGTGTATTCACCGTGATTGGACAAATGAAGATTTGGGTCTGAAAGCATATTCCATATATCCAAGATGTCCTATAAGTACCAAGAATTGTAATGTACATGCACACCTGTAAATGCCGAAACTGACACACTCTTAAATAGGTATGCTAAGATCCTTCGAAAATGCAAAATGGAATGCTGTTGATTAAACTATTGAAAGGATTAGAGAACCTTTTTAGAATGCGGAAGTACTCTTGGCGAAGCAAAGCAACTTCTCATGATTGGAAGCAACATAGGACACATCATGTGTTACATCAGTCCATTTAGCGCAATATTGTCAGCACTGACTGATAGTGGTTTTCAAGGGTCTTTCCCATGGGTCTTTCCTAGATCTATTTGGCAATGCCAGAGATCAAAACTGGGACCTTCTGCATGTGGAGCATGAATTCAAATTCATGTAGAATATGAATTAAAATCATTTTCGTTCCCAGGTGTCCTGTCCTCTTCTACTGTCGGGGAAGAAAGAAAATGGCTGGCTGTTGTTGCCTTCTCTTTACTGCCTCTTGGTATACTTCCTCACTAGACACGGGCAACCCAATCCTGAGCTGCCTGGCTCACGGGGCTGCAGTGGCACCAAAAATGGCTGCTGCTGCATCCAGCGCACTTCAGGCAGCTGCCGCCTCCTCCTCGGGAGAAGGGGATGAAAATCCCCTGTCCCCGAGTAAAGCAAGTAGCCCCACAATGGGGCTACTACAGTTCTCAATTCTACAACACTACAACAACCCGAGTGTCAGTGTAGAATTCAGAGCCGAGTGTCAGAGTAGAATTCAGTGTAATCAGAGCGAAGTTCCACTGGTCCTGCCTCTTCTCTCCCCACTCTCTCTCCCAGAACACCTCCTCCCCGCCCTCTCCCCACCCTCCCTCCACCTCCCCTCCACCCATTCTAGCCTGGTGCTGGCCAGTGCTGGGCTAGCACCAGTGGAACACTGGCACTAAGGCCCACAAACGTGCCTTACGGTGGTGCCTTACGGTGCCTTACGGTGGTGGTGACCTGGTGTGCACTCCGTAGCATTGGGCCCCTAGTCAGGAAAACTAACTGGGAATGAGGCAGCAGACAGATGAAAGTCTTTCTTCACCATTACTACTGTAGCTGTGGATGGAGAACTTGTGTCCATCTACTGCTCAGTATCTGGGCACCATGATGCACATATACCATTTCCTATGCCAGTGAACATATACCATTTCCTAAGCATGAGGACGAAAACGATTGGAACATCCCTGCAGGGCTCTTGTCCCAGGGACACTCATAAGCTGCTCAAGGATCAATAATGAAGTCAAAATCAGGAAGTTGCTACTGCGGCTAAACTATGGAAAAAGGTCTGCCACCTCTGAACTCAGGGACATGGCAGTCTTGTCAGGACTTATGGCAGACAGTAGACATTGCGGCACCAATGATGGAAGCAGGAGAGACAACGGGTCCAGAAGCAGTGCGAGAGTAGGCATAGCCAGGAGACGGCATTAGTGTAAAGATAACTTCCAGAGCATAGTAAATGCTTATCCATCTCAAGCAGATACCTATTTTCTTGCTTTCAATGGAAGGCTTTTAATAGAGAGAATAGCTATAGTTCTGTGCAGGTGTACATGCAAAGAAGAGGGTTTTTTTTAATGTTATGGGTGGCGGTAAGACATGATACACACATTTATTCATTACTTGATATTTCTAAACTGCTTTTCTGTTCTCCAAACTGATGTGCAGCATAAATTTTTTTTTAAAATCACAATATAAATACAACAGTGGCATAAAAAGTAAAAATTAATATCCACATTAAAACAGGAGGGAAAAACCCAGAGGCAGTAGCAGCAAACCAAAGCAGTGAACCTGGAACAAATAAACTTATTCAAGGCCTAAGGAATGATGAAATTTGCACTGGAGTGCTTAGTGCCCTGGTACCATTTGCCCAACCTCCCTGGATAGACTCAGCGCAGAGGCAGGAAAATTAAGGCAGCCCATTGGCTACCTAATCGATTGAGGGTGTGATGTGGCTCTTGCTGGGGCTGGTGAGGTCTTCCTAGCTTCAGTCCATGCTTTTTCAGCAAGCCCTGCCTGCCTGTCCTATGTCCAGTCTGAATACCTGGTTGTACCATGTGGGGCCTGGGTAGGAATTTTTGGCTGGTAACCTGATTGGCCTTGGTTATTGGTTTTTTCACCTACCCTGGACTGGTATTCGGGTGCGGCGTTATACATGTAGGCCCAAATCCTAACCAACTTTCCAGCACTGGCATTGCTGTGCCAATGGGATGTGTGCTGCATCTTGCAGTTGGGTGGCACTCACGGAGGTCTCCTCATAGTAAGGGAATGTTTGTTCCCTTGCCTCGAAGTTGCAATTTACCAATTTAAGGGTGCAATCCTGACCCGGGAATGAGCCAGTGCAAGTCCGTTGTGCCAGCCCAGGAGGGTCACAAACGTGCCATAAGGCTGACATAAGCCTCCACGCTGGCTTCCTCTCTGAGGCTTCCATCAGCCCAGCTGGGCCGACACAAGCAGCAAAGGTAGGCTGGATTAAATCCATAATGGATTTTTCCTCCAGAAACTTGTCCAATCCCCTTTTTAAATGCATCCAGGCCAGATGCCATCACCAAATCAAGTGTCACACCACAGGTTCAAGTGTCAGAGGGTGGTCAGCAAAGGTAGGCTGGGGGGAGGTGGCAGGGAGGTGTTCCTGGACAGGGGGAGGGCGGGTGGTGGGCGGCCCCAGGGGTGGGTGGGTGGGGAGCAGGATTTGGGGCTGGGACCCGGCAGTTATGCCAGATCCCAACCTCTGTTCCTGGGGAGAACGGAGCTGCCTCAAGCCACTCTGCTCTCCTCAGACTTGTGCCACCTCAAAAGGCCAGCAGCCCTTACCTGGAGGTAAGGGGAAATGTTTCCCCTAACCTCTTGTTGAGCTGCCTATGTCCACTATCCTGCATTGGATACAACGCAAGCCTCCTGGCTTGCCTTTTCTAACTCAGGATAGGATTGTGCCCTAATACAGTTTGGAGACTTAACAAGAATAACCAGCACATAGATTTGGGTTTGGAAATCAACCAGGAGCCATTGCAGAGTAAACTATGCTGGAATCACATGACCCAAACTATGGGTTTCTACCAGCAGTCTGATCACAGCATTCTGCACCAGCTGGAGCAGCTGAACACTTTTCAAAGGCAATCCCATGTGCAATAGTGCAATCTGGTTGTGACCAAGGTGTGTATGACCGTGGCCAAACCTGTGTTCCCCAGCAAATTGAGGCATCTGGCATACAAGTCAAAGCTGGGCATAGTCCTGGCCACTACTACAATCTGGCCAACAAGGAGCAGGACTGAGTCCAGTCACACTCCTAAACTGTGACCTTGATCAGGGAGTGTAACCCAGCTGAAACACAAAGCACAGTTAACCCTGGATCAGGCTTCCTGTGGAACAAAAGCACGTCTGTCTGGTCTAGTTTAAGTTACAGGGCTCACAACCAGCCCACCATAACTCCAACCACTGGTTCAGGACCCCCACCACCTCCCCAGACTGCAAAGACAGAGATGGGTGTCTTCTGCATATTGTTAGTAACCCAGCCCAACCTCTGGTTGATCTCTCCCTACATTTTCATGTAGATGTTAATGGAAGGGGTCATGATATGGGACAAATTGAAAAGTATCAGGCCATTGTGTGTACATCATAGAAGGGAATACACCGATTCACTCAGCTCTATGATTTAGAAATTGATGATTCTACAATGCTACAATTAATATTGTGGGAGGGGGGAAATCTAGGGCAATTCTATGGTTATGTCCCAAAACAAAGAGGTCTGTCTTTTTCTTGTAATTTTAGCATGCCAGTAAAGTATTAATGAATTGAATTGAAAATGACTTACATTTCAATGAAAGGTATTGTGGTTGGGAAGAAAACTTCCAAGCATCAATTAAGTTTATTGAATGAGAACTTTGTCTTTACTTTTTTTTTGGTTTTTTTTTTTACACAGCAGCTTCCCACTTTAAAGTCTTCATTTATTACTATTAACTCTTTCTCTGGTACTGAACTGTGCAAAGCTCATCAGGATCCTCCAACCATTTATCTTTCACAACAGTCCTCTATATCAGGTCACTATTATTCCATGCTATCATTTTCAATGAGGAAAACACCACAATGTGACTTTTCCCTCTGATGCTTGGATAACAAGATGGATGGGACACAGTGGTGGAATGTTCTTCTACTCACATAAGAGAGGTATTTCTCTTTCTGTCAGTTTCTACTCCCTAGTTGCAGCCCTGCCTTACATCCCATGCCTTTCTAGATGGTTCCTCCATCAAAAGTCTCTTTGGGCATACAAGGCATGACTGTGTGAGGGGTTTGTGGTAAAGCACCACTGAGCAAGAGCGACTTAGCTTATAGTTCTCTGAATCTTGGCCTGAATATTTCCTGAATAGCTTTTGAGTGCTTTTCAGGATAATATAAATTTGCTTATTTACTACAAGATGACTAAAGTCTTACCCTTATACTTCTTGCTGGTTTGTTGTTACTGGGGTGTATGCCAATAAAGATTATTCTGATTCTGACTAAAGATGCTATTAAAAGTTGACTAAAGATGAAATTTGAAGCTGATTTGGTGTTTCCTTCTCAGGAAAAACCTCTGAGGGTTTGTGAGGGAAACCAAAAGATGTATGCAAAATTTCTTTTGGTTCTGACCATTCCTAAATTGGGGGACTTCTACAAGAGCATCTGCTCTGATGAATACTTAAGATCACTTTGTTGACACCTTATCACCTTACAAAGTAATATGAAGTGGTCCTGTGTATGAGTAGTTGTGAGAAGTTTGTGTATAAACTTTCTCTAACTGTTGGTTGCATTCAGTGGTATGGTGTATTACAAAAGTGGACAGTGAACTTTTTTGGGAAACCATCCTAATTTGTTTTTCTACACATTAATTTGTACGAGACCCAGAAGGCAGAAAATGGAAGTATAAATGCTGTTTCCCAAGCACATTTACAAATGCTTCTAGCAGAGAGATCTAACAATATTTCTTCTATATTTCCCACCATGGAGATGCTATTATATTTGACATGAATTGCTCCTCTTTCTTTTATCACCCTTGCAAATTCCTTCCTTCTTTCCAAGTAATTCCCTTCTACTATTCCTTGTTTTAGAATCCAGGGTTTTAGAAATTGTTTCAGGCCAGTTTTAGGGTAGCCCAAGACAGTGACAGACCATTACATCCTGATCAATTGTGTCCTGGTCAAATGCAACCCAGTATTGGACATTTAAGTCTTTTCTTTTTGCATCCTGGATATTTGTGTCCAAATATATGAATATTTATACGTATTTTTTAATTTTTAAAACACAAAGGTAGGGTTAGGGCTGGGATAAGAGGCTTAGGATATATAACATGGCATTTGTTGCCCACGCAAATGACCAGAACACAAAACAAAAACCAAACAAACAACCCCTCCAGCTGAGTGTCCAGGGATGCCAATGGCTTGGACGTATTTGACCAGGACACCATTGTCCAGGATGCAAATACCCTAGTACCACCTGAGACCACCTGTTAGGGTGTGAACTCAAATGGCCCTGGTTCAGGTGATGGTGCTGGTCATATCCTCATAGATCTCATTATTCTTTCATAATTTCCCTGATGGGTAAAGACCTCTACTTTAGGTCCAAGGAGGATCTTAGCAATAACCACCACACACGCCAAGATCCTATCCCCCTTTCTGTGCCCCGAAATTCCTTCTGAGTCTCTTCAGACTTACAACAACTAAATAGATCTGAGAAGACCCATAGGTGGTCAGGTGGCCTTCAGAAAATAAATTCAGCATTTGTATATCACCTATCTCACTTGAGAAAGTATCTTGGGTCTTACAGAATGAAGGTGGTTCACATAGGCAGGCTGTACTAAATTCATTTTTACAAATGAGTTTTTACAATAATTGTTCTACAAGCAAGTCACAGAACCCTTCACTTTCAGACGGAATCCTTCACAGTGTGGTCATCATATATGGCATCTGGGTATGTCTTCTGAGCTTCCAGCAGGAGCAGCTTCAGGTCGGCCAAGCTCTTAATCGTTATTTCTCGGAGGCTGACTTTTCCACACTCCTCCACATTCCTGCAGCGTTGCTTGTGAGTCTGACACCCTCTCATAGTCACAGGTCACAACAGTGACTCCTCCTGGCTCTGTCCTCTCACAACAGCTTTGTCAGCTTCACTCTCCCATCCAGAAATCAACCAGAACTGCTCCTGCTTAGCAATCTTCAAGCAGCCTTCAACTCAACCACCAGAAGTAAGGAAAATCTTTACTTATCTCTCCTGGACCATCTGGTCCCCCCCCCCCCAGCATGCACTCTGGCAGCAGCACTGCATGGTATGGACTGGCAGGGGGTCGGATTGGGCCTTTAGGCTTTTTAGTACGTCATACAACGATGCTGGCTTTAATGCATTTCCATTCTTGCAAAAAGGGCACCCAAGATTGTTCTCTTTTGCAGCATGCAGCCAAAAATTTGTTCTTGCAAAACTGTAATCTCATACAGTTTATGGTAATTTCCCATAAATTACACGGGGCATATTGGAAGCTTGTTAATAATTAAAAGTCTTTTACTTTTTTTCGGCTCCCAAATAACTGTTAGCGTAAATAGTTTCCAGCCTTCATCTGACATGACGTCTAAACAATACAGGCATCACAAAATAAATAATTTATGAAAAATATTTATTTAAAGAGCTGTAATTTACCTTGCATTTACCATATGCCATTCATCCAAGTATCAATATAAAATATTCATTAAAGAAACTCATTAAAACAAACTTCCATACCGTGGGGTGACAGGCCAACAAAAAACATCAATCATAGAAAGGCTTTAAGTTTTTATTAGTGCACATAGATACACTAATATTTCAAAGCAGAAAATCATGAATATGGTTGCTGCAGCCTTGGAATGACCACAAGGGCACAATGGGAGAAAAAAATATGATAGAGGTATAACAAAGATGGGGCAAGATTTTCTTCATTTGTTTTCATTATGCTGAAAGAATCCATGACAGCAAACCCAAATCTGTTTTATTAATGATGAATAAACCTGATGTAATAATTAATGGGAAATCTATAGCTAATCTTAGAGGAAGAAGAATAACCAGCCATGTAATGATGTTTAAGTCCGGCACAGCAGAACTTTGTGCAGCTGCAGGTAATCTAAGCGGAGCAATCAGCTGTGAACATCAACAGCTCCACACAGGCAGGTTGATACTGAGCACCCAAACACAGGAATCTTTCTCAAAGGCAGGCAGTGTGTGATCCCGAACATTCCCCTCCGTGGCTTCAGCAGCCCAGGCTCTTTTAGAGCACATGCAGGAGCATCTGGAATATTTGAAAGCTTTTAATATCCTTGCTTGAAACTTCCTACGCCCTGTGAAATTTCTTTGAAGTAAACACTCATTCAAACCGCTGATCTGAATTCGCCAACAGCAGCAGGGTTATTAGGAGAGTCACGTCAAGGACCACTGCAGCTCTCCATATATAGCCTTTTTTCACTTATTCATTAGGAAGTTCTGTTAAATCTCCACTTCACATGAACTGAAATTCTATTAGACTGTTGATCTGTGATTAAATGTTCTAATAAAATTAACTGACTTTGCTGCAAACAGAACATCTGGAGCTATGTTTAATTTTATGTCAAACATATACAGGAAACACCTGTCTAGGTGAAGTAATTTTTTAAAATGGCATTAATCCATCTGTTGTGGAAATGTATGTCACAGTTGTCACATTAAAAAAGCAATATCAACAAACAGAGAAACCCTAAATTGCCTTGGAACGTACACTTTTGAAAATTAACAAAAAAATTCATTTATCCCCAAGTTAGCATGTCAGTTTTATTTCGTACTGAATAAGATCCCTTTCTTCTCCCTTGACAGAGAGCGTCTTTCAAATAAGGCACTGTGAAACTTCCAGATGTGAAATTGGTCTGCATAATTATAAGATTAAAGCTTTCAGGTAACTCTTTACCTGCACCAAAATAATATCCTTAAAACTTCCTTAAAATATGTCGAGAACGTGAGATATTAAAAAAACAACTCCGAAACCACAAAAAAAATAAGAAAAATGACAGTAGCTGGAAAGAGAAACTTCACAACGATAAAAAGGTCATAGCATATTGCACTGAAAGAATATGCAATATGGTGCTGGAACCAGGGGACATCCACTAAAATTGAGTGTTGGGAGAGTTAGAACAGACAAAAGAAAATATTTCTTTACTCAGCATGTGGTTGGTCTGTGGAACTCCTTGCCACAGGATGTGGTGATGGCATCTAGCCTGGACGCCTTTAAAAGGGGATTGGGCAAGTTTCTGGAGGAAGAATCCATTATGGGGTACAAGCCATGATGTGTATGCGCAACCTCCTGATTTTAGAAATGGGCTATGTCAGAATGCCAGATGCAAGGGAGGGCACCAGGATGAGGTCTCTTGTTATCTGGTGTGCTCCCTGGGGCATTTGGTGGGCCGCTGTGAGATACAGGAAGCTGGACTAGATGGGCCTATGGCCTGATCCAGTGGGGCTGTTCTTATGTTCTTATGCAACTGTGGTTGCATGTGGATCTGAGAATATGCAGCTAAGATTGCACAAGAGTGTGTAAGAATTACAGAGGATTCTTCCCATTGCTGAAAGAGCCATGGCTGTTCACTGCTGGCTCTTCATTTAGTTTATAAAATTAGTGACTTTAGAGTTAAATCCTGAACTTGGCACGCCGAGAACTTTTGGGTTGCTGTAGAATCAAGTAGTCCCATTGCAGGACTACCCCAGGGACAGGGATGAAAGTCCCCTTCTTCTGAGGAGCTGCCGGCAGCTTCTTGGAGTGTGCTGGACTTGGTGGCAGCCATTTTTGGTGCTGCTGCAGTCCCGCATGCTGGGCAGCTCAGGATTGGGTTACCGGGGCCCAATCCTATCCAATTTTCCAGCACTGGTGCAATAGTACCAATGGGGCGTGCACTGTATCTTGCGGTGGAGGGGCAGTCACTGAGGCCTCCTCAAGGTATGGGAACATGTGTTCCTTTACCTTGGGGCAGCATTGCGGCTGCACCGGTGCTGGAAAGTTGGGTAGGATTGGGCCCCCAATCTTATTTTATTCCTTACTGTATTATTCAGGTTCACAATTATTAAGCCACTGTAATATTTGATAGATAAGTGTCTAGATAACTGTGCTTGCTCCTATTGCTATTTATTGCTAAGACTACCCTTAGAGAGGTTATCTAGCTTCCAGAACTAGTAGAAAATGTCAGGAGAACCTATAAACTTAGAAAAAAAATGTGACTAACTCTTTTTTTTTTAACCTTAGTCTGTAAAAAATTGTCAAATCCATTTTGTATACAACTTTCACCAAGGCATTTTAATAGAATTCTGAACTGAATTTGGAGGTCCTTCTTGTGCCAAGAAATGTTGGGGAACCATAAGAATGGCTGCTGGATCACACCCTATGGCCATATGGTACAGTATTTTGTTTTACTCACAGCACAATCCTATACCTGTTTACTCAGAAGGAAGTTACACTGTTTTCAATGGGACTTTCCTCAGGTAAGTGTGGACAGGATTGCAGTCTGAGTGACCAACCAGATACTTCTGGGAAACTGAGAATTGGGGGCAAATATACCTCTCCTCATATTGCTTCTTAGCAACCAGCATTCCCATTGCCTTTGCATCTGGGAATAACACCATCATGACTGGAGAAGCAATAAGGCTAAGGGGTTATAACCCCTAAGGGGTTTAGGGTGGTTCCTTGCTTGTTCCCCAGGTTTTATCAAAAATGAAATTTCAAGGTGAATTTAGAGGTTAATCAAATGAAATTACTATGGCAGTGTTTCTCAAACTGTGGGTCGGGACCCACTAGGTGGGTCGTGAACCAATTTCAGGTGGGTCCTCATTCATTTCAATATTTTATTTTTTATAAAATATGAAAAACTGGATGCTACAATAGTATGTGACTGGATTTGGGAAAACGTTACAGACCTGCACTTTTAACAAGCTACTATGTATATTTTTTTTAACAATGATATTAAATGGGACTTACTCCTGGGTAAGTATGGGTAGGATTGCAGCCTAGATTGCTAAAAATTTTCCTACTTGATGATGTCACTTCCGGTAATGACATCACTTCTGGTGGGTTCCAACAGATTCTTATTCTAAAAAGTAGGTCCCTGTGCTAAATGTGTGAGAACCGCTGTACTTTGGCATACTGAGTGAAGCAAAAATATTCTGAATATCTGAATATCTGTAGGGGGATTCCATGCAAAGAAATACAAAAATGGATGGGATGCCTTTCACCAACCACTATAATTTGCATCCTAAGCCTTCCTAAAAGCTTTCAAAGTACCTTGTTTGCCCATGGACCCGAAGGCTGTTAGGCTTTGCAAGGGACAAGCGGAAAGTCAATCTGTGAACATCAAAGCAGTCAGGAGTACAATAAGTGCCGGACTTCCACAAGAGAGCAAAAGAGTTTATGGCCTCCGCACAAAATAACCTTACTAAAGCACAGGAAAAGCAGAAGGATGGTGTGATTGACAAGCTATGGCTTAGACATATGAGGTGGGGCAAAGGGTCATGATCCCAATCCCAGTTTGGCAGGAAGACTGTAAACAGACTAAGAGGGACCATTTGACAGCATTAGATAGGTCAAAAACACCATCTTCCTCACAAAGCTTCCAGGCAGAGAGTGGAGGCACCAGCTCTACAATTCAAACACAAGCAAGGCGTATGAGGAAGTGGCAGGAAAGCTCCTCACAATCTGTCAGGAGTTAGAGCTCTTACTGGCTTTGCCCAGGGAAGGCAAACATAATGACTGGCAAAAAAGGAAGACTCTTCTCACGGCAGGTTACCTTTACACCAGATGGGTCATCAGATGACAGAGGTACACAGTTCAGGCACTGATGTGTTTGCAGGCAGGGCAAGATTCAGCTTAACAAGAGTCTCCTGTGAAATTTGACATGACCGAGAAAATTGTGACATCGGCTTCTCTTATCAAAGGCAGAATAGCCGCACTTCCTGCTCAGGACACTGTACACCAGGTCCAGATCCTTGCACACAAGAGGTAGAAAGCAAAAGCGGCTATATGGGCCACCCAGTCTGCTTGATTGTGTAAAGTTTCAGTTACAGCTGATTCAAAACAGCCTTTTTTCACGTTTGCTTTTGTTATTGTTTAAAAGCGTCTCAATTTGTCCCATCCCTTTTCTTTGCATTCACTGATCCTGATTCATATTTGGGAGCTATGTGCCTGCTTTTTCCAAGTCAAGCCCCCAGCTGCCAATCACACAACATGCCTTTTATTTAGTCCTAAATTGGTAGGACACTGAAGTTGATGAATGTACTGTACTACAGGCTGAAAGTGAGGATATCGCTTCTGAAATCTCCTCACTTAACTAACAAACAAACAAACAAAATTACACACCAGGGAGATATGTTCTAGCACAGTGTTTCCCAAGCTGTAGGGTGTGTGGCCCACCAGTGGGTCATGGCCCAATTTTTGGTGGTTCGTGAAACTGACAAGGCAGATTAGGCTATGTGCATCAAGGGTTAAACGACCTGCTACATGGAAGGAGCACTGCTGCGCAATCACCATTACAGCCACCGAAGCTTGAGTGGCTGATATAAGGTGAAACTTTTTTTAAAGGTGGTTCCCAATGCTAAAAAGTTTAGGAACCACTGTTCTAGCATGTGATGCTGGCTTTCTATCTTCAGGGAATGCTTAACATGGGGGACTATTACACATTGTTCAGCAGTCGCTTGAACTGGTATAGCCTACACTCAATATTCCACCACCATATCCTGTGGCAGAGATAGACAAGACCTAAAACACTTTCCATAAAACATAATGTTCCTGTAATAAGCAATATTGTTCCATGGTATTGAGACAATAGTTTGAACACCCAGTGCCATTGCTGGGGGAGGAGTGACTGGGGTGGGCTGGCCTGGGTCATGGTGGGGGGGGTGACAAGCATGTTGGTCAAACCCCCACCATGCCACTTTTGGCAGTGGAAGGCTCTCCACCTGCCTTTGCATTTGAATCGCCACCCCCTCCCAGAAGCAATTGGTGGTGGCGCAATGATGTGCTGATATTATCCCATCACTACTGAACTATTTTCAGGTGCCATGCTTCACGCTTGTGCACCAGGCTCTGGCAGACCCAGGCCCACTGCTTCCAGCAGCATTCATTGTTTGGCACGGTGAATAACAGGGGTGTTGCATGATGGGTGTGATATTCGCCCTGAGAATGGAAATGCACTGGTGATACTATTGCACCCATTTATGACATAATCATTTGTTAGCAAATAACAATCCTGGCAACAAGTGTGGCAACACAAGTGGCAAGTGCTTTCCAGGGGTGTAGTTACATTAGGGTGCAATCCTAACCCACTTTCCAGCACCGACATAGGGGCAATGCAGCTCAGAGGTAAGAGAACAAACATTCTTTTACTTTGAGAAGGCCTCCGTGAGTACCACCTAACTGCAGGATGCAGCACATGTCCCATTAGCATTGCTATGCCAGTGATGGAAAGTTGGTTAGGATTTGGGCCTTAGTCTGTTACTGCAAAAACCACCAAAAGCACCCTGGAAACTCACAGATTTATTTCAGCATGAGCTTTCATAGGCTGTAGTCTAGTTCAGAGGTCTCTAAACTTTTCGGTCAAAGGGCCGCATCAAATATCTGGCACAGTGTCGAGGGCCAGAAGAAAAATAACTATAAAATTTAAATAAATACATTAGAGATAGATCTTAGATGAATGAATGAATGAATGAATGAATGAATGAATGGGCTCAAATGTCCAGGATTTCTCCAAGCACCAACACAGTCCAAGAAATAAAGCACACACTTAAATGAACCCTACTCTCCCACACCACAATCACAACTCTGGTTGTGTTTGGTCAACTGGGCCAGAGGCTCTCAGGGGATCAGAGGCTGGCTGCAGGCCGGATAGAGGCTCTTTGCAGGTTGCATCTGGCCCCCGGGCCGGGGTTTGGAGACCCCTGGTCTAGTTCACTCAATGAGGGAAGTGAAATGAAGTTACCATGGCTGCAACAATCAACCCAAAATGTGTGCATAGTCCTCTTTTCAGAAAACATTTCTGTCCACAGAAAAAGAGACAGCTTCCTCAATTCTAGTCCTAATTATAACCCTAAGCCCAACCCAATCAAAATCAAATTATTAGCTGAGGTCTTTTATACGTGAAGTTAGACTAAACATAACTGATTTCCCTTTTGTAAAAAAAAAGAAAAAAGGGATGGTGGTGGAAGCATCTTAAGCAAAGCCATCCTCATCCATCTGAGCAATACTAAAATCCTGATCTTTCTCTTGAAACGAGTGTTGTAACAGGAAAGGGCTATGGACTTTGGCCTCTGCATCGCCCCAAGGGCTCTTAGAATGGTTATAAGATCTGTCATTCTCTTCCTAAGCATTTTTGCTCCCAGAGTCCTTATCTGCTTACACAATATCTTGATTTCAGCCAATTTGGAAGGGCTCCTAAGGCTGCATCCTTTAGCCAGAGTACAGCTAAGTACTGTAATCCTTTCTCCCAGTTTAGATTTTCTAGGATTTTCAACTATAAAAGCTACTGCTTAAACATAACTTGCCCCCAAAAAGGAATCCCTAACAGATTTTTTTTTTCCTCCAAGGTGCCCACTGCATGAGAAATGCATTCCTTTCTCATTACTATCCTTGAACAGAGATAGGAAAAAAATTTAAGCAGAGCCCAGATTCCCCTCCCAACCCTACAATCAGTAGGAAAGTAAGGAATACTTTCTGCATTTATATGATTTTGTTTTGATATGATGACCACAATATGTAGAGAGGAGATGGCAGTAGTTTAAACTTTTCCTCCGGGATCTGATGCAGCTTCTCAGTTATAAACCTTTGAAAAATGTTTCAAAGTGTTTCGAAAATGTTTCAAACCAATTTCTAAGTCCCATGCTCACATAACACCTGTCTAAAGTGACCAAAAGGGCAAGAAATTAAATGAGCCTAGTTGTGGCTTTACTAAACACCACTGAACCTGAGGTCTGGGGTAGGGAAAACCCTGCTAGCCAAGACCAATCAGGTTGGAAGCAAAAATAAAAAAAAAGGAAGAAAGAAATCCTAGCCAACTGACTGGCAGCCCAATCCTATCCATGCTTTCCTAGGAGTAAGCCCCATTGACTCTAATGGGATTTATTTCTGAGTAGACATGCATAGGATTGGGCTCTGGAGAAGCAAAAAATGCTGCTAACTGTTGCTTGTGTTTCTCCCTCTCATGACAAAGGCATCAATCAGGTGCCTTGCTTTTCCTGCCTTTTCCTTATATGTCTGATCGGGCCAGGTAAGATCTGCCAGTGCGAGACAAGCTCTTGCCACTGGGATTCTGAGAATAAGGGCGCAATCCTAACCAACTTTCCAGCACTGACCTAGCTGTGCCAATGTGGTGTGCATTGCATCCTGCAGCGGGGAGGTAGTCAAGGGGGCATGTTTGTTACCTTACCCTGGGGGCTGCATTGTGGCTAAGTCAGTGCTGGAAAGTTGGTTAGGATTGTGCCCTAAGACTGCCAGTGTAGCTTGGCTTCCAAATGATTAACAGACACCCCCCCCCGCCCAAAAGAGAGAAAGTGCATCACTGCTTCTAGATATCAAAACAGCAGAACAAACTAAAGGTTTTCTTTAGTTTTCTTTTGGCAGAAGTATAATATATAAAGTGGAAAGGTTGTTGGATAGCAGAGAATGTTTTATTAGCTCTTCACATTCAAATGTAGCATTTACTGGTAGCTCAGGTAAGAGGAGGACAAATCAGAAGGATAACAGATTGGGTTTTCCTTGTAAAGGGAAAATAACAAACAACTCATAATGCACTGGCAGACCTTTTCTTCTTTTTTTTCTAGAGAGTTATCATGACCAGAGGTTCTCTCTCTTCCGCCATTCCCTGGACAATTCCAGCATGCCTGATCAGCTAAGGAAGAGCTGGTTGAATATCCCCCTGGCTTGAATATCCCCTGGCTTCAAGTGGCTCTCAGAACAGGAGAAAGATTTAGAGATCAAATCCAATTTTCATATAAATAGCACCAATTTTTTTTAATAGCTTCTATCCTGCCTAAAGTCTGGAATTCAGAAAAGGACCAGGAGCTTTACATAATGGCTACCTTTCCTAGCCAATCTCCCCCCAAGTTCATCCCTTTCCTTATACCTTGTTTCCCCCTAAACAATAAAAATGTAGCCTTGCACTGTTTTATGGCATACGTAAAATAATTCAGTTAATCAAACCAACATCCAGATAATGACTTTAAAAAAACTTTTAAAAAACCAGACAAAGCATAGATAAGAATTGCTGACATTTCTAATATTTTCTGGACTCAGACATCCTAACTAAATTCCAGTGCAGTGGCACTAAATTCCAGTGCGTGGGCTGCACTATATCCCGTGGGAGAATTTTGGCTACTGAAGGGTAAGCCCTCCTCGGGGTAAGCTCTCAGCAGCCACAATGGGCCAACTTGAACCTGTGCCAGTGATATCACTATCACAAGTTTGTATTGATTCATTTTGGGGGATCAGAAAGGGAGTTAGGATATGGCATGCACTGACACCACTGATCCTGCTCTGTCCTAGGCCCAATCCACCGATCCCTCGCCCCTATCTTCACTCTCCCCCCCACACCCTGTTCAACCCCACTGTGCCCTCCCTCTGCCCCTATGCTGGACTTGTATGGTCCTCCGGGCATCCCTGTGGCCAACAGCACCAGCAGAAATGCTCCGGCATTCCTGCCATCATGCCTGGCATTCACACTGCTGCAAAGCACTTCATGCTGCTTTTGTGACAGCATGCACTGGTGAAAAATGTATTCCACCAGTGTGTCTCTCTATTAGGATTGGGCCAAAACATGCATAAAATCAAAGATAAATCTGGGAGGCATCCCTGCAGCGTCAGAGCAATTTCAGAGATTAAGGACTTTAGGTTGGATTCATATGTAATGCTGTTGTAAAGCTAATAGTACAGCCCTTGCATGGTGCCATTCCTGACCTGCTGGAGCTGCTGCCCGCTCCTCTGCAAAATCTTGCAAAATCTTGGAAAGAAAAAATGCAACCTCTTCCTTTATGTCTTCCCACATCAAATAGGAAGTGCAGCATGTCTCATATTCCTTGTTTGATTCAAAGAGACCACAAGGAAGGAGAGATATGACCATACAAGGGAGATTGATCCTGCCTGCACATTTTGGGAAGGGAACATCTATGAGCCCTTCTCTATCTGCTCGTTCCTTCTAATGCAGTCTCTTTAAGTTTAAAGGGAATGTGCAAGGAATGTGCGAAGTGAGTAGGTAGGCAAGTGGATGATCTGCTTCCAATTCACTTTCTGCAGGGTACTTGGAGTCCCTCTGCCACCCACCCGCCACTTGATGCAAGCCACATATCTGCTTCATGGTTGGGCCAGCCCTGTTGAGAAGAGAAGATACATTCCAGGCTATAGCTGCAGAAGCATATACCATCACACATTGTTATGTTCTTCAAGAGAGAGGAGAAGCCACAATAAAAAGTCATTTGGAAAAATCCGGAAATAACTAAGTGTCACCCTCCATAGTCTGTGCTCAGTAACAATCTGCCAGTGTTAAGATGACCCATCCCTGCGCCAACCTAAGTGAGAGGCACAAGACAGTCGCAATGTGTTGATAACGTGAAACACAGTAATGAATTCCTGTGCAGAACCTTCCAATTTAAAATTTTGTGACAGGCTACCAGCCAATTTTGGTGCAGAAAAATTGGATGATGATCTTGAGAGCTGCTTTCTAAAGGACAAAATAATATGCTTCATCTAGGGCTCAGCATTTCAACTAAGGCACAACACACTGTCACTCCATGTGATATTCCTAATGACATGCCGTGCAAAACGGATGCAACTGGCTAGTTGGTAAAAATGCAAAGTGACACTTTATGTACACCTCCTTCCTGCGGGGAAGGGTCCCAAAACATATGTCATGCAACAACAATGCTGCAGCCAAGTGGCACCAATTAAAAAGTCACAGCTGGTTGATCTCCTCTAATGTTCAAAAAGCTCAGATAAAGTAGTTGCGTATATTACGGGCTCAGATGTTTTGGGTGCTTATGCAATAAACTTTGTTACAAAGAAATAAGCATACAGTTGACCACATGCCAATAGCCCTTGGGAATTGCTGAAATTGAAATGGTCTCCAAATTGGGAGCGCTCATTCAATCAGATTCGTTGATTTCTTCCGGTCATTTGTTGCTTGTTTTCAGACTTTGATTTGTTGTCTTCTTCATCTGGTGGCCTCCAGCAACCTTGACAAGGATTGTCAAGGATTCCTATGAAATTTCAGAATACTGCACATTTTTTTCAGCCTGGTCATATGCATATGCTTATTCAGAACTATGTCCCACTTCTGTTGCTTCCACATTAACAGCTTAGTCAAAAATTTCCAGTCTCTCTTCATTCACTTCAATGGAAAATCCAAACGTGTTGCTGCCTGCTCCTTCAGTTCTAGTGTTGCCCAGGTTGTAACAGGTCTCCAGACTCACCTAGACCCTTTCATGGCACCCCACGGGTGGTGTTGAGCAGGGAGGTAAAGACTGGTGCATTTAGCAGTGGACATGGAACCTAGAGCTGGGATGCCTCCAGCCAGTAAGAACAGCTGGGAGATGGGACATTTCCAGAATTTGTGCTAAGTAAGGCTCCACATGCACTGCCCATTTGCTTCCAAACTGTAATATACACACTTGTGGAGCCAGCCTGTCCAATCTTGACTGACAAAGCGCTATCAAACTTTCTCAGGGCTATTATACCTTTAATTGAAAAAGCAACAAACTCTTTGCTGCCTTTGCCTTGCTTATTAATTCATGTCAAGTGTGGCAGCAAGATTACTAATGAATAGCCTGTAATTGCTCAATGAATAGCCTCTCTTAATTGCCCATTAACTTCAGTCCCTGTCCCCGCATGGAGGATGTTTTGAATTCCTATTTTCTCTCATGCTTTTATTTTCCTCTTTAAAAAGCAGAATTGCACTACCTAGATATATATGAAAGTGAAAGCTCTGTCTCACAATGCAATCCTATCATCAGTCAGCCTGCTGGGTGCAGTAGCCAGAAGCGTGAAGTTCCCAGGGGGGCACAGCACTACGTTTTGCAGGCACCTCAATGTGCGGTCTAAACAGTCCCTCCCCTTGCCTTCAGAGCTGTTTTGGGCGGTGAGAGCAACACAGAAGAGACACCCCCATGTTGGCCTTGCTGCCTGGAATGGCTCCAAAGGTGAGGGGGCATGGCTGCTTACACCAGTAACATGCAGTGTGGGGTGGCAGGTAAGGCAGGACTGCCCAACTTGGTTTCTTTAGAAAATGCCACCACCACAGCTGGGCCTGTGATCACGCAAACACTTATAGCCCATGCACTCTGAACAGCAGCTGGAGCAGGTAGGTTGTAAGTGTTTGTGTGATCACAGTCCCAGTAGTGGTAGCAGTGCTGGTGGTGGACCTCACCTGCCACCTCTGCACCACACATCACTGGCTTACATGGTGTGTTGAGGCGCCTGCAAAACTTAGCGCTGTGCCCCCCCCTTTGGAAATGCTACTGGCTGGGTGCAGCAGCACTGATGCAATCTTCACTGCATCTTGCAAGGCTGGCCAGGGGCCATGATGCAATGGAGAGATAAGTAAATGAAATTCTTACTTTACTCTGCCATACCATGGTCCCCAACTGAATCAGCGACAGCCCTCTGGCTAGTGCAATTGTGAATGACCCAAGGAGGTGTGGCAGGCCTGAGTGGGTGGGGGGAATAGAATATCAGCAGTGCTACTGGCAACCACCTGAGTCTCCCCTTCTTGGCTCCTGGCAACCCCAATCCTCCCCCTCCCTGCCCACAACCAAAACCCTGTGCCAACTCATCTCCTCAGGTTGCCATCCTTTCAAGCTCTACTGCCTGCTGTTCACAGAATTGGACATTACTGACTCATCACATTATCACGACACCAAACTTTTCCAAGTGGTGAAGACCAGATTGGATTGTGAGGAGCTTGTAGTGGAATAGCGGAAGATCTGGCGAGGAGGTAGAATGTGGTGTCTGCAGTGGCCCCTTTAAGAATTAAGGCCTGGGCTTTCAGCAAAGGGTGTGCTGCACAGCTGCAGCCACTGAAGGCAATAAGGCTCTCAGACATAAAAGCACCTGCTGAAGGGAGAGTTTAGTGTGGGTAGCAGAAGGAGAAAAAGCTTAAGGACAGACTGGAGACATTGGTGAATGGACCTTGGAGACTGCTGGAACAGACTGCTGGAGACACTGGAGTTTGGTGTGTGGCTGCTGTGCCCAAGACCTGCTGAGGACCAAGGGGCTGCTGTAGTGGTGGGAGGCTGCTGGCAGGAGAGAGGACCTCTGCAGGTTGAACAGGCAAGCTACCCTGGAGGTGGGGTCCAGCAGGACTGCAAGGCAGAACAGCACAAGCTGATGAGATACAAATGCTATAGACCAGGGGTCTCCAAACCCCGGCCTGGGGGCCAGATGTGGCCCACAGCAAGCCTCTTACCTGCCCTTTGGCCAACCCTGAAAGCCTCTGGCCCACTCAACTGAACATGACCAGAACTGTGCTCCATTTGTGTCTGGAAGGTGTTCTGAGGGCCAGAGAGGTTGAACGAATGAGCCCATTCATTCATTTATTAACTCATCTAAGTTCCATCTCTAATTTATTTATTTAAATTTTATATTTAATTTTTTTTTTGGCCCTCCACACCATGCCAGATATTTGATGCAGCCCTCTGGCCAAAAAATTTGGAGACCCCTGCTATAGACAGATCACTCCTATTGCTCCTGGTCAGAAGAGAGCACTAATGATCTTTAGGAAGTAAGTAAAACTGAGGTGGACTCCTATGGCACTTTAATCTTCTGTTTAACCTCCATTTCACCAAAATGTCTGCATCACTCTGGCTTCAGGATCCCATCAGAGAACCAAAAATGAATTCACATCCTCCCAACTGAACTCTTAAGCAATATTTTATATGACAGAAAATAATCATAACAAATGTTTCTAAAATAGGCTGGTTTCCCCACAATTTAACCTTTGATGCATCTTGTGGAACATTACAGCATTCCTCTCTATATACTGAAAGCTGAAATAGCTTACCCGCTGGTACTTTTCCACTAGTAAAATGGCCACCTCTATTCTCAATGCATTATTTCTCCCCTGTTTCTGGAGTGTGCTGTTCAGTTTTAAGCTGAGATGGGGAAAAGACAATGCTACTTTCAGATCCGAGCCCTTGATAAAAAGAATGACACTGTGGGAGAAAAAGTAAAATGTCTGGAAAATTAAGACTTATGGCAATGTAATGACCCAAGAAGGAAGCACTTCCACTACAGAGAATTCCCAACAGTAATCTTAGAAATCTCATTACGGAGTGATCCTCTGTTACTTCAAGAATAGTCTCACATACAATTCTGGGTAATAATAGAAGGCTCTATGTGTCGATTACACCCTAGCTCTTCAGTGTCTCTAATTCAGAATACACAAAATCAGAAGTACCAAATACCAATTAAATCCCCCCACAGAGCACATTACCACAGTTGTGTTTGATCACGAGCCTCATTCATTGTTTGCCAATGCAATGAGAACAGAACAGAACACAGTAGTAACTTTCATTTTGAAACATACAAGTGTTTGTGTTCTCCAGTATGGTTGCTTTTTAGTTCCTGTTTTTAGGGAACAGTGTTACAAATGTGTAAACTAATGATCATGGTACAAGAAGTCATCCAACTAACGAAAGTGGATCTTTATAAAAAGAGGGACAAAAATAAGAATCTACAGATAATTTGATCCAATGTAAAAAATTCCTTCCAAAACACTCATTGGAAGGAATGCTGATCCATCTTTATCACGACAACACAGAAGGAGAAGGATTATCTGGCCAGGTTTTGACTAGTTGTATTCTGTAATTCCATACATTTCTGTAGAAATGAGGTAGGAAATGGGAGGGCCCAATTCTATCCAACTTTCCAGCACCGCTGCAGCTGCAATGTAGCCCCAGATAAGGGAACAAATATTCCCATACCTTGAGGAAGCCTATGTGACTGCCTCCCCACCGCAGGATGCAGTGCACGCCCCATTGGCATGGCTGCACTAACACTGGGAAATTGGATAGGATTGGGCCCGGGATCAGATGTGAACTCAGAATCACTGAGAGAGAAACAAGGGAAGGGATCCAAAATAGAAGAACTGAAGGTGAGTCAGAAGCAGCATAAGAGAAAGGTAATTTGGAGGAGTAGCATGGTAGATGTGTGGCAGGTGAGATTTTGGCATAATTCAGGGAAAAGAGACATTGGAGAACCTGCAAAGTGTTGCTGTGGATTGCACCCTAAATGTCTTGAACTCCTTTATAATAATGGATAGAATAAAAATACACTTAGCCCTGCTTTTTCACAAGCCTTATTCAAGCTTTTAGTAGAAACTGCCAATTATTCCAACCTGTCAATTCTTCTGGCATCTTAAATATTATGGTTCCAGTTCAGCGATCCTTGCATGCACATTGCCACCTGAAAAGGATATTTCTAGTTAAACATAGATTAGGATCTGGAGAGTTGCTTAAGTTCATGCAAAGGCCTCGCATTCGCCCAGTGTTTGATTGTTTTGTCTTTGAACAGCCGATGATCATGCCATAGTTCACATGGCCCCTGTGTCAAAGCAATGACTACGTAGACTAATGCTTGAGAAAAACAACTGAAAAAGCTTCATGGAGTGATATGCATGGTTGTTTGAATCCTGGGCAAGGTGGACAATTGTCAGCTTTTCAAGACACTGACTTTTAAGGCAGGGAGGTGTTTGCTAGGTGCCTGGCTCTGCCAAGACCAAGAGTATACTTGTTCACGGAAATTCTTCATTAGAGATCTTCCAGCAGAGCCACAGATCATGGATACAGGATTTGGATACATGCAGCAATGTCTGGTAAATATCTGATACACTGGTGTTCCTGGAGCGGGCTGGGAAATGCTATGTTTTTCAGGTGCCTGAATGCTGGTGTAAAGTGGCCCCTCCCCTTCGCCTTCAGAACCATACATGACTGCAAAAGCACAGTGGAAGCATCTCCTCCACTTTGCTTTTGCAACCGCGAATGGCTCTGAAGGTGAGGGGAAAGGGCCCCTTTACATAGGTATTCAGGCACCTGAAAAGACTTAGAGTTTTGCCTCCCCTTCAGGAACATTAGTTATCTGATGGCTTCCATAAGTATGATCCATTCACAGATATGTGTTTCCTCACAAAGGTTGTCTGTTGAATCAGAACAAATGTCCTTTCCCATGTCTAAAGTAGTTATACAGGTGATCGGACCAAAGCTCAGCATTATAAGCCTTGTTTTGCAGGAAGAAAATTCCAAGTTCAAATCATGCCATCTCCAGATGGGACTGAAATCACCCAAGGCTGAAACCTGATGCCCTGTAGACCTGACACCAGTCAGTGCACGCAGTCATTGCTGTGTCTGACCCAGTATAACGCAGCTTACTGTGACACCAACTTCTATTGAGAATTAAGGATGCAATTTTTGGGTGCAATTCAGCACCCATAATTTTTGTGTGTATGTGGGTTGGGGGAGGGTGTGGGCAAGAAAATCCCATGTTCTTAACTATACACTGGTATAAAATGTGCTCTTATTACATATTTTCTGGGGTTGCTTCTGCATAGAAAGCTAAATTGTGTGTGTGTGTGTGTGTGTGTGTGTGTGTGTGTGTGTGAGAGAGAGAGAGAGAGAGAGAGAGATTATTTTCCCATAGATCTTCTTTCTTCTAAGTAGAGCCTTTTATAAATCTATAAAAATATTATTGCCCTTTTTAAAGGATTTCTGCTGACCAGTTCAGGATTCTTCAGTATTAATTCGGTAAAGAGGCAAAATTCTAGCCTCAGATTGTGTCTCTTGGGTACAGATGTCCCTTACCTTTCAGTTAATAATTTCATAATCAGTGATATGGCAATTTCCACATGAAAATAAAAATAGTCTCAGCCCATACGTTATTTATCATTTGGTTCCACAAAGGGAGCACATTTTATATCTGCAAATCCATCCTCAAACAAATCTGATTTCTGGCTACTCAGTAGCATATTTTGATCTTTACTGAGTAATGAAGTCTTCATTTTTGTGCTGAAAAAAAATTTCATGTATAATACAAACAACATTATCTCTAAAACTGTGATACATCATCATACATGCAAAACGAACGCCTTGTGGCTATGACAGGCCAGCAAGTTAGATGAACCACTTCAATTTTCCATCAATCAAATTATAGTTTATTGTTCGGCTGAACTACCTCAGGCAACACAAATCTAAAAACTGTCATTTTGGAAACATTACATTTTTTTCATGTCACATTATAACCCAAGCCATGGCCATAAAAAAAGAATGTCATATTATTCGCTGTAATATTCCTTAATTTAAGAACAGCTAATTCATCTTAACCTTGTACAGGCTGCCACGAATTTGGGGCTCAGTGCGCAGTTGTGATTGGACCCGACTCAATCAGCACATTTAATTCTTACCTAAATGATGGCGATTTCAGCAAAATATAGAATGATTTGACCATATGCCTACCTTGATGGTGGGGTGAGGTGCTTGGTGTTCTTGAATTATCAGCTCTATCACTTTTATACGCACAAAAGTTGGAATCCGTGTAATTAAAACTGGAAGTAAAATGTGCATCTGATTAAAATTTTCGATAGGTTTTGCTGGGATCATGAGAACTGCTTTTCAGCAGGCCGAGATTCCTATAGGTTTTCATAAGTCTCCAAAAGTTGAAAACTAATCTTGGAAACATTATGAAACTGATTGCATTCTGTCACTCGCAAGTGTATCAATGTCCTTCGTGACATTTACCCTATGGGTTCCTTTAAAAGGTGGCAAATGACAACAACACAAGCTGAATGGTACTAAATTTTAAATGTTGTAGTGCCAGTTGAACTTAGGTTCTGAAAGGATAGGTTACAAAGGATTTTGTTGCTAGGCACTTTAGTTAAAAAAAATATATGTATTGTGTTCTTTCTAGCGTTTTCTACCAGAGTTTGTAACACAGGGATAGCAATTAATTAACATGTTTGGACAAAACATTCACTGACCATCCTATCTACATAGGGAAGGAGTGAAAATATATACATCTCTACCCCCTCTGACCCAGTGTGCTATCCTGACACTGTTTAATTGTGTGTTATACGTAGTACTTTTTAAAACACAGGTAATACACAGGCAGGTTACGCACACATAGGGGAAAACAATCATTTGCAGTGATCCAGTAACTCCACCAGCAGAGAGTTAGAGGGGGTGCAAAGCACTAAGTTTTGTAGGGAGCCTCACTGCAGCATGCAAGCGACCCCTTACCCCCCCCCTTCAGAGCTATTCCATGAGGTGGGATCAAAATGAAGGTGAAGGTGTCTTTGGCTGAGACTCCAAGCCTTCCAAGGAGGTCACTGCAGGGAAGGAAGATTCTCCTTGACCTGGGTCAACGGAGGTTGTTGGTAGAGGAGGCATGGTGTTGGACACACACACACACACACACACACACACACACACACACACAGAGAGAGAGAGATCCACTGCAACTCCAGGATCCCTCTCACATGTTCTGCTGCCATTCTATAACTGGATATTTTTGCCCAATTGCAGAACTCTGCAGGTTTGTTTGCTTTCACAGTATTTATATTCTGCTGTTCTCATAGACTCAAGGTAGTTTGACCATAAACCACCTTATCAAACCCTTATCAAAAGGGTTTTTCTGTGAGGGAAGCTCATAGAAACCTACATTTCTCCAGATGTTTCCCTTCATAGTGCAGTTTTATCCTGACTGCACAGCTCTTGCCTTCCAAACTTCCACAGGCAGTTGCAAATCAAGCCTCAAATGGATTGTCAAGATGTTATCCATTTCTTAACTCCTTTTTATCCATTTCCATTTCCATTAGTTAACTCCTTCACAGTCCACACTCCTCCACATTCCTTTGTGGAGCTCCCTCAGCTCCTTCCAGTCAGTCATCCAAAGTGAGTCCAAAGCTGATCCTGCTTAGCTTCTTCAGGCAAGGTGACAGCTTAACCTCCTGCCCCACCTCTTGTTGAACTTGGAAACTGTTGAGGACTGGAATGTTAATTTGCTACTTAGGTTGTATCTGTTAATCACATTAAAGAGATCACTCCTTAATCCTAAAGACATTAATGCAATCCAGTAAGTGAAATAATCTAATGGAACAAAAGCTAGTTTGGAGTTTCTTAAGAGGATACTGAGTTCACTAAGCTCGGTCTTTGAGCAGTAGCCAATGTGTTGAAGTTCCATTGATTCAATAGAATGTATTCTAATGCAATACATTCAAGATTTGAGTTCAAAGCTATGAAAGTAACTAAACGGCCCAATACTATGCCCCTCAAATACTGGGGTACCACCAGGTACACCAGCGGAAAGATGGCCTCACTGTGCATGCTCCATTGGCATGGATATATCAGCAGTGGAAGACTTTTCATAGGATTGGTCCCTTAGCTTTCTAACATCATCTGATTACTTGCCAAAGCCTGATCAATACAAGGTAGTTAACTAACAGATACTATGTAATCTGATTTTAAGACATACAGGGTGCAATCCTGAAGTGCCCTTTGGCCAGTGCAAGTACCTTGTGCTGACCCAGGAGGGTGCTGTAAGGCATGTTTGCACCTCCTCATGAGTCGGCTAGGCTGGTGCGTGGAGACGCGCCAGCTTCTGGAGGCTGATTTAAGCCTCCACACCAATGGAGGCACTGAACCTTGTGCCAGCTGAGCTTGGCCAATGCAAGACTCTGGAGTGGGTGGGGAAAAGGCAGGGAGGAGGCAGGAGGGAGGCGTTCTGAGGTGGGGGGTTGGCGGGTGGTGGGCGGTCCCGGGGGTGGGCAGGTGGGGAGCGGGAGGCAGGCTGGGACCCAGCAGTTATGCCAGATCCCAACCCTGTTCCCTGAGCAGCACAGAGCAGTTTCAAGCCACTCCGCTATCCTCGAACTTGTGCCACCTCAGGAAGTGGTGAAAATCCTAGGAGACTGATAGGGGCTGCAGTGGTTTACCTGGGGGATAAGGGGAAGAGTTTCCCCTTACCTTCAGCTGAGCCACTGTGGTGCCCTATCTCCTGCTGGATACAGCGCAAGCCTCCTGGCATGCCTATTCCAGCGCAAGATAGGATTGCGCCCACAATGTCACTATTTCAGAACACACTGTAAAAGAATTTTTAATCCTACGTTTACAGATAACTATACATATGTTGTAAAAGTTATTTTCTCCAGGGACATATGAATGAAAATCACATGGCTACATTTTTGGTGCTATTTTGAGAGTTTAAAGTTAAAATCTAATTATACCAGTAAAATGTATTTTCTAGAATCAAATATTTTCCTTTTTTTTTTTTTTTAAGAAAAGAAGAATTTGTTTTCTATTTTCACTATTTGTTTTCCTTTCTTGAAAGGATTCATTTCTCTTTGAGCTTCAAGTGGTCCCTTAAGCTGATCTAAGTGCACACATGAGCAGTTAGATCAAAAACAGCCTTAAGCACAGTTCATATCAGTCACTCAGTCATTCACTGAGGAGGCAAGAGAGGAAGCCACAGAGGAAGAGAGTGGCATGTGACCAGTGTCAGTTAAAAAAAATTACTTCTGACAATTATATGCTACAATTTGAATTAAAACTGTTTCTTTACATATGAGTTTCGGGACTCAACTTTGTGGTTCATGTCCATTCAGTTTTGCTTAAAGACAAGGGAAGGTAAGAAATGAAGCATACTCATACTGTGGTTTTAAGCATTCTTTCTTAGAAATAACTCACATTAAAATTAATGGGAAGAGGTGATTATGCAGATTGGTAGTTTTGAAGCAGAAAGAAGGGCCACATAAACATTGATGCAAAGAATCTGCTCTAGTAATCATACACCCAGGACCATGGTGGGGACTGAGGTGCGCAGTTGGAGTGGTGGTTGGCCAGGAGGCATCATGGCCTCTTCCTCCATTGCTGCCATACTATTTCTCGCCTCTTGTCTTGTACTACCTTGCTGTGGCGTTGCACTTGGTGCTTCACCTGGTGTCACCGTCAGCAGAAGGTTACACCACACCATCCAAGCCTCTGTTTGGTGATCTTTGGCTTGCTCCAGGCTCACCTTTTCACCAACAATTATGCTTTTGCCATTTGCCAGCGAGAACATGAAGCAACTAGGCCTGAAGCTAGCCAAAGATTGCTGAACGGAGGCGTTCCAGTGGTGGAATTTTGGCATTAAAAGGAATGCAATAGTTTGGAAGGTCAAAGGAGATGTGATGACTTCATTACAACATCCCACAGCTTCCAGAATGTCGTGATCCTGCAAATAAGCACCACTTTGGGTGACTTGCACCCCAGGATGCCTCTGCTACCTTGATCTCCAAAGGAAGAGGGGAATAGAGCAAAACAGGAAGTGAAGACGAGAGGCCACAGTAATCAAGATCCTGCTCTTTTCCTTTTCAAATTGGGGAAGGAGCAGGAGCAGGAAAGAGAGTGGCAACAGAGGAGAAAGAGGCTACTTGCACCATGGGCACCAGAAGATCTTGGATTGATCCTGCACACTCATGACAGCCAGGTGATTACATGAGCAATCACTCAGGCTGCAATCCTATGCACACTTACCTGGAAGTAAATCCCAGTAAATGCAATGGGGACTTACTTTTGAGTAGGGATGCCTCGGATTGTGCTATCAGTGCTGCAGTGGGTTCTGACTTTCATTGGGACTTTGCAACAAAGGGAAGGAAGAGAAATGTCAGGCAGTGCTAACAGAGGAAGAACAGGCACAGTGCAGTTTGCCTGTAGTTAGTTCCATTAGGACAAAAAGACACAGGAGTCAGCAAAAGTCTACATGGGAAAAGTGAATTTTGAGCTATACTAGGGTTTTAAGGAAGAGGCTGAAATGTTGCACCACACAAGGTGAGTTGGGAGGGAGTTCCAGGCCTAAGGGGCAGTAAGAAAGAATGGGTGGAAGTGAATCGGGCAGACTAGCATTGCATAATTAATGAAGTGGTCCATAAGTGGAAATGTATTTGGTTATATTGGAGTGCAAGGAAAAGATGATGGAGCATTGAAGGGAAAGGACAAGGCGTTGGATTCTGAGAAGCACAGGTAGAAATACTGTAAGCTTGTGCATAAGAACTTTCTCTCATTCCCACTGCAGCCATCTACACTCTCAAGGATCAAGGCTCCTGAGGATCAAGGGACCTCTGAGATAGTGTGGAAGTGATGTGGGGAGTGGTAAGGCAAGGGGGAAACCAGCCGCATTGGTTGGAGGCACATTGTGTGAAATTCAACTGGCCTTGATGGATTCCTCCACTCTTTGCAAATCTGCATCTCATAACATGCCATTTCAGAGGATCCCCAATCCTTAGGACAGGGGTGCTCAAACCCTGGCCCTGGGGCCACTTGTGGCCCTCAAGGACTCCCAATCTGGCCCTTAGGGAGCCCACAGTCTCCAATGAGCCTCTGGCCCTCTGAAGACTTGCTGGAGCCCGCGCTGGCCTCATGCAACTGCACTCAGCAGACAGCCAACTGTTCAACCTCTCGCATGAGCTGTGGGATGAGGGCTCCCTCCACTGCTTCCTGTTTCACATCTGTGATGCAGCAGTGGCAGCAAAGGCCTTTTATAGGCCTTGAGCTATTGCAGGACCTTCATTCATTCTTATAAGTTCCATCTCTAATATATTCATTTATGTAAATTTATGCAAAGTTGAAATGTAAATTAATTCTTTTTTTTCCTGGCCCCTGACACAGTGTCAGAGAGACGATGTGGCCCTCCTATCAAAAAGTTTGGACACCCCTGCCTTAGGAACATCTTGGGGTGGGGTACATAAGGGGTCAACAATGGGGAGGAAAGCGTGAAAAATCTCTCTTACACAAATGTACTTATGCTTCTCAGTGTTCAGTCAATGAATTTGTGGTGGTTAGGAATAATTCAGTAGTAGTGGATGGAGGCACTGAACTGAATTGCACTTAACATTTCTACCAGTTTAATCTGACACAGACAGACAGACAGACAGACAGAGAGAGAGAGAGAGAGAGAGAGAGAGAGAGAGAGAGAGAGAGAGAGAGAATTTGTAAGATCATTGGAACACAGATTTTTCATTGGCCTATGTTTCACCCTGCTGATACATTTGCTACAACAATGGTTAGATGAGGCTCAAAAAAGCAAAAAAAACAACAACAGTGAAACATTCTTACAAAAGCAACCATGTGACTGCATGTTCTCCAGCTTTTCTTTTTCATTATGAGCAGTTAACCAACTGAATTTCATTTGCAACCTGAGCCCAAGACATATCTATACAAATAGCAGTGGGTTTTAGCCAGCAGCCTGTGTTCCAAGAAAATCCTACTTACTCTGAAACTCAAATACAAATTTAGCAGAGACGGAAACTGACAATGTGTACCCAAGCCAGGTTTCATTACAGGGTCATCATCGGTAGAAATGGAAGAAGAAAATAAAGGAAGTAAAAAAGAAAGAAGCCATGAAAATGATTAGATGCTAATTTTTAAAGGCTAGATGAAATAAACAGAACACTTTACTGGCTACAGTCTGTGTTGTTTTAATTTCATACTTTTTGTGCACTATCAAATGCAAATCTTCTGCATAATGATTAAACTGTGAAGCCAAAGAGTAAAATCCTGTAACGTTTTCATTGGGTTTAAGACAACGAATCTTCTTTCAAAAATATGACATGGAAGATAAATTGCCGTGAAATACCAAAGAATATAAAACCCAGAAGCCAGAAAATGAGTGGTTGGCTTTGAAAATAGATCATATGGTGGGAAAATGACCTGAATGTTCCTGTTTTTATGAGAGTGTAGCTTCCCAGATGACCTCTTTTCCAGGTTTGTATTTGGGACCTGAAGGATACATTTCCCCTTTAGAAATTTCTGGAAGAAAGTCTATAGACAACACATGCTGGATCAAAATCAAAAGTTAAAGCTTCTTCAGGTTTTTTTTTTTTTTTGTTATTTTACTGCTGGAGTTCTTTTTTCATTGCAACTCATTTTCGCCGTGCTGGATGAACTTTGCATTAAAAAAACAGAACTTACCCAAAGTTTGTTGGATAAGGAAAAGTCTGAACTCACTTGGAATATATACTTTTAATGGTGTTCTGAGATTCTCTTTTAGAATTTCAGAAATGGCAATGGTTTATCAGGTTCATCTTGACATTTTTATAATGAGACAATACTTCGTTATGCAATAAATGACATTCAACCAAGTGTCAGCACTATAAGCTGAGTAAAAATATATGAAGGAAACACCAGAATAACAAAATCTGATTATGGATTTACAAGGAAGTGGAAACATTCTATACTCATCCTTCTATATTTTCAGTTCATAGGAATGTTAGTACTATACAATGGAGGACAAAATGCGTACATAATATACACATATAAATATTGGGGGCATGTCAATTGTTCAAAAATCATAACAAGCACACATCACAGTTTACATTTTGAAAAGTTTCATTTAGAAATGTTTGTGATCATCCATAGATAAGAACTGAGCTAATTCACAGGTTGTTTTCTCTCTCCAGTATCTCCCACATACAGATATCGTGAGACTACAAAACCATAATCAACTACTATCTACTAACAGCACCTATTTTAATTATAGTGGCAATCAGACATTCATCAGAGTGGCACTCCATCAGTTTAAATCACTTATTTAAAAGGAATGACAATTGTGCTCACATGAATTGAAGGGGTCTTTCCATCACACTTTTTTTCCCATTAAGCAGTTTTAGAATTTCTTTTGTTACGTAAACAGCTACGTGAATTTCTTTTTCTCCTAGAAAAATGGTATACGGGGGGCCACCATAATCATGGATCCCATATCCATTATATTCACTTATCCGCAGATCATGGGGCATCCCTGAGCATACTTCATCTGAAAGTATCTCTGGAGGGTCCTCTGAGTCCAACAGAGTCCGCACACATCCATCCACAGCCTCTATCAGGCTCAGACTGAGCCTTATAATGAAAAAAGTGACTTCCATTTTTTTCATAAAACCCGAAGTGACATTTTTAATGTCTTATGAAACATTAAGAACATCACTTCCATTTTTACAAGAATCCCAATTGCCTGATTAAAGGGTGATCGGAGTTTGTTTAGCCTGGAATACAAGAGTCTCCTCCCAGTTGGGGAGTGGAGGAGGGCTGGAACTGGTGGCTCGGAGGCCTTTTAAAGGGCACAATACCCAGCCCTCTTCCTCCTTTACCGGTGGGTGCTGTGTGGACACCCGCCCGCCCGCCCTAAAGGCAGCCTGAGTTTTACTGGTCGTCGTTTGGGGCCAGGTAGGAGTTTTTTGCTGCCTGCCAAGATTGGCCTAGGGTCAGGCAGTTTTTTTGCCTACGCCAGACTGTCCAGGGCCAGGGGTTGCTCCCCTTCAAGCTGCCATTGTTCACTTTATGAAGGCAGGTGGTGCAGGTTAGGAGGCGTGAAATGGACTTCAGGCATGCACCTTCAGGCAGCATAGGCAGGGCAGAACCCAATTGCAGTCCTCAGGGGCTTGGCGGCACGAGGACATAGACAGGGCCTTGGCCGGGACCGCAGGGTCTGCCTCAGAGGCTCAGCGGCTCAAGGTGGCACAGCCCATGGTCCGGCTGCCTTCCCCTTAAAAGACAGACCTGGATGAGCTGCGCTGCTTAACTACGGGGTGTGGCTTGGAGTCAGGTGCATGCCCGCCTGGGGGGCAGAGGTGTTCTGGTACCGCTCAGAGGTCCCACCTCGGCACCATAGGGGGCTTCGCTGCCTTGGATGCTGCAGGTCTCAGCCTCCTCTTCTGTTGTAACTGCTAAATAAAGAGGCCCTTTCTCCCATATCTGTTGTCTCGAGTGTTCATTGGACGGTGCGAAACAAAACACAGAAGTTGCTTTTTTATTCTAAGGCTCAGTCTGAGCCTGCTTCCAGAGGGCGGGGGGGGGGGGGCTTTCCCAAAAATATTCCATTATGTCATTAATTTATAATCACTAATTTATAATGTCACTAATTTATAGTTAACCGATAATCACATTAATTTATAGAAATAACATTGTAAGATATACTTTATACTAAATTCAGTCAGGTAGTTGCCACTGACATGAATATCAACCATACACATGAACACCGTTGGTTCATTTAACCCATTTGATATATATATATATTTTCCTTTGAAAACAGTTTTGGTCCAATCCTATTGAGGATGACAATCTGCACCTGCTGAAATTGTCTTTCCTACACAACTGTTAAAGTTCTAGGATTCCCAGAATTGAAAGTTTGCCCACCCCTGTTCTACAGCTGCTCCAACTCAACTGTTGGCAACATCTTCGCTAACAAACAGAGTATGCACCTCAAGCCAGAAAACAGATGTGTCTGATGCTGTTCACAAATTGTATCCCAAAATGCTTTGCAGATATTAAATGCTTATTAAGTGATGCTTGTTACACCCCCCTCCCCCCGTTTTAGCTTGCTTGCCCATAGGTGAAAACATTGCACAGACCTCAAGGGATGTCTCCTGCAGTGATCAGTGTGAGCCCAGCTACAACTCAGCAAATTTGCTGACCTTCTTGTTCTGATCAAGCTCCTGCTCAGTTCACCTTGGTGACGTGACACTTCTCTGGCTGCCAGATGCTGACTGGATGCAATGATTGGCTCCTTGGGCATCATATTGATGACACAAGCACATCACAGCGATGACATGCCAATGTGACAGTGATGAGGTCATGGTGATGATGTGCCGACATCATGATGCCACTTCATGGATAATGGACTGTTTCAGTATTTTCCAGGATGCTGGGATGTTCCTGGAAAGGAGTGCATGAGTATAGTTTGCCTGAACCAACTTGACACATGTCCCTTATAGTGCCTGCCTCAGCGCTCTGTTGGCGTGGCATTGCCAGGATAGAATTAGGATATGACTGATGCTGTGCTGGTGTCCTTGAGCCATTAGTGTGGCTTCTGAATAGAATAGGGCCATTTATTTATCTAAGTTATCTAAGCCCAATCCTGCGGGCCTGCAGTGTTGCCCAAATATGCATTCTCGCATATGCATTCTGTCACAAAATGTGATGCGCCATAGAGTGCAGCCTGGCTATTGTGACAGTAGCTTCTGCAGGAGCCTCAGTCTCGGGCTCGGATAAGTTAGCACAGGGGGTGTGGGGGTGAACAGGGTAGTGTGGGTCTGGGGCAGGGATGTAGGTGTGTTGAGGGTGGGAAGAGGGATGGATATCAACAGCAGCAGCTCTGCCAATATCCTATCTCTCTTCCCAGCTTCAATCCCACTTGAACTTGAGCCAGCAAAATTGCTGGTGTAGGAGGCGGTTTCCCCCTGCAAATGGGAACAAACATTCTCTTAGCTGGAAGAGACATCCAAGACTGTGTCCCCCCCACCGGCAGAGTGCGCTTCAGTGTCACAGCTGTATCAGTGGGGGGGGGGGGAATTTGGATAGGAATGGGTTGTTATTCCTAGGGCCTCAGAGCACTGTTTGTGGTGACAAAAAATCATTACTACTACCACCACCACTACTACTATGGATACATTATCTTCATATCTGTTCTGTCACGATTTCTTCATCAGATTTATAGTCAAGGGGAGATCAAAACCTTAAAGTGCACATCTTCCCATTTTGGCAATCCAGAAGAAATTGTTACAGCTCATTTGTCAGCACGGAATCCCCAGATTCACAGGTAATGTGTGATTTCAAGCATCTTGCTTCCAGCTCCCAACATGCACACAGGGGGAACGAATTGTTGGCAAGGCTCTTTCAGATTGCTAGTTGAATTCTGCATCAACGAACACCATATTGGATCTGAAGAGCTATGAGGGACCCTCAGTGGTAATTCCCAGAGCAATCCTACTGCAACTGTGAGTATACAGGTTCGAATGACTGCCAAATCCTTATCACGATAGGTGTTTCAGGTGGAAATTGGGAATGGAAATGTATGGAATGACAATAGCAGAAACCAAGAATGCATTTCTTCTGTTTGGTTTTAATTCTCGAATGCACAGCTTTGACAAATGCAGAACAGGCTTTTGCTACAGCCAAAGCCATTCTGAAAGTAGATTTATACACACTTTGGAAGTGCGCCATTGAAACTGCAGCATCAGCAGGTGAACCCCCCAAATCACTAACTAGATTTTGCAGCTGATGTGCTAGGCACAAGTTGTATTTACAGCTAATACAGGCAAAACCATGTGGCATAACTATATAGTAAATAACTCCTATTCATCCTATTATGCAGTGATCATGACCCTTATAAAGGGGGATGTAACCACTGGATAATATTCGCAAGACTATGTCGAGAGTTTGTAGAACTCAGATAGCTGTATCAAATCATTGGCCTCATCTAGTTCAGTATTGTCTATGTCATAGACTCTATGGTGACTGTCAGCATCTCTTTAGGGTTCTGGAGAGAATCTTTTTTTACTTTACATGGAGACACAAGTAGGGGAATGAATCACAGTGACCTTCTGAACACAAAGCATGAACATTACCACTATGCTAATACCCCATCCTTAGTCCAGCTTCAGTTATCGAACTGAATTTGGCCTTGAAAACCTCATGTGAAATTGCAAGTATCTTAAAATGAAAATTTTGAGCTAAAATTTCAAAATGTTTTTCTGAATGTTTCTCTTATCTATTTTTCTCTTCCCGTGTGTCAAACCTCTGAGAGCACTATGGAGGGGATGATAAAGGTGCGTTTGCCCCTTGGAAAGTATTAAACATGTTTCTTATGCAGACATTTGTCTTGGGCCCAAATCCTAACCAACTTTCAAGCTCTGACACAGCTGTGCCAATGGGTCATGTGCTGCATCCTGCAGTTGGGGAGCAGTCACAAAGGCCTCCTCAAGGTAAGGGAATGTTTGTTCCCTTACCTCAGAGCTGCATTGCTCTTATATCAGTGCTGGAAAGTTCTTTAAGATTGTGCTCATAGTAATATTGAAATGCTCATAACTGCCCTGTTTGCTAGTAGTCACGAAGTTATATTAAAATCAAGAAAAAACCCTGGTCTTGATAACCTAACCACTTGAAGTCCTAGATAAGATTTATGTCTGAACATAAATTTTCATTGGTAAAAGTTTTGGCTCAGAGGACAGCATTACAGAGTATTCCCCATTATCTCAAGTTAACACAAAATCTTCCCCACTTCATGATAAAACCTTTTTGTTCTCAAGTGCTGAGCTGAAGCATTATGCGTTTTCTTCTTGAGCTATGCCAGTAATTTCGGTTTTCCTGCCCCCAACGATATTTATTATTTAATATTATCTGCAAAACATTTTGGAATACAATTTGTAAAAAACGCACTTCACACACGCACACATCTCATACAGAATTGCATTTCAATGAAACCATTTGTGAAGGTGATTGTTGTATTTTAACTTAAAAAACAACATGTAAGGTGACTCATCTCACAGATACTGGCCTGCACAGACAAGAGACAGTCCAGAGTCTTTTTCGCTTTGGAATACTATCGTATTCTTCATGATACTAGCACACAAATATTGATGTATGATAATGGTGCTTTTATCCCACACTGTGTGGATACTTCCTAATATACTATACCTCCTAATATAGTATAGGAGGAAAGACATTATAGATCTGACATCCCCTACACAAAAATGTGCTTCCTCAGATACTCTAGTTAATACGACTCGCACATTGAGAGAAATAAGCAAGATCCAAATCATGACCACTGTATAGATCCATATTAACATCACGGACTGAGTCTAGGAACAATATACAATGCCCGTGTAGTCTTTGGGGAAAAAAATATTCAATACAGCCATATGATTGTCTATTAAACTGCCTCTCTGGCCAAGAATACAAAAAAAAAAAAAATCCCTTCAAAGAATCAGTAGGGTGTTTTCAACAAGTGAGAAAATTGGTTTTTGACCTCTCTTGACTTCTGTAAGCTTTCATGAATCCCACCTGTGGTTTCTTTTCTAAACGAGTGAGTGATAAAAAGAGAATATTTTCTCTCCTTTTATTTGCACTAGAACCCTCCTCTTTCCCTGTTAAGCAGGATGGTGCTCAAGCCAGTTCTGTCCAGTCCTTCTCTTTAGGCAGAAAGTGGAGCATCCTCCTCAACGCCCCAGGATCAGAAGCCTGTGCACTTCATCCACTGTTAGAAAGCCTTGATTCTGGAAGAATGGGGATTGCATCTCTGCATTTTAACACTGCTCCTACTCTGAGCATGAAAAAAAAAATAATTTGGAGGGATTTTATATATATTCAGCAGCCTTTGAAAATACTTAAAAAAATATTTTTAGCAGTCCCATTTTTGCAGTCGGTATTCAGCAGTCCCATTTTTAAAATATTCAGCAGTCCCACTTTGAAAATATTGAGTAATCGATCACAGGGATTTTCAAACTGGTAGGTCATGACCCACCGCACAGGGAAGCCCTGTCTCTGCCCCCTTGAGTGGAGGAATGGCAGCAACACAGTCACCATGATTACAAAGAGCTGCTGCTGGGGACAGAAGGGGGTTTTGGCACTTACCTATACCAGCGCCAGCCTCTTGGGGTGCAGGAAGCCCTGCGGACCCTTCTGTAGAGCTTCCTGCAATCCAGAAAAGTTAAAAATAGTGATTGCAACCCACTTCTGGTTTTGTGATCGCAAGAGATCCTGGAGAGTTTGAAAACCACTGAATTCCATTCACTTTTCAAGAAATTTGATGGGATTCACCCCAATGTAATTCAGCAGCCAAATTTGTTCCAAAATTACTTATTTGGGATTCCTAAGATAAACCATCATTTTTCAGATAACCTGTTGTGAACACAGTGCTAAATTCCTATACACTAATCAGCTGATTCCTTTTAAAAGGAATTTAAAATTTTTAAAACTGATTCCTTTTAAAAGGAATCTTTTAAAACTGATTCCTATACACGAATCAGTTTTAAAAGTGTCAAGCTGGAAAGGCAAGAATTAAGAATTGTAAACCACAACCGTCTCCTCATCTCCTTTTGGGGTGGTTTAATGCTGTGGTGAAAGTTAAAAATACTTGACTATGGAACCCTTCACAGACATTACATGGGACTCAACACTATCTAAATGTAAATGTAAACTGTACAAGCAGAGCAGTACTGAACCATGTCTCCAGCCAGATGTAAAGTGATATTCCCTATTACAATAAGGGCATACAAGGCAATACACATAATTTTTGGTCCAGAATTATGCTGAAGCCAACAGGATGCTGGATTCCCAGTATCTAGTAGTAAATTACCTTGGAAAAGAGTTGGGTAAACAAGTGTGGTGTTTACCTGCTTTGTTTTACTCCTCCTGTTTCTTCCCAGTGTGGGTTTCCTACACCACTTCCTGGTTTTCTCTGACCATGATTTGCCATTATGCCCAAATTAGTAAACTAAGGGTGCAATCCTAACCCACTTTCCATCACCGGCATGAGGGTAATGCAGCTCCGAGGTAAGGGAACAAACTTTCCCTGACTTTGAGGAGGGCTCCGTGAGTGCCACCCAACTGCAGGATGAAGCACATGCCCCTTTGGCACAGCTACGCCAGTGCTAGAAAGTTGGTTAGGATTTCGGCCTAAAGGTGCAATCCTATACTGAACTTGTTCTGGCATTGCTGCTATGTTAATGACATCATGGCCTGGGATATGACAATGTCTGTCATATCCTAAGCCAAACCCGCACAAAGTTGGAGGGGGAAACAAGAGCCCAGGCAACACCATGCTGGTGCAGCTATCCCAATAATTCTATCACCCTCCACGGAATTTCTGACATAGTCTACCAACCACGGCATATGCTGGATGCCAGCCCAGTATTGGTGCAATGTTGGCTCAATGCATAAGGAACCAATCACTGCAACCTATCAAGTACCAATGCCCACGGCCAGAAAAAACAAGCAGGTGGCGGCGGCAGGGCATTGGTGGGATGATGCCACACTGGTAGCCACAAGCAATGAGTAACACAAAAACAGTCACCACCAACTAACATGGACCAAGAGCACACCACAAACACACACAAGAATGCCACAGTATCCCTGCATGCAGCAGCTACTGTGGCACAGAGAGCATGGAGGCAAAAGCCGAGCTCTCCTAGGAATCTCAGCACCTAAAGTTCAAGTACCCTTATTGCTCACGCAAACACACTTGTAAGAATGACCTTTTCAACTGCAATAGACCCAGGGAAGTAAGATGGCTCTCTTAGGAAAGCGCAGCAGTGTGACATGCATAGACACATCTCTGTATGGCAAGGGCTTGAATTCCTCACCCACTGGAAGGAGCCCTTTTGTTAGGGGAGGGAATGAAGTGAACCACAAAGGGAACTTCAACAGCAGGCAAGCCAGCTGCAGGTAGACCACTGCAGAGGGGGCCAGACTGGGCAGGTTTGAGTCCTGTCAAGGTGCTTAGTACAATCCAAGAGTGTACTCACCTTCTGTGCACAATAGTACACTCACTTTTTGCATGGTTCAACTGAAACGTCTTGAACAAAGAAGCCACCAGTCGTATCTTTTGCTGAGAGTTTAAAGAAGTCCATACATTTAAATTATTTTTGGCAAAGACCTCCATCTTTGTAGCTCCTTGTGTCCACAAAGATTTTTATTAGACTATGGGTGCAATCCAGCCCTTGAATTGGGCCAGCGCAAGTCCCTTACACCGGCCCAGGAGGGTCGCAAAAGTGCCATAAGGCACATTTGCGCCTCCTCAGGAGTTGGCTAGGCCAGTGCACAGAGGCATGCCGGCCTGTGGAGGCTAGAACAAGCCTCCACACTGAGGGGAGCACCAATGCTCTGAGGTAGGCAGGGAGGGGGCGGGGAGGAGGCAGGAGGGAGGTGTTCCTGGGCAGGGGGAGGGCTGGTGGTGGGCGGCCCCGGGGGCGGGCTGGCAGGGATTGGGAGGTGGGGCTGGAATCTGGCAGTTATGCCGGATCCCAACCCCTGTTCCTGGGGAGAATGAAGCAGTTTCAAGCCTCTCTGTTCTCCTTGGACTTGTGCAACTTCAAGAGGTGGTGCAAGGAGACCCATAGGGGAAAGGGTGCCTTTCCCAGAGACAAGGGGAAAAGTTTCCCCTTGCCTCTGGCTGAGCTGCTTTTGCCTGTTCCAGCATAGAGTAGGATTGCGCCCTATAACATTCTGTACTGTGTTTATGTATTTATAATATGGGGAACAATATATGGCATTGGGTTCACAGGTGGTTGCTTCCCATGACCGACAAGTCATGCTGAACTATATCTGAACTTTTGCACATGATGAATCACATGTGCAGTTGCTTCATCAAGTGCCCAAGTCCCAGGTTTTTAATGTTCATTTTGCCACATCACAGATAGCCTATTTGTGGTACCATAATAAAAGGTTTCAATGATCTTTAATACACACTGCTGACTATACTATCAAGGTCTGTAGCTCTTCTCCTGTAGGCCGATGAGCCAAGATGTGCCTCAAGCACTTGGGGAGGGGGGGAGGAGAGACTTGTGCCTGCTTCACTGGAAACAGGACAGGTCTTAAATTAGTAATAGCTGAAGTCCATTAGATTTATTTTTTGTAGTCTAGGATCACTTGAGTGTGGCATGAATCACCTCTAGATCCACTATAAATTATGAATCCATGAGAAATGTGTGGTTATACCCTGCACATGATAAAATTTTATGAGTGGAATTCCTACTCAATTCCTACTGATTCTTCAGTTCCTTCATTCTTTTATACAGCTATTGTTATAACTTCTTACTCATTGCAGAGTAGCTTTACATTGGGAGCTAAATCTTAATGAATGTTTTTTTTTTAAACTATTGTCCCACATTTTTGTTGCAGCAGTAAAAATCAAAATCAACATTGAGGAGACAGTTTTCTCTGCTGAAATCTGTCCTGCATTCTTTACCCTTGATGATGAAATTACTGTGAAAAAGGTGGACTTAGAGAGAGAGAGAGAGAGAGAGAGAGAGAGAGAGAGAGAGAGAGAGAGAGAGAGATGCAACATGATGCTATAATTGGGGAAATCAAGGTGAATTTTCATGCTTGCAAGGTGGTATCATCAGCACTGGCAAGGTACTAGATGGCAAGCAATGAATCTTTAATGTTACCTCTACCTCTCCTAATATTACTAATATTGTAGGTAGCTGCCCTATTGGTTCATTAAACAAAAAATCCAACAGCCGCACTAGGATTATAACTTTATTTGGGGCTAACTACTCTGTGACATTTTTGCTGGTGAAAGGTATTATCCTACTGTTAGTTTTGGATTTTTGCCAATATTACTGTTACTTTTCATTAGTCAAGTGCAAAAACTTTCCAGGGTGTGCAAATGCAAATATTGCAAAGCAAACTGAGAGAACACCAAATTTTGCATTTTTACACAGATTACTATTGATCCTGAAGCCACTCTACATAGGCCTGAGGAGAGGGGAGTAGGGGAGCAAAATCCCTGGGACTGGGGGCTTGGGCCATGACAAAACAAACTATATAGTACGAAAAAAAAATTGTTATCAAATAAATTTGGGTACGTCAATCTCAGCCTTTCCGGGGTAACATTTTCATTGCAGCTTTAATTCACTTTCAGTGCACCTCTATTACCCCAATGCATTCTTAAGACAATAGTTTGTTAAGGGTAGCTCTAGCAGCTCTCTGACACCTTAACAAACTAGAGTCCCCCCAGAATACTTTGGGGGAATACAAGTGCATTGAATGTGGATTAAAGGTATAGTGGAAAAGCAGCCAAGGTCTTCACTATAAGCATCAGTGTGTATTAGTACAATTCAAATAGTAATGTACACCTTCAGACCTGAACTACTAGGCCACAGTAGTGGAAGGCACCCAGGCTGCATTCTTTTTTTACCTAGAAAACATGCAGAAGTGATGTTTCCACCATGCTGCTAGCCTGCTTCCAGTGCGGTTAGTTTAAAAATGAAAAAATGGCACTCCTTCACTGAAATTGCATACAGGATGGAGAAAGTCATGTTTGTGACAGGTTCTTTCATATGTTTCTATTTATTATTATTATTATTATTATTATTATTATTATTATTAGTAGTAGTAGTAGTAGTAGTAGTAGTAGTAGTAGTATTTATATACCGCTTTTCAACTAAAAGTTCACAAAGCAGTTTACAGAGAAAAATCAAACAACTATTGAAAATAGGCGGAAGTGATGCAACATGGTGATAACCATCTTTTCTAGCTCCAAGCTTGCTTGGAGAAATTCAAGTGTGCCTAGCATGTTAGAATCTAAAAAATAAATGCAACTCGAGTGCACTGGAAGTGCGGAAAAAATAGCTCTCTAGTGCTTCTAGCGCTAGAAGCTAAAAAAGAATGCAGTCCCAGTTCAGTTCACAAAATTCCCAGGTCCCAATAGTAAACTCCACCCCTTCTTGTAGTTTAGTGTGTGTCTAGAACACATGGCATTGGATCAACATGTGTTTTGGCCTTGTTTGAAGGTGAAATTAACACTATGGAGTACAAATATGTCTGGAGCACAGAAAAGAAAAAAAGGAGGAAAAAAAATGAAAAATCAAACAAAGACCAGGCAAGTTTATTTCACCTGGACTTTCTTTAGAAAAAATCATCACATACATGTAGTAGTGAAGGAAGGTAGTTAAAACCAGTCCTTGGAAGCCCATGCATTATTACAGCCAATATCCACCCTTTCCTTCCCTGAAACAAATGAGGTGAACTTTGCCGAGGTAAAAGAAAAGAGATGCAGTAGCACTACTGAAAGTAAGGAAATTATTCAATTCTGATAAATGTTTCCATTTAGTTTCAAGCTTGCTCATGCTAAGTTAAAATTGTAAATTGAAAACTTGTTTTAAAAATGTAGTAACATCTGGTTTGTAGGAAAAATTAGTAAGGAGGCGGCCAATCAGGCATCTTGCCCTGGGCTCAATGCCAGCTGGCAGAGGTCCTGACTCTACAGATGAGACTCTGCTGCTCTGCAAATTACGCAGCTTGCGAATGATGTCTAATTAGTGGCAGAGAAGATTATGTGAACAGGATACAAAATTGATTGATGGTCCAATCTTATCCTCAGCTAGCCTGCAGGATGCAACAGTGCTGAGGCAGCCTCCACTGCATTCTGTGGGCCACTGGAGTAATGGAGAGGTAAATTAAATTTTTTCTTACCTACTCTGCCATGCCATGGCCCCCAATGGGTCTACTAGGATCTGTGCCAGCTCTTTGGCTAGTGTACGTCCAAATGGATGCAAGAGGGTATGTCAAGGCTGGCCAAGAGGCATAGGATATTGATGGCACAGTTACAGTCAATATCCACCCGGAAACACCTCCTGGTGGATCTGTTCCATACCCCCTTTCCCCCTCTGTCCCAGTCCCTGCCCACAGCCCGCCCCCATGCCAACTCACCTCCCTGGCGGTGGCTGGACCCTTTTGTGGCACACACAGAGGCATCGCTAGAGGGGGGCAGTGAACTAAGTTTTGCAGAGAGCCTCCCTGAGGAGTGCAAGCGGCTCCTCTCCCTTGCCTCGGGAGCCATTCGTCTCCGTTTCCCCCACCCCCGCCCACATGGCTCCAAAGGGGAGGGGAGGAGCTGCTTGCATGCTGCGGGAGGCGAATGGCTCCCGAGGGGAGGGGGAGGAGCCTCTTGTATGCTGCAGGGAGGCTCTCTGTAAAACTTAGTGCACTGCCCCCCAGGCAATGCCTCTGGGCACACATGACTGCCAACTTTTCATGCTGATGACCCCACTGCACCATTGTCACTGCAGCAGCAGTGCCAGTGGAGTGGGCCTTCCACTGCCAGATCTCTCATTGTGTCCGTGCAAGGTACCCATAGGGCTGGGCTGGACTACAATCCTATACGTACTTTCCTAGGAGTAAGTTGCACTAAACTCAATGGGACACATTTCTAAGCAGACAGCATAAAACACATTGATCTCAATACTACTGTGGACTTCTCTATTTATTGTTGATCCACATGGATAGTTACACCATTTTTGTCCAATGTTGCATATACGTAACAGGGATCAAATGAGTACACCTGTGGGCTGGGCAGAAATGGGTTAATCTCCAGTGATAACTCTCCATTACTCACTGTAAAATGGAGCACCACTTCTCATCTGGCCGCTCCTGATCATCCTGAGAATTTCTGTAGCAATGACCAGCTCCTTCAAGGTGCCTGTGCTCTTAAGTACTGTGATCACGCAGATTTCCCAGGGGAATGGGAAAGTGGAACATTTTGGCCACAACCCAACACAAACTGTCGTGCGCTTAACCCCACCAATTTGTTTGTGCGTACACCACACTGCACATCACCACATTGATTGCCTTTTCTACAAGAGAGTCATTCATATTTTTTTTTCTCTACATGGCAGGCAAATGAGCCATCCTTCATTTTACCATATGGAAGACTCCTTTCACAAACACATCATTTCTAGATAAAAGCAAAAAGCACATAACCACACTTAAAAATGAATTTCTCCATATTTTCCCCTTTATGTAACTTTTTTGAGTGCCAACAACTTACAGAGAGAGAGAGAGAGAGAGAGAGAGAGAGAGAATAAACCATTTTAGATACCGTTTATGTATGTCAGATATTTGCTCACTATTTAACATTTATTAAGACCAGTATTAATTATTATTCACCCCAGTGTTCCCTTGGTGTCTTAGATGCTCCATGCAACAGCTGTGTGTGTGTGGGGGGGGGGGGGAGTGACATCTTCTGCCAGGAATTATTATGTTGGCAGTGTCTCTGTACATTTAATGGACCAGCAGTGGTGCCTGACCCTGTATAAAACACTGAGTTATCCAGAATGTTACACTTTTGGAAATACAATGGCTTAGGCTGCAGTGGCAGAACGATGGACTTCAGAAGCTCCTGTGTGCTATCCACAGGTCTACAGTGATACACCCTTCCCAATTGTAAAGAATGCCCGGCATACAGAGACCATTCAGTGTGAATAGCACTCCAGCTTTTTATTCAAAAGCACAGTACACATAAAAGATGAGATAAAATTGGAGGTGCTCCTAGGAAATAGTAGCTTCACTCCTTCCCTTTTGCCAGATGGTTTTATCTTTCCATCGCTGAGCATGATGGATGTATTGGAGCTTAAAGTAACTTTCTTTCACCATGTTACCTCCTCTTTTTTTTTACCGGAATGGCTAGGGGATTCAGCTTTCACAGGGAGCACGAAGTTAGCAAATGTGTGCAGAGAACATCCCTCCCCAAAGTTAATAGTTAGTATATGAAGTTGTCTTCCAGTGAGTCAAATCACAGGATCATCAAGTTCAGTACTGTCCACACTGACTGACAGTGGCTCTTCAGGATTTTAGACAAACACCCTGCCCTACTTGGACATACTGGGAATTGAAAGTGGGGCCTTCAGCAAGGAACACAGGTGTTCTTCCTCTGAACTATGACCCCATCCCCAAGTGTTTGCAAAATGAATGTGAGAGAATGCCATTGTGAATACATAAGAACAGCAGATCATTGCAATCTAGCTAGGGTATTTTCCTGTTGGTTTTCAAAGCCTCGCATTTTGACCTCGAGGGTGGTAGTAGCAAGGGTTTTTCGGACGCTCTCCCTGTACATTCACTGGAGATGCATTATGGTTTTGTTCTGCAATAAGAAGCTTATTTCGTTAACTGCTATAAACTGAATTTCTGGAAAACTGAGGGACAGCATTTACTGAAATAGGTAAGATAAGTAAGCAAGTCTTTTCAGTAAAAGGGACCTGAGCGGGGGAGGGGGACATTTTCTAGGCCAAAGGCTTCAGGAAGGTAGCCACTGTGGATACCCATGGATGTTCTTTTTCAGTAGCATAGCGAGAGGGGGGAGGCATGATAAGTATAGCAGGTGCCGCAGCACGCGGTGTAAGCGGCCCCTTCCACTCACCATTGGAACCATTTGGGGCAGTGACAGCAACATGCAGGTGTTAGTTAAGTAGTTCGGCAAGTGCCTGCATGTTACTGTCGCTGCACCAATTGCTGCAAATGCAAATGGGAGGGCTGCTTACATGGTGTGTTGAGGCACCAGCTGTACTTATTGCACCTCCCTCAGCTATGCTACTGTTCTTTTTCTTATTGCGAGGAACTAAAATGTAAGTAGGCCAAAAGACACTCATTATGTGAGTGGATTGTGAAGTATCATCGTTCCATTCATATTGTTATTGCATATATGTTTTATCATATTTAATTATCCAAAATTAGGATTATTGTTACCTCTTCAGTGTTCTTTTTGTACTTTTCTTACCATGTTAATCTTGTATAATTAGAACTTACTTAATAAAAACTAGTAACAAAAGGGGAGATTTCGCCAACTTCCAGATCAATGGAATGGATTGGGCTGTAATATCTATCTATCTATCTATCTATCTATCTATCTATCTATCTATCTATCTATCTATCTATCTATCTATCTATCTATCTATCTATCTATCTATCTATGGGACACTGGATAGATCATCCTGTTTATATTGTTCATGTTAAAAAGAATATTGAAAAATTTGTGTCAGAGTTGATTTAGACAAGCATGCACATCTTTAAATACGATGTTCATTAACGAAATATGTCTAGACTCATTGAAAAGATGGAAACAGTTGTTAACAATATGATCATGATTTTCTAGGATTTTGCATATTAAACTCCACCTCAGGGAGTGTTTTACTGATTAGTCCCTAATGGTGAGGGCCAAACTCTGTTCCTGGAACCATGATTTTAAATATGGAATATGTCTAAGTCAATAAGTATCTGAGACCACAATAAGGCCTTAGGCTTCTCAGGGAGACCCAGGCCTACTCTCACAATGGCATCAAGATTAAGGGTGTCATATTATCGTAATAAAATCATATATCATGTAACAGAACATTTGACTTAAGGGTGATTACATATGTTTTGCTTTGGCCTCTCTCTGACCAAAGCTCTGAAATCAACTCTTCAGTTGATACAAGGGATCTGTTTGCTTTCATAACCATGTTTAACTGTTTGCTTAAAGAGTTCTTTTACATGGTCCCCAGATGCTGGAGTTAATACTCTAGTCACATGTCACCCAATATCTTGTGAGAAAATGCTGACATCATAAGCTAAAAGAGTTAGAGAGCCAATACACTCAGAAATCAAGTAGCCATGAGACTCCACCTGCCACCCCAGATACACACGGGCACATGCAAAGCACAAAAATGGGAAAAACCGACACAGCAATTGCAAGACACACAATTTACAATGGAAGCCTCTACTTAATATTCCGCTTGGTCTGCCAAGTTTATAGCCTGGCAAATCTGAATACAAATGTCAATGCAAATGAGGATTCATTATTCTTACATCGTCTTTGTGTTGAAGCTTAATGTAACTTGGTTCCTGTGGTTGCTCAGGGAATGTAGCTTGTAAGACAACAAAATATGGAAAAAAATGAAGAAGACGAGAGACAATGAAACAAAGAGACATAAACGAGATACAAAGGAAGTGAGAGAACCAATAATGAATGGGAAAAATAATCTTAGACTTTGAATGTGAGAATACAAAGATAAAGAGACATCCACTGCAGCATTTTTTTCCATATAAAGTACATTTGTTTATCACCAAAAGAAGAGAAGGAGTTAACTGACCAAGAACGTTCTTCAGAGTTATAAACACAACAATACTTTTTTCACTGACTACACAGTCTTGTGCCCATTGTAATGTCAGTCTCCCAAAATGGGAACATTTTTGCTTCTTTCCAGAAATATAGATCTCGACAAGAGAACCTTTACAGTCAGTTTTGCAAGATGACATAATAATGATGATACTAATAATAGCAACCAGCTATAACTACTCCTTGTTTTAACCATACATTATTCCTGGCTAATTGAGAAACACATTAAGCACACTGGACAGTAAATAAATTACACTGAACATTCTGATCCTTTAAAGCACACATTTATTGGTGGCTATAGCCCATTGCAAGCAAAAGTGAACAACACTCACATCAGTTAAAACAAAGAGGCTGCAAAATTATCATTAGACCCTCTCCATGCTACATTAGTACATTATCCTGATGAATCTCTTGCTCCGTTACCTTTTGCTCTACATAGAAATACCTCCTCAACATACAAGAATGTACGGTAGCTTTTAACGTTAACAGACGCTGTACTGCTTTGCATATGCAATGATCCTAAAGTCAGTGCTGTAAGGCTTGCTTCTTCATCCATAAATAAAGCACATTTGCATCCCTTCAGTCAAATTAGCTCCATATAGGGGAAAAAAGGTGGTTATAATTAGCTCCTCTTTCAGGTTCACGGTTTAAAACTCGAGCGTGCCTGCTGTCTTGATTAAATCCACCATCCTCTTCCAATAGCTAGTGCTAATTCTTCCAAGGAAATATTCAGTTGAGGTGTTATTTTATTCTGCACTGCTGTTAGTTGTCTAATTTACGCCAAGTCCCTGCAGTGCTTTCCTTAAGCCATCCTCTTTGTCTTGCCTTTGAAATTTACCAAATCTTACAAGAAATCAATACTTAATTGATTATTCACTTTTCTGCAGCTTCAAACAGCAAGCACGCATAAGATCCTGACGTAGTCACCCAATTTCCAATGCAGGAGGTTGTTTGGTGGCAGGGATCTGCAGGTATCCAACAAAGCTATGCAGTGGTGTGGGATGCCAGCATCTGACGAAGAAAATGAAGATACACTAACGAGCCGGGAAAGTTCCCTTGCGAAACGGATCCATCTCGATGCTTTAAATAAAAACAATCCTATGAGGCAGTGACAATCGGATACAGGAGCACCATCTTTCCCCCCCCTGCAGTTATTTCTTTGTTTCTTGCTTACCCTTTTCTTCTCTTGGCACCGAACTGGAGTACCCGAAGTGGCACCGAACTCTGAGAACTCCACGTCAGACTGGGGGTGAGAGCCTTGCTGTATCTCTGGTACCGAATAAGGATGGCAAGCACGTAACGTTACGAAATGTAGGACAAATTCAAGTGAGAGTGAACGAGAAAGAGAGAGAGAGAGAGAGAGCAAGAGACAGATGGCGGATCTGGCTGGGTGCCAAGCCAGTGAAATGAATTACATTGCTGAATAACTGTACACCATTGATTCTGCCACTTGTTGCTGCATGGCAAAAAAAAAAAAAAAAAAAGAAGGCCTTGACGTTGGCAGGACTCTCCTTGTACATCATGCGATCTGCATACAACTTTGGACACAAAACTCAGGAGAGTAAGATCACCTATGCTCTTTGAAAGGCAAGCACGAATGTGTATGTGTGTGATGCCAAAATAGGAAAAGGGGGGGGAAAAGCACCTCTATCCGTCTGTCTGTCTCTGTGTGTGATTGTGTTTGCGTGCATGTGTGTGAGAGAGCAAGAAAGAATGTGTGTATGCAGAAAGGGGACAAAAACAATCACTGCAATCCAGCCATTTTGTTTAATGAAGAATGGAAGGCTGGCATTCAGAGACGTGGTTATGTGCCGCATATTAATATGTGTTCGGTAGACATCCTCCCCCTTTTTGAAATGAGTGGCACAGGAATGAAGCCCTCTATAGAACAGCCTCAGTGGGAGCAGGCACTCACAAGGTGACATATCGTCACGAAACCTACCAATGTGTGGGACAACATAGCATTCCACAGCAGAACAAGTTGCTGTCTGTCTGACAAGAAGGAAAGCAGGTCCCAGGCTTACAATGTTTAGGTGTGTGGGTTTTTTCCCCCCTCCTGAAAAGATAGCCAGAATCATAGCAGATTGTTCAATAAATGCTTCATACCCGGGATGAAGGGAAACATTATGGGATGCCCAAGGGGCTTTGGAAATCAAATACAGTGTTTGAGTAGCACAATTTGAGGTACATTATAAAAAAAAAAAAAAAGCAATTTGAATTGCCAATGAGGTAACATATCTGCATGCTAATTAGACCTGTGTCAAGCTTAGACTGTGGGTTTTCTGTTGATGGCTTGGAATGTGCTTGTAACTCTGTGGAGACATTGTTTCTGCATAAATTATCAGCTTTGTCCGACTGATCATTTTCCACAAACAAACATGAAATGCAAGATCAAAAGGCAATTCCGAAATTAAAATTATTGATTGATAAAAGCCTAGATTTCAGAATCTAATTAAGAGGAGGCACAAACAAAAGCCGATATTATTACAGATTGTGCCTGAGCCGGCGGCTAGATTGTGCAACACTTGTAATTTATCTTTGTTTATGCAGCCAGGATATTAAAAATGTAATTAAAATGGTAAAATGATCAGATCAGAAATAGCCACCTAGTGGCAAGTATATTATTTTAAATGGATTATAAAAGCAGTCATCTGTGCAAATAAAAGGGGGGGGGGGTTGGGGTTTCATGACAAACACAGCATCTCATTGCAAACTGGGTGAGCAATTTGTCTTTTGCTAATAAGTTGCCTTTTGTGTTTGGCTACTTAGATAAGCAACATCATTTATAACCCTCATTTACACACTAATAAACATTCTGTTATTACAGGTGGTGTAGGGAACATCTTTCATAAATTACTGCAGATGAAAATGAAAAAAGAGAGACCCTTCTAGACATATGCTGCGTCTGTTTGGGAAAGTTCAGCTGTTTGAAGTTTATGAATCTGCTTTCCCCAGTTTGCCTTGGCTGCTTAAAAACAATGCCCACACATCTGAATTCAGTAGCTCTGGTAGCACATTTGAAGGTTCAGAGTTGCATTGGGGCCTGGGCAACCAGTGGCCATGTGCAGAGCGATCTGCATTTGTTTCAGAGCTCCACTGATTGCTGGGATTTTAGAATAAATCCATTACAAACTTGGAATTATCACGCATCAGTGCTCTGATTGGTCACTTCTTGAAATGCCAAAGTACGTCAAAAGCATTTTGCAGTGCCACACACTATAGATACGTCACAGGAAACTTTCCAATGGATCTTGACCTGGATGATTAACTACCACTGCTCTAACATCATGGAAGTTTGGGCTACCAAAGCACAGCAAAAAATCAGGTGATAGTTAAAATGGAAAAGCATGAAAGTGATTAACTTGAAGCATTTCTAGGGGAATAATGCTTTAACTCATGTTCTTTCTCTTTGTGCACTTTTTTTCCACAGGAAATCACAGTGGAAGCATTCAAATCCTTCAGAAATTTGCAAATTAGGGTTCTGTCAGCAGCACTAGGGTCTATTGTTCGGTGCACTTAAAATGCCAGATTAAATATTAATATGCAGTTAGAGTTGTGCTATTTTGCAATCCCTGAAACCCTATTAGTAAATCAGGATCTGGTGACTGATGCAAGAAATTTCAAGGCAACAGTACAGAGATTGCTTCTCAGTCTGATGGATCATGGATCTTTAGTAAATCAGGCTCTGGACTTGCACGGCTGGATGCAGATCTATGTAAATTTGGCAGTAACAGGGACGAAAGCCGTGCAATCCACTCCACAGTTTTATGCACAGAATGCAAAGCAAGACACACGGAGTAGGTCGGTATAATTCATTATTTATCTGAATGCTGATGTTCACGTAACAGCCTCTCCTTGAATCCATCACTTCTAAAGGGTGTCTTAATGCTAACGGTGTGTTCACTTAGGAGCTTCTCATCCTGCAGGTCCCATACAGGAAACAGAACAAGACAATGCCAGGCACTTCTTCTGTGCCTTGGCATTGGATGCTCTGACTGCTGTGTGAAGTGGGGTTGGACACATGTCAGATAAGAACATGACAAGGGTCCCTTCTATATAGTAGGCAGGTCAGCTTGCATAGTTAGATCAGCACAGGATAACCTTAGAGATACTGAGTTAATTCCCTTAAATATATATAATGCTTACAGATTCTAGAAGGCATGCTCCAAAAATGATTCAGCCTATTATCCCTGTCTGATACTTTGAAACACACGTACAGCTCCAAATATATTCTTATGAGACAAACTTTAAGGGCCCAATCCTAACCAGGGCTGGCCCAGGGCTGTGCACAGATGCAGCCTCCAACACATGCTATGGGCTTGCCGGGCACCAGGGAGCCACAGAGATACATTTATACTTACCTACTGCAATGTGCACTGGCCTCCAATGGGCCTACTCAGATCCATGACAGCTCTTTTGGTGGCTTAAATCTGAATAGGTCTATCAGGATATGTCAGGCCTGGGCCAGGGGCATAGGATATCAGAACTATCACTGCTGCTGATGTCTGCCCCTAGCCTGCCTTTCACATGCCCCCAGACAGACCTAATCCCACTTTTCCCCAGAACACCCCTCCACTGACCTACCTGCTCCTGTGGGGACTTAGCGCTCTGTTGGTATGCACACAAGACTGCCAGATGTTTGAGCTGACAACCCTGGTCTGCATGCCATTACAGTGGCTGCTGCACCAGGGGCTCAAACCTTGCACTGATGGAGCATGAGTTCTGACAGCACAAGGGCCTAGAGAAAATTGGGTGGTAATTCTCTGTTGGTTAACAGGTGGCTCATGAGCTACATTAGGGCTGCAATCCATATACACATTTGCCTAGCTCCACTGAACACTGAAGGACTTACTTCTGAGTAGGCACATGTGGGATTGTGTCAACTTTGCTTTGCTAGCTCATCTCCTGAGCAGCGATGTGGGTGTGGCAGGTGAGCCAGAGCCACCCCATGGAAAGGCATTGCAGCTGCCCTGCCTCCTTACACCCGAGGAGGCTCTCTTCTCCTTCCCATAACCTTGCACTGCATGAAATATCCAAAGATATAGGAAGAGGCTGGAGCTGTACTTTAGGCAAGAAAGAAACCAGCAGTTCAGAATGAATAAGCGGCAGCAAATGCGTGATGATGATGATGATGATGATGATCCTCCAATAATGACCCTTCACTGTTGAGACAGGAACTTCAGTAACATATGGCAATCTTTGATATGTGGCTGAATTCCAGACCATTCTTTGATGCATTACTAAACACTCTGAAAAAAAAACCAAAAAAAAAAACAACACACACACACTTTATTGGCAATGCTTATTTCATACAGATGGGGCCTGGCATCTAATTCCTTCTAATATGGATTTAAGCCTCTCATTTAGATGTTTACCACTTAGAAAGCATTTTCATGTCCACAGATAGTTGTGTAGCATATGCCAGGCTGTGGTTTCACAACTGTCCTCTTTGCTCTTATTCTTACCAGCCTGCTGGTACTCACATGAAAAAATCATCTCTAAAAGTATGAGCATGAAGGCATCCCTACTGACCTCTTCACAGCACTGCTGCCAATAGTCTAACAGACTCTGAAAATGCATCAGAAGGTTTTATATATGGGGTGTGTGTGTATGTGTGTGTGTGTGAGTCTGTCTTTGTAAAATAAATTTTGCTCTTACCACCACAAAGAATTAAGAATCACCCCAACATCTCACAGGAGGTAAAACACTAGGCATATTTCAGGGTTCATCTCAAGGCAAAATATCTGGGGATCTTCAAAGAAACACAAATTAGTTTCTATAAGGCAAAGGTAATTTCTTGGGGGGGGGGGGGGGAGTTCTGCACCTCCCTAGTAAAGGCACTGAAATTTTGCAGCAAGTGAAATTTGGAGTAAATCTCCCAGTTTCTCTTAAAGTAAAATGTTTGAGAGTGACATATGACTGTGTTTGTAAGACAATTGAAATTTCTCATGCAGTTTCTGCACATCCCTACTTACACTATTTTAGTATTTACACTCGTTTAGATTCATGAGATTGTTGGCCCAGTCCCATCCAGGTCTTATGCTGATGGATCTTATGATCTGCTAATGTCAGGCCCACTCTGCTGTTCTTCATGCCACTGCAAAACCCTGGAGGCTGTGCGGGTGAAACAAACCTGGAGAAATTTTGCTGTCCCTGGTAAATCAGTGGTGGGAGAGAACTGGGGGCAAGAGGCAGTTTGGGGGCAGGATGGGGGATAGATCTTGGCAGTAGCCATGCATGCCAGATCTTATTCCCCGTTCCCAGATCAGACCCATCCCCAAAGTCTAGTCAGAAGAAAAGCTGGTATAGGTATGAGGAGACCAATTAAGGAACCAGACAGCCTATGAAGGGGTAAGTAAAAAATATTTACTTTTCTCTCCTGGGCTGTCTAGTCTCCAGCAGGCTTGTAGCATACAGCACAGGCTGCAGTAGTAGCACTGGATACTCTGGGCTGGCAGGGAATAGGATTGGGCTGAATGCCATAGTACAACCAAACCTTGAGATTATACACATATGAAGCCCCAATATGCAGAGATCAATATAGGTGACTACATCTCACTCTGGACACTGGGCCATAATATAAATTTTCCATCTTGCACTGAAAATATTAAAGTTTGTCATAGATTCATAGACAATAACTATAAAAGGAGGTGAAAGAATGCGATGTATTAAGAGAGGGCCATTTTTAATATTTTAAAATGTTGGATTTTTTTTTAAACAATGTGATCCAGATCAATATTCTTTCTAGTATTGACACGCCAAAGTAATATACCATTTAAGAGAACACACTAAACAATCTGAACATTCCTGTGGGCTTTTAATATGAGTTAGAGCCTGCTGGAATCACAATCTCATTGGTTGGATTTCATAGAGAGTGTTCTAATTTTCACTAAGTCCTGATCAATGTGAATTTATGGGCACTTAGACAAATAGAAAGCCAGTTTGTTTGAACACAACCAAATTGGACTGGATATATGACCAAGTTCAAAAGAACACACAAATAGCTTTTCAAAGAAATGCAGGCCTGAAATGTCTTTTACAGATGACCTTCTTTTCTTGTGTTCCTGATGTTATGTTACTGTACTAAGTTTAGAGCAGTGAAATGAAGCACAGAAGAATTACTGAAATTGGCTTCTTCATTTATACATACATCCTTGCTTTTGAATTTGGTTGTAGTTCAATATTACCGAGTCTCAGTTTCAATGGTGTTACCAGGGCAGGGGGCACAGCGCTAAGTTTTGCAGGGCACCTCAATGCGCCATGGAAGCTGCCCCTTTACCATCAGAGCTATTCCAGGCGGCGAGCCATTCTGTATTGCTCTCTCCGCCCAGAATGGCTCCGATAGTGAGGGGAGGGGCCACTTCCTCGGTGCGTTGAGGCTTCCTGCGAAACATAGTGCTAGGCCCACCTCTGGGAATGCCACTTGTTTCCCACAAATGTAAATATTCTGTTTTAACAGCAATCAGTTAGGCTATAATGCCAACATTACCTCTCCCTGTGCCTTGCTATATTATGAATTCTGAGAAGGCCACAGGGTGTATTCACAGTGTGTTTGGTCTGTGGATGGGCTGCAGAGGAATCAGTATGTATCACACTTCCCCAGGTGATGATGTACAGAACCACATAGCATTTATATAGCCCTTTGTGAGTGTGCAAAGCACTTCACATGTCTTATCTTTGCTAAATCATTGTAAGAGCCCAATAAGGTACATGTACAATATGGTGGCTGGGGAGTTAAGAGCAACTGGCCAACTGGCTAGGCTAGCAAGTGAGTTCATGGCAATGGCAAGATTTGCAGCTCAGTCTATTTCTGGAGAAAAAAAAAAAATCTTAGGATGAGTTCACTAGCTAGAAATCTCAGTGCTGAATTCCGGTTTTGCAATCAGGAAATTGCTCTCGTGTTCCAAGTATAATTTGCGTCCAAAGGGTAAATATTCTTAAGAGATGTTTCTCCATAAATAGGCATTTAGGAGTGAAGAAATGATAAGTTTTATTACGCTTCTACGAGTTTCCAAATCAGAACAAAATTCACTTTGCGCCTCAATAAAGATTATTTATGTGATTATCAGTCCATGGGTCTTCATCAGCCAGTATGTGCAATCATCTCTTGGATTCAGATTCCACACAAAAACACATCAATGTCTACATACAAGTATTATTATTATGGCTTTTCACATCTAGAGTAATCAGGGAAAGGATTAATTTTGCTTTCTTTTTATATACACTGAACAGGACACAAAAACATATGGCAATATCTGGAAAAATAATCACGCCTTAGAGTAACAAAAATGGCACTTTTAAAAAAGTGCCATAATTTTACCTGTGATGGCTGTATTTTTAACCCAATTAATGGAAGCTTCCTTCAAGTGCTATGGAGCCAATTGATTTTATAGTATTAATTTATTAATATTTATCTATTCTACACAGAAAGTTTTTGTACCACCACATTGCTGTAAAGAGATTTTTATGACTGGATTCTATGATTTTCTAATGATTGCCATGGGCACTGCTCTAAAACGTCCCCTTTCCTATCCCTGTTTCTCAACTGCACATATTAGGTTGCTTTGGGGAATGATTTTATTTCAGGTTTTGTCAGAATAATTGTGTCTATTGAAGGAAATGAGAGGACCTCAGGTCCATCTGAGAGCCTCACTGGGCAGGTTAGGGCTTTACACGGGTTATGGGGACAAATGTCCTCTTACCTCAAGTAGGCTGCCAGCCTGCTCCAAACAAGCGCAGGATATGGTGAGGACTGCAACTTATGCAAACACAATGCAATTCATTATTATACACTCCTAATAGCCAGTGTAACTCAAGCTATTTCACAGGATTATGCTGATAAGTTAAATTGGCTCCAGGGCAGATACTGTAGCTGCTTTATTGAAGCTAGGTAGGTCTTGGTCAGGTCAACATCTGGCTGGAGGATTGTCTAACACCCCACGTATGCTAGCCGTGATGTACAAACATTGGTATTGACTGAGACGCTACTTAGAAAGCTTGTGTTTCCATCAGCAGTTGCATTGGCTATATCCTTCCTTCTGTACACACAGCCACAATGTTAAAACACTTCTGTTAGCTGAGATGCTACCAAACACTTGCATTTACAATGCTGATTGGCTTACCTGCCACCCAAGAGATCCTGTTGAGGCCAGGAGCATGGCTAGATGTCTCAGGTTTGGTCTAGCTGCCTGGAATGGCTCCAAAGAGGAGGGGGAGGGGCACTTGCATGCCACAGTGAGGCACCATGCAAAATTTAGTGCTTTGCACCCCCTCTATCTACACTATTGCATGAGCCCATTGTAAAGTGAATAACCTATTGTATAGTGAACCTTGTTATACTACAGCAGCGATTTTCAATCTTTTTCATCTCATGGCACACTGAGAAGGCACTAAAATTGTCAAGGCACACCATCAGTTTTTTGACAATTGACAAGGCACACATCACTACTGTCAAGGGCTCATATCCCTCAATGGCCCTACTAATTAGTGACTCCCCCAAACTCCTACGACACACTTGTGGACAATTTGCTGCACACCAGTGTGTCACAGCACACTGGTTGAAAATTGCTGTACTATGGAGTCAGTTTTAAAGGGATTTGATTGCACAGTAAATCCATTGAAAAGTGAGGGTCCACTGCCGTATTTACTAGGAATAAGATGAAGAAAACGAGCAGATGACTAATACAGTATCCTCTTTTCAGCTCAAAGATGTGCAAATTCCCACTGACATGGCATGGAGCATCTATGCATAGGAGAGGGTGGAATATAACAGCCTATTATCATCACTCTATGAATCAAACAGGAGAAATTTGTCCTCAGTTTACAAGGAAATTTCTTTGTGGCAGTTAATCCCCAGCAGTGCAAATGTTCAGCATGCTGAATGGTTAAACAGAAGCTTATCTTTCTTTTGGTTCCTTTATCTTCATTATCACTTGAAGGCAGATCCTTTCAGAAGATCTTCAAGGCTCCCCTGCAAAGGTAACCAAAATGTCAATAAAAGCACCTAAACAAATTAAAAGACACCAGTCTATAGATTTAAGTTTTAAAATGTACCAAATGCCTAATACTTTTGGAAGGCAAAGCATTTTCCTTTGCACTCAGATGCACGACCAGTTCACTCTACAAGCTACTCTTATCAAAGAAAAATTGAACATTTAGATACGATGCTGTACGATTCATACTATTATCGGCAGAACTCAAAGACCCAGAACGAGACTGCCTCGTGAACTGGATTTTGTTTTCTTTTTCCCCAGAGCCTTTTAGATGTTTCCATGACTTTTAGCCCGATCCTGACTAATCCACCCCCTCAGATACACCCAGTAGAACATGCACTGTATCCTGTGGAGGAGGCTGCCATAGCAGTGAGGTTCTCAGAGGCGGGTTTATTGGGCACCTGAATGCCCAGGAAAAGTGGTCCTCCCCCCTTCAGAGCAATTCGCGACTGTGAAAGCACAGCTGAGGACCTGCTTTACATGGGCGTTCAGGCGCCTGAAAAACTTAGCGTTTTGCCCTCTCTCTGAGAATGCCACTGAGACAGAGGTCTCTTCAAAGTAAAGGAACTTTCATTCCCTTACCCTGGGGCAAGCATCAAATAGGTCTCCTCAGATTTGTGCCACCTATTTTGTTGGCAGAGATCCAAGGAAATTAAGGGAGAGGAAAGGGGGGGAGAGAATGCAGATAGGATCCTAGTGCATGTCAATGCTACTGAGATCCACCCCTCCCTCCCCTGTTCCACCTCCCACTTGCCCCCTCCCCCCAGATGATCCCCCTTTTCTCTTACTGTCTGCCCACCATGCCAGTTTACCTGGTCAGTGAAGGGGTGAGCAGCAGGCAGAACAGGGAGGTAGGGGGTGGAATCCAGTGTTACAAGCACGTGCCAAGATTCTAAACCCTGTTTTTTCTTCCCTTCCTTCTCCCTCTCTCTCCTTAGTCTTGCACCAGCAAAATAGCTGGCGGTGATCCAAGGAGACCCATTGGGACAGTGGAGACTTATCCCGAGGTAAAGGAACAAAGCTTCTCTTACATTGAGGAGGCCTCTGGACTGTCTTCCTGCAGGATACCCATGTGGAAAGGAGGAAGTGAGCTGGGTGAGTCACGAATAACTTGTGACTGCCCAGCTCCCATCCTTCCTCCAATCTCACACAGCCTGGAGGAGACTCTCATTTCCCAGGCCAGGCCAAACAAACCCTGATCCCACTGCTCGTATTGTGCAATCGGCATAACATTTCACAGGTATTCTGAGACATTGCCACTTCAGAAACTGGCCACCAAAGAATAACTGAAACTTTTGGAGTGGAGTGGGGACTGGCGGACTCCTATAACTGCCCTATAGCCACACCATTGTCATCAATAAAATGAGAGAGTTTGCTTAAGCGAGGAATGCAGGAATGATCCATTCACTTGCAGTTAATTGAAAAATGGATAGCTAGCAGTTTTTCCTGTTTTTCGGACGACTTTCCAAAGCCATCACTATAAATTATCAGAATACTTCTAGGCAATGGCCAGTGAATTAGAACTAAGCTGTAACATTGCATCATCTATATAGTTGTAAAATAGATTTAACAGAAGCCAGAAATAAATCATTGACAAATAAATTCAATAAACATGGTCTGAATATTGAACCTTGGCGGACACCACTGTCCACTCCAGCCAAGCCAGATTTCTTGCCCAGGACAATTTTTGTCTTCTTGTTAAACAGTTGTGCTTCTATAAGATAAGTGACTTATCCTCAAGAGCATCGTATTTTTTTATCTCTTCTCATCAGCATTGTATAGCCAATCAAATCAAAAGCTTTTGTAAAAATGAAAAAAAAAAAATTAAAATGGGTCACCCGCACTGAACACTCACAGTAGTAAATATTAATCTCCACTGATAAACACTTGAAATGTGCAGTGAAACATTCTTAGACTTTGGTTCATTCTATATTTGAATCAGAATTGAGCTGCAACTTTTCCATGAAAAAACAGAATATTGGCTGAAATGTGGCAGGTATGGGGGGGGGGAGAGTATAGAAGGGAAGGAGCAAGATCCCAGCTAACCTTATTTCATTACTGTTGTCCCTTTCACAACAGTGTTTCTCCTGGCATTGGCACACTGTTCATTGGCTGGCAGCTGGAAGTTTTCACCCACCAATCCCTTTAGGAATGATGCCCATGTGATGATTGAGAGCCCAATTCTGAGCTTGATGCACCGGCTTACCACCGGCACACACTGCCGCAAATGTGCCAAATGTACGAGCTCTAATGCCAGGCAAGCGCCTGTGAGCCAGGTGCCTGGTCACACATGGACCACCGAGCAGTGGAGAGGAAAGCGGGGGTGGGGGGAGGTGGGAAGGAGGTGTTCCAGGGCGGGGGGAGGCTGGCAGAGGGCGAGGAGAGGGTGGGAAAGAGGCGTGACAGGGAGGTGGGAGGCAGGGAGAGGGCAGGGGGGAGGCGTGCCGTGGGAAGGAGTAGGGGGAGGGAGGCGGGACCAGTGGAACAACGCTTCACTGGATCCTGAGCCTTTGCGTCAGGCTTGACGCATACTCGAAGGCTCTTACCTCACTGCTGACCTTTTGGACAGCATTGAATCGAGTAGCCCCATTGCGGGGCTACTTCCTTTACCCAGGGGAAAGCGACGAAAGTCCCCTTCTGCCTGCGGGCTACCGTGCGCCATGGAAGCTCAGGATTGGGTTCTGAGGCCTCAGTCCCATTGCAGACTTGCGCTCCTGGAATTAGCTTTTGGTCAGTGTGAGGTCCTTTACAGCAGTGTGAAAGCCAGGCCAACCTTGCATGCTTCTGGGTCACTGCCACAAATGGGTAGCTGTGCAGCATGAACAGCAATGTACAGCAGAGGTTGAGGCTGTGCCTCAGAGGCGGAGGTAAATTGGCAGAGGGGGGCATGTCATGAGCAGGGAGGGAGCATTTTGGAGATGGTTGGGGAGGTGATGGATCCTGGAAGCACCAGCATGCCCTAGATCATATCCCCTCTTTTCAGTGCTGCCACATCCCTTTTCTCTGACACATGCAGGTAAAATGGCTGGGATATGTTTGAGGAGACCCACAGGCAACTGAACAGCCTAGCAGGGGGTAAGTAAAAAATACTTACCTCCTGCTGGCTATCTGATTGCCCCCTCTCCACTGTTGGCTGCAGCACATGCTTTTCCAGCATTGCTGCATCAGCGCCAATGGTGGGAGGTACTGTTGGGCAGTAAGTGTCATTCTGAGAAACAGTGCAAGGAAACCCAAGAGGGGGCTGCCACTCACTGTGAGAAGCCCTGCCACCACTGGTATGGGCCCGCTTTCATTCCATTTCCTCCCCTTCCAAAATGGCTCCTTCCCACACTTCATCACTTGGGGTGAAAAACATATGAGTGACTCAGCAAAATTGATGGACCATTTTTAATCTCATCTTTAAATACAAACTTGCCCTCTGCTATGAGCACTTGCTTGACCCTGCGAGACCCTCAAAAGGGCTCCACAAGCTTTAGAAATTGAAAGTGGAGCGATCGCGCCCCACTTCCGGTTTGCGATTGCAAATCGGAGGTGGGGCGCGATCGCTCCATTTTCGTTTTCTGACTCTTGGGGAGCCCTGCACAGGGTCGCACAGGGCCCCCGCACCCCCAGGAGGCTGCTGCAGGGACTGGTAAGTGCATGTCATCCCCTTTGCTCCCCCTTAGCAATGCAATCCTGGGGATTGTGTCGCTGCCTTCCCTCCCCACCCCCACTGCCTTCCCCGCTCCCCCACAAGGACTTACAGCGGTTCTCAGCCTCCCTGTGAATTTGAGAACTGCTGGTATGAGCGATACTCTCTTCATTGTAATGGAGAAGACAAAACTGCTCATAGATTACTCCATAAGATCCATATGGTTCTCTCTTCTGTGTTTGTGGTTGCAGCTATACCCACAAGATTGTGGGCATAGCTGCACCCACAAACACAGAAGAGAGAACCATATGGACCACAAGATTGCGGTCTTTGCCCATGTACACAGTTATTGTAACGGGAAGTGGAGGTGTTCAAACTATGGAAAGCATGGTGTTCTACCATGGTCTGTGGTGGTGTCTTCTATTTCTTTAAACAAAATCTTATACAAGTTTAAGACATGTATAAAATAGATTGTCTATTTTGCATTCACATTTTTATTAGTGGTCAAGGTTACCAAGGGGCCATGGGACCTTTGACAACCAGGTGTTCCTTAAACAGCTGGCAAGGTCATAAGGCAGTATCAACCAATCAGAAAAAAACACATTCTTGATTAGTAGTTGGCAACCTTCAGTCTCAAAAGACTATGGTATCACGCTCTGAATGGTGGTTCTGGCACAGCGTCTAGTGTGGGTGAAAAGGCCAATTCGGGAGTGACAATCCCTTCCACACTGGGAGCAAGTGCAGTCTGTCCCTGGTCTGTCTCCCTGGCTATGGGCTGCCCTTCTTTGCCCCTTTGCCTCAGTCTGTTGGCCAAGTGTCTCTTCAAACTGGGAAAGGCCATGCTGCACAGCCTGCCTCCAAGCGGGCCGCTCAGAGGCCAGGGCTTCCCACCTGTTGAGGTCCACTCCTAAGGCCTTCAGATCCCTCTTGCAGATGTCCTTGTATCATTCTTTATTAGATAAGCTCAATCAATATACCATCACCCTGATGGTGAGAAATATCTTTGCAGGCTATGTAATAACAACAGGCTCATACCTTACTTGTCTTACTGGAGAGCAAGTCTGAGTACAAATGCTTAGAATTTCTGGCAAAATAGGATCTATATCACATCAAAATAAAGATGAGAGATTGGTTGTGAATTTTACTTTTTCTTTTTTTTCATGTAGCTCTGGGCTCAGTGTTCTCTCCCATTTTCACTGCTATTGTTGCAGGCAGAAGTGGAGGATGATCATAACTTTGGTCCTTAACAGTCCAGTCTGTTCTCTTTGGTCATCTGAGAGGGCCCTGTTGGTTGTGCCCCCATTAACAGAGGTTAGGGGATGGCCTTCTCGGTGGGGGCACTTGTACTGTGGAATTCCCTCTCCTTTGAGCTGAGAACAGCTCCTTCATTGTTAACCTTCCAGTGAGGCCTGAAGACATTTTTATACTGGAAAGCCTTTGATGACTCGTAAGAGGGTATAATGGCTGCTTTTTTTTTTTTTTTTTTAAGTAATTAATGTTTTAACTGATTGCTTTTATTGTTGCTACTGTTTGGCTTTTATTGTCTATTTTATAGTTTTATTTGTATTTTATAGTATTTTATTTTATAGTATTTTTGTATTTTATTTTATATATTTTTTTTAGGTATTTCAATTGTTAGCCATTTTGGGAACCCCACAGGGAGAAAGCCTGGATGCACTGCTGAAACAGAGACGCCTGCGTTGGCTCGGTCATGTTGTGAGAATGGATGATGGCCGGATCCCAAAGGATCTCCTCTATGGAGAACTCGTGCAGGGAAAGCGCCCTACAGGTTAACCACAGCTGCGATACAAGGACATCTGCAAGAGGGATCTGAAGGCCTTAGGAGTGGACCTCAACAGGTGGGAAACCCTGGCCTCTGAGCGGCCCACTTGGAGGCAGGCTGTGCAGCATGGCTTTTCCCAGTTTGAAGAGACACTTGGCCAACAGGCTGAGGCAAAGGGGCAAAGAAGGAAGGCCCATAGCCAGGGAGACAGACCAGGGACAGACTGCACTTGCTCCCAGTGTGGAAGGGATTGTCACTCCCAAATTGGCCTTTTCAGCCACACCAGACACTGTTCCAGAACCACCTTTCAGAGCGCGATAACATAGTCTTTTGAGACTGAAGGTTGCCAACTGCACAGGGAGAAAGGCGGGGATACAAATAAAATAAATAAACAAATACAAATAAATAACCTTTGTAGGGGGCAATTTTTTTTGTGTGTAAGGCTTACTGGCATAGGCAGGATAGCATTTCTAATTTCCCCCTTTTTCTTTTTTAACAGGAAAATGATGATGTCTCTGCATATGACAGGTGCAGCAGTACCTAAATGTTAGTGCTCTTCATGACAGCATCTACCAACTATTTTCCTGGGATGCACTGAAAACAAATCTAGGTATAAGTCACTTTCAGTGGGACCTGGTGTGCCCATCTACCCTAGAGTGCATCATTCTCCTTTGATCTTAGGAGTAGAAGTCCCAAGCAAAAGGCTGGCTGAATCATTAAGGATTCATTAGAAGAAGGGTTTAACACTACTTCACACTTTACAAAATTCCCACTCACACATGAACCCACAGATGGGATAATCATGCATTATGATCTATTTCCGATGGGAATCCACGCATGACTTGGGGCCTGGTCCCTCAGTGGCATTTGCACTGAGGAGTGGGGCTTAGCAGACCTTTAGCTGGTGTTCTCAGGAGTGTGCAGCACTCACTTTCCTTTTGGATTCCCACCCACCCTCTCATGATTACAGTTTGGGATTAGCTGGCTGCCCAATGGGGCCAGGTAGGAACAATTGCTGCCTGTTTGGTTGGTTCTTCACTGGCAGTTTTTTTGCCTACCTCAGACTGTAAGTGGGGTGCAGAGTTTTCTTATTCACCTTGGTCACTTTGTGTTGCAGGTTAGTGTGGGTCAGGAAGGCTGAAGTAGTTAATTCAGTGAGCAGCCTGCATTCAGGAAGGTGTGTGTGTGGGGGGGAGGATGACCCTGTACCACGTATCAGAAGTTAGCTGGTTTGAGGGAGTGGGTGGGGTACCCATCAGGCCTAGAGAGCAAAGGCTACCTCAGAGGTTTTCTGGCTTGTGCAGGCTTATGTGGTCCAGCTGCCTCGGCCCCTGTGAGATTGAGCATGAAAAGTGCACCATCTTTGATGGGACAAAGCTTGTAGTCAGGTTAAAAATGCCCAGCCTGGGCAATGGCAGTCCCCTTGAGTCAGCCACCTGCACTTTAAGACAAGATGACAGCTATTTTTTCCCTGCTGCAGGTCTTTACTTCCATGTAACCATCTGTGAATAAAAGTGGCCTGTTTTCATCCAAAGTTACTGTCTTACATACTTATTGGGAAGTACGCAGGCAAATGGCCTACAATCAGCACTTTTATTAGAGCCCAATCCTACGCACTACTCAGAAGTAAGTTCCACTGTGCCCAATGAGATTGACTCCCAGGAAAGTGTGGCTAGGATTGCAGCCTTAGGGCACAATCCTAACCAGGTCTACTCAGAAGTAAGTCCTATTTTGTTCAGTGGGGCTTACTCTCAGGAAAGTATGGTTAGGATTGCAGCCTTATTCACATAAACTTATTTTAAACCCATCTCTCCTGCACAGTCCTCATTAGTACCAATAGCATCATTCTGACTAATATTAAAAAGTATAGAAGTTACATTTTTGCATCCATTCTCATATATGCTTTTTAATAGCTTCCAATGTGAAGATACAATCCTAATTTCTAATTGTAGGTCAGGATGATTCACCAAATCTAGATGCATGTTTTGCAAAATAAAACAATTTATTTCCTTCTTTGATAAGTATAAAGAATGCTAAAATGGATTAAAGTGTTCCCTTCCAATTAAAGAGATATTTACCATGTGCCATTCTGGTGGGTGTCCTTTAAAATGATCTGTAGTGTCAGTATTGTAGATGGAAAACACAACACATTTTCAAATGCTATGCATCCCAGGATGCCTTTATTACTGAGGTTTAACATTTTAAATGCAGTTTTGGCTGATGCGCAAGATCATTGAAGGAGCCAAGCGGCTTCTAATGGATTTCAGATAGACAGAGGCCAGAATCATTCCATGAGTTACTAAGGACCTGAAAACCTTTTCATGTAGCAACCTGGTTCAGCTCTTTCAGACATTTTAATATCACATGTTATTTTTATGTTCAGTGATTTCTGAATACATTTATCATCTGTCTGAGGGATAAAAAAAATAAAGCATGGAGACTATGTAGCTAGCAATAAGAAGACAGGCATCGAATGTACACCTATTGCTGAAACATCGGGGTCAACAGAACAGGTGTATAAAATTTTAAGAACCAAAAAACCATGATATTTATTTAAAATATATCTTTCTTAGCTTTAAAAAGCAAACAAATGGGAAGAGGACAACATATGAAAAATAAAATTACAATTACCATTCACTTACAGTAAAGGCGGTGGGTGGTATCTATACAACTGCAGACACAAGGAAATTCATGGAAGGGGATATTCCTGCCCCCAGTTCCTCCTGCAGCCCTCTGAACCCACAACAAGCTATTTATGAGGATCAGGAAGCAGAACAGCATGTGGCATAAGAGACTGCAGGGAAAGGAGAAAATCCATTGAAATCAGGTGGAAACCCCTGCAAGTAGAGCTTCATTCAAAGCAATAGCGTTAGCCCAATCCATTTGTGCTCCCCGGATTCTTGCTTCAGCATCAACATAAATTAGATGGTGGGGAATGGGATTGTTGTGGTCAATAAGGGTTTCATTTCCCTGTACAGGTTCCCTCTGTCAGAGCTGCAAATTTAAACATTTCTATTGGGTACATGTTTTATGGATTTTCTTGCATTTTTAATAGCTTGCTACTATCTCTCAGTCTAAGTACCCACTCCTGTTCCCACAAGGCACAGCAGTGCCAGCGTAGGCTCCTCTGCATCCTGCAGGCAGTTGAAGACCATGCAGAGGTGGAGGTAAGTAGAAAATATTTTGCTTATCCTACTTCCTGCCTGCATGGCCTCCAATGGGTCTACCCAAATCTGTGCCATTTATTTTGCTGGCAGAAGTCTGAACTGACCAGAGGAGTTGTGTTGAGGAAGAAATGTGGTCAGGATATTGGCAGAGAAGGCTCTGCCCAGGGCTTTTTTTCTAATGGAACGTGGGGGACAGAGTTCTGGCACCTTTTTGCAGGGGCCCCTCCCCTTTGGAGGCATTCCAGGAGGGGCGGAGCAAAATAGAGGCTTTCGCTGGGTAGGTGCTGGGGGGTGCAGGGTGGGTGGGTGCCTGGCCCCTGGCCCCTGCCTGACCTCATAACGACCCCCTCCTGCCCCCAAGCTCTCGCCTGAGCCCAGCCTGCCTCCCCTCCCCCCCCCCCTGCACTCTGCTTCCCAGCACAGCTTCCAAGCCGGTGGAGGGCACGGGAGACATGCGCCAACGCCGAGGAGGAGAACAGACGGACAGCCAGCCAGCCAGCCAGCCAGGGAGATGGGCTGCGGCACGCACGGAACGCCCAGGTACTGGCTTGGCGGAGGAGGAGGGAAAGGAAGCTGGCTGTTGCAGCCCCTGTGCCAATCTGCAGCATGAGCCTAGGCGTGTCTACTAAGTATGTCTCATTGTGCTCAATGGGGCTTGCTCCTGGAAAAGGGTGCATAGCCTTGCAGCCTGAGAGCCCAAGCATGTCTACTCAGAAGTAAGTTCCATTGTGTTCAATGGGGCTTACTCCCAGGAAAGTGTCATAGCCTTGCAGCCTGAATAGACAGGCAGAGGAAGGGCTCTGTGGCTGCAGTCCTCTCCACACTTTCCTGGGAGGAAGCCCCACTGCCTCTAGTGGGACTGACTTCTGAGTAGACAGGCACAGGAGGGGCTCTGAGGCTGCAGTCCTCTCCACACTTTCCTGGGAGGAAGCCCCACTGTCTCTAATGGGACTGACTTCTGAGGAGACAGGCACAGGAGGGGCTCTGAGGCTGGAGTCCTGTCCACACTTTCCTGGGAGGAAGCCCCACTGCCTCTAATGGGACTGACTTCTGAGGAGACAGGCACAGGAGGGGCTCTGAGGCTGGAGTCCTGTCCACACTTTCCTGGGAGGAAGCCCCACTGCCTCTAATGGGACTGACTTCTGAGTAGACAGGCACAGGATTGGGCCCTGAGGCTGCCATCTGTATTGGAATTGCAGAAGATATTACCGAGGAGATAGGGTGTGGTGTCCACAGTGCCCCTTGCTCTGAGTAATTACAGGATTAAAGCCCAGGTAGTTGCTGGAGGTGTGCTGCACAGCTGCAGCCACTAGAGCATAAAGAGATCCCTCAGGTATATAGGGAGCACCTGAGGCAGAAAGGGTTTGGTGGGTGCTAGGAGTGCAGGTTGGAGAGGAGAGTGACTGACTTGGTTTATAGAATTGGGAATCAGACTGGATTGTGATTGGATTTTGGCTTTGGACTTTGATTTGGATTTGGATACCCTGAGGGATTAGACTGACCTACCTGGAACCTGACTTTGGATTGTAACTTGGCTTATTGGCAACTCTGATTGATTCCACTGGTTTACAAGGCCCAGTGGATTGGGATTTGGCAAAACACCATCCTATCCACAGTAAGCCCCATTCACTAAAGTGGACTTCTGAGTAGACATGCATAGGATTGGGCTCTTAGGCTGCAATCCTAGGCACTTTCCTGGGAGTAAGCTCCATTGACTAGAACAAGACTTACTTCAGAGTAGACATACCTAGGATTGGGCTCTTAATCCTGGCAGAGATATATATCTGCACCCGTTTTCACATGCTGAGGGCAGGTGAAAAGGGATTCTGTGTGTGTACAATGTGCTGTCCAGCCTTGCCAGAGATCCTCCTCATCCTTACCCCACAAGCATGCCCTCTGCCAGCCAGCGTTTGCAGCTCCTCTCCAGCAATGCACAGCAGCTGCTCAGGGCAGCAGAGAAATACAATAGCATGCTAAGTGCCTTCCCAAAGACACAGAGTATTCTGATACCTGAATTAAACCATATTTAATAGCTTGTTTGCAAACATAGCTGTTTCTGTGTGCACCCAAGGACCCCTCTTGTGTAAGAATTCCTTTTTTGTTCTTACTCCCACAGTTGCTTAGAGTAATTTTATTACATGGAACTCATGTAAGCCATTTTTTGGAATCCATTCACTGCTTCCTCTCCTCAAAGTAGTGCCACACTACATACTACAGGCTACAAGTGCACCTGTACAGTATTTTTCCCCATGTGTAGAAAAAGTAGCTAGGGGGAAGGGGCTGTGGAGATTGATAGCCCAATCCTATGCATGTCTACTCAGAAGTAAGTTCATCTTTAGGGGGGAAGTACATAAAAATATTTTATTTCTCCAATAAAAAATGGTTTAAAAATAAATAAATAAATAAATAAATAAAAGATTAACAAGTTGTGAGTTCCTGCACCTTTTTATTTACAAAAAAAGCACTGGCTCTGCCAATACATGCCCCCCAACTGTCCATGACATGCCCACAGCCTGTGTAGGCTGCTTTTTAAGATGGTTTAGAATCTACAATTAGTGGGGAACATGAGTGTAGTCACTATAGGCTGGCATATTGACTCTTTTGGACCAAAGCTCCGGAGACTGCACTGCCTGCTGGTTCGTTTCCAGGCCCAGTTCAATTTACTGGTTCAGCTAGCATATTTGAGAGACTGCCTTCTTCCCTATAACCTGTCTTGCCCTCTCTGGTCATCTGAAGTGATCTTTTAGATATGCCAATGCCTATGGAGGCGGGAGGAGCAGCAGCAAGAAATAGGGCCTTCTTGGTAGAGACATCAGCTTTATTGAATTCCCTCCATTTTGATTTACAAACTTTTCCCTCCTTAGAAACTTTCTCTTGGGCCAAAGAACATTTCTTTTTAGATTAACTTTCTGATTTTCATAAAGTCATTTTAGTACAAGATATTCTGCAGGTTGTATGAATTTGCTTTAGTGCTGTTTTGATTATGTTCTCTGCTATTTTACTCTTTTATTATAGGGGTGATTTCTGTTGGTTGTTTTGTTTTATACACTTTTGTAAACTGCTTTGGAAGCTCATCTGGGAGAAAAGTGGGGTAAAAATTGTGTGAAATGATAAATGAATGATCACCGGCAGGACCAGTTGGGATCCCATCTACAGCTGATGGATTCAGACAATTTCTTGATGTTTCTCCTGTGAATTTCATATTGAAAAGGCTAGTGCTGCTGTGAAAGTCTTCCTGGTAGACCTGTGGTATGTAGAGATGATCTGGGCAGTAGATATATGGTAAAACCTGAATATAAACCATGTTTAAAGCCTGAATATAAACCATGTTTAAGGATTAGCTGTAAAGTAGGATGTGAAACCATGATTTGAAGTATTTCTGCAAAATATGGTGTACATTCATCACAGTTACATTCACAAAATGCAAACTGTTATTAAGGCAGTTTCCCCACCTCTCTGCTAAAATCACAAGTCAATCTCATTTTTTTTCCTTCACCTTCTAAGTCCAGAGTTTAATGTGGCAATCTAAACCATGTTTTCTTGTGTATTTGGAATTTTAAGCAGGTTTAAAACCAAACATACAAGGGTCGCCCAGAAAGTAATGCACCACATTTTTTTTCTCAGCCTACAGTAATGGTACGAATGCGAAACTTTAGATATACATTATTTGAATTTTCAGGAGTGCGCACACAAATTTTTGGTTTCTTCAGACAGATAGTGTAGCTGCAGCAGTGTTTCTAAATGGCATCTGTAAGTGATGTACGTTACAAGCAGTGTGTCATCATTGAATTTCTCACTGCGGAGAAAGAAACTGTTGGGAACATTCACAAACGTTTGTGTACAGTTTATGGAGAATCTGCAGTCGACAGAAGTACGGTTAGTCACCCGAAACAAAATGACAGTCGATGGAATGGCGTCATCCTCAATCTCCACAGAAGAAAAAATTCAAAGCAACTGCTTCCGCCGGTAAGGTCATGATCACTGTGTTTTGGGACTGTGAGGGCATCATACTCGTTGATGTGATGCCAAGAGGCAGCACCATTAATTCTGAAGCTTATGTGAAGACATTAACCAAACTCAAGAAGCGCTTCCAGTGACTTCGGCGCCATAACAACCCAGATGAATGTTTGATTCAACATGATAACACTCGGCCTCACACAAGTTTGAGGACTTTGGAACACATCACTAAACAGGGTTGGACTGTGTTACCCCATCCACCCTACAGCCCTGACCTAGCTCCCTCAGACTTCCACTTGTTTGGGCCATTAAAGGATGCCATTCGCAGAAGACATTTTGAGGATGACGAGGAGGTGATTCACACAGTGCAGAAATGGCTTCATGACCAGAACAAGGAGTGGTACCAACAGGGCATACATGCCCTTGTGTCTCGCTGGAGGAAGCCCATAGAACTGGATGGAGATTACGTGGAAAAATAGGGAGTGTAGAAGAAACATCATTCTTTCTTGTCTGTAAGTTTCATTGTGTTCAATAAATAATTGTTGAAGAAAAAAAATGTGGTGCATTACTTTCTGGGTGACCCTCGTAGTTGTCATCACAGGCAACAAAACATATTTATCACTAATGATAATTCAGTGTTAGGTCTACCCTCCACCTTTATATAACCACATTCTGCTCATAAAACAATGAATTAACTTTTCTATGCAAATTTATAATTTTAGATTTTTTAAAGAAATCTAGAGTCCAGATTGTAAACAATCCTACTGTTCAGGTAAGTCCATTTCTATTAACACATATTTATTTTACTACAAAACTGAAATTTTTCACTTTGCCACTATTCAAAGGAATGGGAAATCAATTGTATTTCGATGTGGAAAGTATACATCTCTTGACATTTAACTTAAGACATAGGCAGTAAGTTCACATTCATATGACAGCACAGTTCACACTGATGTAAACAATTTATTTCTTATGTCAGCGCAAATTTAATAAAACTTTGAGTGTAATAAACAAAAACAAAGGAGCCATGGGTGCACTGACAATAGTTCTTAGTATATTGGTTGATGTGAGTTTACGAATAAGTCAGGATATATATTCCTCCCCAACAGTAAGTGAAAGAGAATTTTATTTAAGTTGTTGTTAATAGGTGCCATTAATGTTTCATTTGCTGGTTGAATGAAGTCTATGAAGGATAACCCATAAAGATGTAAGAAACAGCAAATACAAGTCCAAAGCTTGTTGGCATGTACAAAATAAAGAAAAAAGATATGGTACCAAGGATACATGTGCAACAATATTTAACATTTTTGTAGTGTTTTTGAGTGTCCAAAGCACTATACCTGGGTGAGTTGAAGAGTGAGTTCAATGCACTTCATGGGTGTGTTCAGAGCAATAAACATAAAATGAATCTGCTTATAAACCATGGTTTGTTTGAGACCCACAAATCAGCTTCTGATTCCATGGTTTTGTTTTACATCTGAATTCATAAACCATTGAAGAGTTAATGATATTGCTCTCCCTTAAAAAGAAAAATGCCCCATGAACTTATGAGTTTATGAAGCTGAGTATATGAGAAACAAAAGCAATTAGCAGCACCAAAATATAGTTTGCCTATTATACATCTAGAAGCTCAAATCAACACTTTACTTAACTATGGTAAGTACAAACCTAGTTTCACGTTATATCTGAATTCAGCTGAAGTGATCCATATAATAATGCTTTAAGGTTAGTAAGCATTATCATGAGCTCCACACTGCAGCTGAAACCGAAGAGTGGCTTGCTTTAGACCAGGGGTGTCCAAACCTTTTGGCAGGAGGGCCACATCATCTCTCTGACACTGTGTTGGGTACCAGGAAAAAAAAGAATTAATTTACATTTCAAATTTGAATACATTTACATAAATGAATATATTAGAGATGGAACTGATATGAATGAATGAAGGACTTGCAATAGCTCAAGGTCTATAAAAAGCAAGGCCGGCCTTTCCTTTGCTGCCGCTGCTGCATCACAGATGTGAAACAGCAAGCCGTGGAGGGAGCCCTCATCCCACAGCTCATGCGAGAGGTCGAACAGTCACCCTCATGCTGAGAACACTCACGTTGGGCCAGCATGGGCTCCAGCAAGTCTCTCGAGGGCCAGAATCTAATTGGAGACTGGGGGCTCCCCACAGGCTGGATTCGGAGTCCCTGAGGACTGCAAGTGGCCCCCAGGCCAGGGTTTGGGCATCCCTGCTTTAGACCACCTAAGGCACCAGTTCTACCAACTTGAATGCGTGTATTCACTCAGGACTTTTACAAGATCTGAACAGGGAGATCTTTAGCACCTCTTCCCCATCAACCCAGAAAAATAGCCATTAATCTCTTCTGTTGATGCCAGCTGGAGTGCATGTCACACAAATTTTCCCCCTCTCTAGTGAACAGGGTTTCAGGGCATTTCCTAGTCTTACTTGGAGATATCAGAGATTGTATCTGGGACTTCCTGCATGCAGTGCACGTGTTCAACCATTAAGCTATGGCTCTTCCCCAATGCATTTACTGGCTCTGAGTGAAGGAGATCTAGTCCAGGGCACTCCAAACCGCAGCCTGTGGTCTGGTTCCAGTGCCTTTTGCCTCCCCCGTGTGAGTGCAGCTTGTCATCCTGTGCGGGAGGCTGCCATTGTCACCACTGATCTCCCCCCATGTTCACCCTGCCCTGCCGCTTCCATGTTTTGCTGCCCCAGCAGGCTCTGGACCAGGATTTCCTGACTGATGCAGTGGAGCAGAGCAAACATGGGGAGGAGATCAGTGGCAACAATGGCAGCCACATTGCCCCACAGAATGGTAAGTTTCGGTCATGCCAGGGAGGCTGTTTGCAGCACACAGCAGTCTCTAGTTTGGAAACCACTGGTCTAGTCTAAGTTAGTCCTTAAAACCTGGGACTTGAAATCACAAATACAATGCCATAGAAGCTGGATAGTGATTTACAGGGGACACTTCATGGCTGTTCACTGTCAATAGATGCAGCAGCATAGTAGAGGGAGGCAAGATGTTAAATACTGCAGGCACCACAATGTGCTGTGTAAGCAGCCCCTTCCACTAGCTGTTGGAACCATTCTGGGCAGTGATGTCAACACATAAGCATGCACCGAACAAACAGCATTTCCTGCACATTGCCATCACTGGCTGAAATGGCTCTGATGATGAGTGGGAGGGACTACTTTAAAAATGTATTGTGGCGCCTGCAGTACTTACAATTTTGCCCCCCTTCTAGCTACGCTACTGAATAGATTACCTTTTCTTGCATTGCAAGAACCTAAATCTCTTACAGATTTCCATGGTAGTTGTATTTGCTCTGAAATTCAGGACATATGGAGTCACAGAGTGAGATAAAGTAATATAATGGTTATGAAAGGATGATAGATTAAGGAGAATAATTCATTATGAAGCTCCAAGAGAAGCTCTCCAGCCAACCACAGGTTAAGACCAATCCCTTTTTTATGATAAACATTAATAATAAAATTCTACCTGAAGGCCAAATCAGTGTTATTAAGAAGCGGATAGATTTGACAGTTCAGAATTCTGCTTAAGGTACGATAAGTCATTTTAATCAACACATTTTCTTTTTAATCAGTGCCACATATGTTTCACAAACAATTTATAGCACTCAATATAAACATCGGGCTTTTTCAGATTTATTAAATACAAATACAAAAAGGAAAGGAAAGATCTCCTAAAAGAGTACCATCACCATGGGTAGAAAACAGTCAGAATATGGTCAGATATGAGAAGGCATAATTGCATGCTTTGATATTTATGATGAAAGACCTGAGCTGAAAGAAAAATGACAAAAATGCTATCTTTGCTCTTTATGAAACAAAGAAAACCTGAAGGTCGTGCAATAGTAATTTTCATCATTTCTTCCAAAGCCTTGGCAAGCTTTGAAAATTTATATGTAATAGCAGCTAGCTTTTCTAAGTGAAAGTACCTTGAAATCATCTTGGAATAGATGCGTCTGAGGAAAATTTCATTTCTTCAAATACAACAAAAGCAAAATTATATTGCAGAACGCTAAATAGCCTAATGTTAAAAAAAAATGCATGTTGTTGTCTTAGAGTGGCAAAAATATATTTTGTTACACTGTTAATTCATTTTAAGCTTGAAGCTTTTGTGTGTGTGCGTGCGTGTGTGTGCGCGCGCGTGTGTGTAATAATACTTAGCATTTGTATATGTCTTCCTGAATATGCAAAGTCCTTCACATGTATTATTTTGATGTAATGTTGGCCTTCCAACAACACTGTAAGGCAGTGGTTCTCACACATTTAGCACCGGGACCCACTTTTTAGAATGAGAATCTGTCAGGACCCACTGGAAGTGATGTCATGACATCATCAAGCAGGAAAATTTTTGACAATCCTAGGCTGCAGTTCTACCCACACTTACTCAGGAGTAAGTCCCATTTACTGTAATTGTTAAAAGAATATACATAATATATCTCCCCTGGGGGCTGGGGATAAGAATAGGCCCTCAGTTTGGCTGTACTTGTCGTAAGAGGCGACTAAACAGCCACCGGGTAGATGGGACTCGTCAGCCTGGGAGGGCAGCTCATCTGAGAGAAGGAAAACTCTGGTTTGAAACCTCCACTGCCTTGTGGCTACATCCAGTTATGGAAAAGGCTTCAGGAGTCAACCTCGAGGCAAAATCCGGAGCTGGAGTCCCTGAGGCAGTTCATGGCTGAACACAGTCACGTCCTGGCAACTCCTGCGACGCCGCTGGAACCAACCGTATTGGCCTCTGCCTTTCCATTGGACCATTTCAGCGACATGGAGAGGGGGGATTTGCTGCATGGGTAACAGCCTATCCTCCATACCTACTTTACCCAGGCTTCGCGCACTGGAGAGGACACTCTGTTCCAGAACCACTATTCAGAGCGTGACACCATAGTCTTCTGAGACTGAAGGATGCCAACAATACATAGAAGATTGTTAAAAGTACAGATCTGTAACATTTCCCCAAATGCAGTCACATACCATGGTATCATCAAGTCTAGTATATTAAAAATAAAATATTGAATGAACAGGGACCCACCTGAAATTGGTTTGCGACCCACCTAGTGGATCCCGATCCACAGTGTTTCTCAAACTGTATTTCTCAAAAGGCAAGCAAATATTATTATCCCCACCTTGGCACTCAGGCAGTCAGGCTGAGCGAGGGGTGCTGTGGTGAACACTTCTTCAGGTTCACATGGCAGGTATGCATCAAAATGGCCGCAGAAAGGTCCTGTGTAAAGCATCGTGTCCTCACAGGGTGACCTTCAGCACTGAGACTCTCATAGAGCACCCCATTGTGGTAAACCACAAGTTCACTTGAACTTGAATAGTCCAGCCACCACCAGCATGTATAAAACACTGTAAATAAAGGGTTGGAACATGTGAGCAATGTACTTAGCAGAGCTGGTGTAATTGTTCCCCTTGCTGTCATGGGACATGATGGAGAACTCTTCCCAGTTGTCCACCATGTGCCTCATGATGAGCTCACAAACATCTCTAGCCATTAGCTGACTGCCATACCTGAGATAGGAGAGGGAGAGGCTCCGTCTCCTGTGATGGGGACAATAGTGTTAGGCACCATCTCCCCACTGAGATTTAAAAACTCAATTGCCATACCAACTTAAATTGAGGGACCCTCGGCTGTTATTTACAGCAATTACAGTCAAGAGAAAATGTCTCCTGTGAGGCAATCTAAACTGCGCCACAGAACAACACTTGAGCCAGTGTCATTCCCTAACTCTTCTCTCACTGGAGCACAGCGATAAGCAGAGCAAGGGTTGGCAATAGCATAAGTTCTCAGAAGAAAAGCTTGTCAGAATCTTAAGGTGGCAGAACTTCACATTGAGTCAAAGATACACTACATTTTGCTGTTCAGAGTAAACACTAAAATGACTGTTATTTTTCTTTTATTTTACTATTACTATCCCTTGCCATACTTAACCCTTAAAAAGGGTTAAGTTAAAAGGACCAGCCTGGCCTCCGTTGCCATATAAGCCACAGGTCTCTCTCAGGCAGTAGCACAGGGGAAAAACTCTACCAGGCCTAAGTAATCAGAAGGGTTCTATAATTCATCCTTGAATCCTATGTTATGTTTTTAAGCATTTTTGTAAGCAAAAACCAAGTTGATATTTCATCAGGCCTAAGAGATATAGAGGAATCAGTGAAAACACATTTTACCCCCTTTCACCCCCGTAGGGGTTGAATTTCTAAAAATTTCTTCTTAGTGGGTTCATGGTTCAAAATTTCTTCTTAGTGGGTTCATCATGGAAGGAATATACTCCCTGAAATTTCTTGTTTCTAAATCCAGGGATTTGGGCTGGCTATTGATGAGTATGTGTGTGTGTATAAATCTACTTTCCCCTCCAAAAACCTGTCCCGTGATGGGTCTCCTTGGACCTGTGCCAGCTAAGTCCAGGGAGAGAAAGAGTTTAGGGAGCCTGCAAAATGGAGAATAAGATCCAGCACATGCCATCACTACCAGATCCATCCCTCCTGCAGCCCTGTCCCTGTTCCTCTCCCCTTCCCTCCCCATCCCCATTCTGCTCTTCCCCCACCCCTTCTGCTTCCCATAAGGCATATATTTTCACTGCAAAATCTTTCCTTTATATTAGGCAGTAAGTGATGCCTCTAACAGGAAAGAGACCTCACCATAAAGGTAATTTTGCACCGCCACAGGTGCATCTTGGCAGAACCTCCACCATGGACATGGACTGATGCCACTGAGCTAGGGCCCCCATGTTAAACAACCCAGCCCAGCATGATTTTCTCTGATTTAAGCAGTACAATTAATAACCAGTTTGCAGAGTCCCAAATGTGCCTTGAAGTGCACTGCATTCCGTCCTCCTGAAATCCTACCCTCCACTTTTTCACCTGCATCAGCCACAGCATGATATTCCCCTGGTACTTGCTCCTCCATGCTGATAACTGCTTTCTCCACATCTCCGTCAACAGTATCTCCACACTCCTTGTCCCCTTGGATTTCCAGGGCATGTTCACAGCCCACCACCAGTGATGCATGACAAGCATTTCGCCCAGTCCAGTCCAAATTGTATGTAGTCATACTGAACTAGTTGAGTGTAGAATGTAGATGGGGATGTACCATAATATGTGCATTTGGATGGACATTCAATTGAAAGTAATGCAGCAAGGATGGGCGTCATATTCATTCAGATAAACATCCATGTGTAGATGTAATCTATAGACAACCCAAGTTTTCACAGGGTATGTATTCAAGTACATATCACCTTCCACTTTCTGCCCCAACTTGTCAACTATTCCCAGCTGTGTTTCCCAAACCTTTTTGACTGGTGACTCCCTTGACCTAGTGGGTCATTGGCTGCAGCTCTCCATTAGAGCTAAAATCCTATACATTGTATAGGTTGGCTGATTTTTTGCAAGGATTCTGAGGGTCCCCCTGCCTGGTTTCCCTGGATCTCCAGGGAGCCATGGCTCACAGTTTGGGAACCACTGCCCAACTGGATCAGGGTTATCAGCAGCTAATTGCTTTGGTAAAGGGACGCACTCCTTCTTCTAATAACAAAAGGGTGTGAAAAATTGAAAAGGGAAGAGCCTGGGTGATGTAGTGGCTCAGGAGTTGGACAAAGACCTGGAAGATGCAGGTCCAAATCCCTGCTCAACCATGAAGCTTCCTGGGTGATCTTGGGCCAGTCAAAATCTCTCAGCCTAACCTACCTCACATGGTTGTTGTGAGGAAAAAAGGAGGGGAAGAACTATGTACACCACTCTGAGCTCCTTGGAGGAAGGGAGGTACAAAAAAATGTGAAAAATTAAATAAATAAATGAAGTTTTGTGGAGTTGGGAAAAAGTCCAAAAATGCATGTTGCACTATAGAATAAGGAGTGCTCTGTACCTATCAGCCTATTTTTCTTCTTTTTGTCTGTCATTTAAAATATTTGAGTGCAAAATAATCACCTCACCAAACATATGCGCTGTTTGACAACCTTTTGTCCTCCTGGTGACTACTTTTTTCTCAGCATGTTTTCCTTTTCACTGTCTCTGGCCTCATTTGCCCAATTGCCATTTAATCGGAGGGGCTGTGGCATCCCGTATCCGTTTGCTTACCGGCACTTGCAATGCCACCACACCAAATATAGCTCTGTGATGTTATTGACAACGCTCACAATTACATGAGCTTTCCACAGACAAGTGGACTGGATTAAACAGCAGTAAGGGCAGATGAGGCGGAGGACAGGGAGGGCACAGAAGGAGATGGAAGATGGGGCCAGGAAGAATTGCACTGGCTGGCAGAAACAAGGCATATATGTTGTTATAGGTGTGAAAAATTGCCAAAGACAGAACACATTTTTCAACACTTATGAAAATTAGCATCCAACAAGTCAGGTAGTTCTGACTCAGTCCTACTTATACATTAGTGGATGACACAAAATGGGAACAATTGCAAACAGTTTGGAGGAGGATTAAAATTCAACGTGGTTTGGAACCTGTGAGTCTCACTCTCAGTGAAATGTGCTGTTGCTTGTGGTTGTTGCTTAATTGGAAAGTGGGGACTTCAAATTACATTAAACAAAGGAAAATGCATGTAGTACAATGAGGTGTTATTCAGTGATATTAAAATATATATATATATCTGCCTGACCATAAAAAAATACTTTATATATACTTTAAATATACTGAATTCAGTCCACCTTGTGCTGGTGCATAAAATCCATTCCCTCATATGTGGAAGCTGAAATTCATGAACAATCCATAGTGCAGATTCATTACTTCTTATTTTTCCCAGAGTTTCCACAAACATAAGCATTTGACCGACCAATCCTAATCTGTGCTGGCATAGCCAGGCCCGTGGCATGTGCTGTGTCTAATGCAGGTTAGGAAGTGTCTGGAGGTCTCCTTGAGGTAAGGGGATATACTTCCCCTTACCCTGAATAACACTTCAGCCAGCCCTTTGGGGCTACTCCAATGCCAGCTATATAGCTGGCAGAAGTCCGGGCAGCCTGGTGTAATGTCAGTTGGCCTGGGAGGGAGATTAGGATATAGCAGATGAGGCCTCCACTGATCCCGGTCCCTCCCAGGACCAATCTGCCCTCCTCTCCTCTGCCCAGATATACCCCCTCCCCACCTCCATTCCGCCCTCCCACTGCCCCGTGCAAGTCTTACGTTTGCTGCTGGCCTATCAACAGGATACAGTGTTGACAGGGCGGCTCATGCCTCCCACCGGCATTGCTTACTCCCAGGGTGGCATGAATATGTTTTACAATAAATTTGCAGCATCCTCGGCTGGCAGAGTGGCTGTTGTATTGGGGGAGCGCTGGCAGTGGATTGCACTCTGATCTACATAACTGCAGAGGTCAGCCATATCACAAACTCTGTTTTGGGCCAGAAGGCCTGGCATGGAGGCTTTCAAGTCTGCACTGGCAAAATAGCAGTAGCCGTTTTGATGCCGCTGCTCCAGCGGGCACAGGATCGGGCTGGGAATCTCAGGATTGGGGTGTTAGTACTGCCATCCACCTGACTTTGTTTACCACATAGCAGTGGAGTATTTACACAGTGTATCCATATGTAATGTTGTGATCTTTCAAGCATGGAAACATGCTGGTTGCAAAATGTCACCAGATATTATTTATGGAAGTCACTGCCAGCCATGGATACTTCACAAACAGACAGTATTCACTGCAGCATCTTCTCAATGGCAGTTCTTAACAATGTCTGTGAACACTTAAGTGTACATTCTTTACTCAATGGCACAAACGGGAAAACAACACACCCTTTTAAATGACTGCATTCTTAGATAGCGTTCTCATTTTAAAAAAAAAATGAAACACACTATAAATTGTAGTGCAAAACACAAAATGCCACCCATTTATCCATGACCAATCATTTTCAACATCATTTAGGAAGATCTGGGCATGGAGGCCACCTGAATAAACTGCATTTGTAATGTAGTAATGAGTTCAGAGAACCAGCTCCTAGCATAACATTTTTGTGAAGAATAGAGTCTTCCCCATTGTTATCCCACCTCTTCTAAGTAGCATGACATGAGAAGGGGCTGAAGGGCATTATTGAACTCTGAAATCCCATGTTTGGGGCAGAGGATACTAGGCCCTGGTGCTTGGTACTGATGTCATAATTGCTTGCTAGTGTCTGGGAGCCTAATTCCAAACCAAACTGTAAATCCAGTTGCTATAAATGTGAACTACTTACAGATTTCCTAAGGGCTCTCTCTCTCTCCCCCCCTCTTGTGTGTGTGTGTGTGTGTGTGTGTGTGTGTGTGTGTGTGTGTTTCAAACCTGGAAAAAATCCTGTTGAAATAGGGACCAAAAAAGAAAGAAAGAAAAAAAGGATGACCGGTAACACTTCTGAGAATTCTTGGTTGTTTACAAACTGGGCATTCAAATGTTTTCATCAAAAACTTGTTTGAGGCAGTAAATGAAGTAATCTTTGTGGGAAGTAATAGGATTTGATTCTCATGAGATCCTCCCTACAGAGAGGTGGCCACTTCCTTAAAGCAGTCAGTGAGGTATGATGATTCCTCAAGTCCCCACTGCTTGAAACAAATAAATAAAACACGAGGATGGTATTTGAGGCTGGGGAAAAAATCATCGGAGAGGTCAAGATCGCCCCTTTTTGTGAACTCAGAAAAGATGTGCAGCGTAGGAACAAGAGCTAAAGGTTAGAAGCTTGACCACATTCTCCTCTTTGGCTTGTAAGCTCAAAAGTGGCGACTAACCATGAACCAAACAAAGCACTGAAGGAAGCTTGTATGCTTTTTTCCCCCTAGTCTAAGCTCTGCTTTCACTCCAGGGGAGTCAAGATTCAGAAAACACAGGAAAGAAAAGTTAGCATTCTTTCTGTGCACCAACCTGCTGCTAAGCTGGTATTTTGTATTGATTTTTCCTGAAGCCTGTAATCTTGAAAGCTTGTAACAGAGGATGAGGTAAATATCATTTTATTTGCTCAAATAGGTTTAGATTAGATTGAGATGAAAAACTAGGGACAGGCCAAATTAGGAATGAAAGCAGCAATTACAGATTATTGTTTCCAGCAGTAAGTAGAATAGGTTATTTCACTGATGAAAATGATTGTTGGGCGAGTCAGTGGGTTTTTTAGTTTTAAAATCATATCCTCCCTCCCTTCTCCCAACGTGGAAATATAAATAAAATTCAGACAGGATATATTGTCTTGTGTAGTGCTTTGGGTTTCTGAAGTCCATCACTGAAGTCCCCCAAATCCACATTTGACTTTTGCTTTCTCAAATCACAAGGCTTGAAAAAAAATCTCACCGTCGACTGCAGAATTCTGGATCAAGCCACAGCAATGTTTAATAAACCAATGAAACACTGTTCTGTTTACTCAGAAAAAAATCTTGTTGAAAAAAGAGGCATATAAAATCAACCTTAAGCATAGTAATAAAATCACTTCTTTAAAGACATTCCTTCTATAAAATAGTTTGTTTGGGGAGGGGAATGCAGAGAGGAGGCATATGTGTACAAAAGCGTTCAAATGATGCTGACAATAAGGCACGGAATTTAAAAGGCTTAACCATGTCTTATCTCAAAGTCTGTTTTATTTCTTCATCTTCTGAGCACTTCAAACATATGAGCTGTTACTCCATCTTTAGATCAGTAACTTTGAATTGTTCTACCTGTCATTCCATAGTGACTAGCACAGCGAGATGTCATACAGCGATTGTTTGCACTTTCATTCTTTCACATTAAATGGCAATCATCCGGTCCTTTTGATTTGTTTCTTTTATTTAGCCCTGAAGTTTTTACACTAGAATCTCATTAAACTGAACTAGTGTACTCCTGTCAAAAAAGTAATGGGAAAAAAAAAGTTTAAAAGAGGAATGTTTCACCTGCATTGTCATTTACTGGGAGATATCAATATGTGCAGAGTGTACTATTTTCTCTTGCATCCATTTGGCACCCCTTATCTTTCTCTGCTATTTATTCCCTTGCATAATTCACAAATTTAGGATGATCTGACAGAGAAGCTTTTAAAAAAAGCAAACTGTGTACAAAATGAGGAAAAAAGTCAGACACACGTTCATGCTTATTCAAACTATTTGAACATTTAAAGCCAATTAAAAGCATCAGAGAAATTTAAAAATAAAAATAAAACAAAACCCATCCGGCCAGTATTGCTTGTAAGTCTGTGCTGTGAGTATAATTGCAGGGCGAACCAAAAGGCTTCAATATGGACGAGTGTGTGCCCATCCCCTCAGTTCCATTTCATGGTCTATGGACTGGGTCCGCCTCCGATTCCACTCTGCATGCCTTCCATTTTGACTTGGAGAATTTCTGAGATTAATTTCAGAATTACATGTGCAATTTTCAGCTCGTTGACTTTTTTTTTTTTTACACAATGCACATGAGCACATATGGATATTGAGAAAAGCACTTTCAAAAAGGAATCTTCCAGCCCAGTCTGATGGGGAGCCTTCAGCAGCAGATCTCTCAATCCACTGCTATATGTCTTCTTATTGTATTATAAATGTTGCAATGTTGCCATGTGCTTTGGTGCTGCCGGCACAACTGTCCAGAGGCTCTGTGAGCTCACCAGAAATCGACCCAACCTGCGCTGGAGCAGATAAGGTGCCAGTTGGGTGTGTGTGTTGGGGGGGGGGGGTTGGGCCCATCAGGATTTGCCATCAGCAAAATACCTGGTGCATGTACGAGGAGATCCACTGATGCCCGAATGGCCTGTGGAGAAGTAAATGGCCACCTGGTTGCCCGCCACCATATCATGCAGTGCTTTGTCAGTGTGGCTACATAAATGATGGGGGATAGGATAGGGCTGCCTTCATGTATCTGCTGAATTTTTTTAAAAAATGATGTTGCTTACCTTACCTTTTTGTTACAAGGGAGCCCCAAGGCAACTAAACAAGAGTCATATAACCATCAAGTAATGAAACAATTGGAAAACAACCCCAAAATTTAACCAAAATCAGGAGCTACAAAGAGTCCCAACACTGGCTGAAGCATCACTATTATTATTTACATTAATAACAGCACTATGCCAATTAACTGGTTTCACTGCCAACCAAAACACAAGCAGTGACTGAGCCAGGTGGACTTTTGGTGCCATGACTGTAAAAGGACCTGCCTTGCATGCTCGCCCATCCCATCTCTGCTAGAGAGAACATGAAACAAGACATAAAGATATGGAAATGGAAATGTGAAATGAGGTGGTCCTTCAGAAATGATTGCACCAGGATTCCTTTTTTGCATCGTGATTCAGTAAATTCAGATGTGCATGTGTGCACTGATTAAATCACAATGCAAACTCTGAATCATAAATTAAAAAGAAAAGGAATGATGGGTAGCCAACATACTGATGCTACTCCATAAACAAGATAAGGCCATTTGGATCGCCAGTGTCTGGGGAAAAAGTTGAATCTCTAAAGTCCTCAGAGATGGGGAGGATTTCATATGCATCTCTTATATTTGTGAAGGTTAGGAAGGGCCATAGCTAAGTGGTAAAGCACATGCTTTGAACATAGGAGGTCTCAAGGTGAATTCCTTGCAACTCTAGACCAATGTAGACTACGTCACTCTAAACAATGCAGGGCTAGATGGACCAATAGCCTGATTCAGTAGAGAGATGCTTAATATCTTAAAAGCGGTATATGAATACTGTTAATAATAATAATAATAATAATAATAATAATAATAATAATAATAATAATAATAATGAAGGGAGCAGTGGTGAGGCAGACGGGATGCAGGGGGAGGGGCACGAGAGGGGTTTCCATCTAAGAGAAGGAAAACTCTGATCCCAAACCTCCACTGCCTTGTGGCTACATCCAGTTATGGAAAAGGCTTCAGGAGTCAACCTCGAGGCAAAATCCGGAGCCGGAGTCCCTCAGGCGGTTCGTGGCTGAATACAGTCATGTTCTGGCAACTCCTGCGACGCCGCTGGAACCAACCGTATTGGCCTCTGCCTTTCCATTGGAACATTTCAGCGACGTGGAGAGGGGGGATTTGCTGCATGGGTAACAGCCTATCCTCCATACCTACTTTACCCAGGCTTCGCGCACTGGAGAGGACACTCCAACTTCGCCATACGGCGTCGGCACAACACGGGAAGCAGCAGTTACCGGTTATAAGTCTTTGCTCGATTGGCGTAGGGCATGACGCCAGGGGCTGCTTCCGACGGTGGGACAGATCATTGCATCTCATTGGGCAGCTACCGCCCGCCTTAAGCTGGGCAGTCCCCAGCCAGTAAGGTGTTGTCTCGCCACGGTCCGTTAACCTCACGGGGTGCGTGGGGTTTAGGGTGAAAACCGACAAGCGGATCAACAACTCTGCACCATGCAATAGAGACACTTTGCCAACAGTCTGAGGCTAAGAGGCAAAGAAGGAAGGCCCATAGCCAGGGAGACAGACCAGGGACAGACTGCACTTGCTCCCGGTGTGGAAGGGATTGTCACTCCCGGATTGGCCTTTTCAGCCACACTAGACGCTGTGCCAGAACCACCTTTCAGAGCGCGATACCATAGTCTTTCGAGACTGAAGGTTGCCAATACAATAATAATAATAATAATAATAATAATAATAATAATAATAATAATAATAATAATAATAATAAATGTCCACATAACAGCCAGCTTGGTGGGCCGCTGTGAGATACAGGAAGCTGGACTAGATGGGCCTATGGCCTGACCCAGTGGGGCTGTTCTTATGTTCTTATGTTTTATGTTAGCTTTCCCAATATTTAAATGAACAATGCTTATCTATCTATCTATCTATCTATCTATCTATCTATCTATCTATCTATCTATCTATCTATCTATCTATCTAATCCTCTCTCTCTCTCTCTCTCTCTCTCTCTCTGTGGGGGACACGGATGATGAGACACAACACTGTATTTACCAATATATCTCACTTTAGGTCTTTAGGTCCTCACCTAATCATTCCTTAGTTTACAGAAGAGAACACCACTATTTTGACCAGATTATGGATGCTCCAATCCTTCCTTCGAATTTTCCAGATTATGTAGTGGAGGCTAAAGTGCATCTTTCTGTGATGTGGAAGGCAAGGCCTCACAACTCATGCGCACTCAAGAAACCCTGGACACTGGGACAGAGCTGCATCTCTGTTGCAGCAGGACAACTTGGTCAGAATTGCAGATCTGTCTCGGAATTTCTCCTGTGACAGAATGCAGCAAAATCTCTAGTTCATACAAATGGATGTGCTGTCCATTCAGAAGAAAAATAGCTTGTGATATATGTGAGAACTCCAAATTATTTCCTCCCCCCACCCCAAATTACACAGAAGTTGTTTATGCAGAAATTTGATATAGTGTCAGGGGGGAAAAAAAATCCTACAGGACATGTTTGTTTAATCTGTGGCACCAAGGACAATGAGAAATATATCCATTCAATAAAAATCTCCTTTTATCTTATACTGCTGCACTGACAGATAAGAGAAATATATCATGTGGATTCTGATCCCTCTATGAGTTCCAGAAAATAAGATAAGGCTCTGCAAAATACTGGCAAATTAATCCCAGAGAAATTACTAACCATTTTGTCTAAAGATCCAATAGTCAGTAGGGATAACTTAGAGGTCACCTTTACTATTAATGCTTATGGCTTCCTTTCTAGTGTCGTGGCATGCACTGTACATCTAAATGCATGATCTAAAAATAAATTCCCCAGCATTCCTGAATATGCTTCATAGACTTAGTCAAAAGATACACAGCTTCCTCACCCCCTCCCCTTCCAGTGGAAAAATGGGTGATCTAAGCCCTTATTCTTCTCATTCACCTCCATTTAGAAATGACCTCTTTCTTAGGAACGCAAATGATGTGTAAACTGTAAGATGTCAAGGCTAGCCCAGACAGGCTTTCTGTGACTTGACAATTTACATAGGATAGAAACTTATTCATTAAAGATGGTCAAAACGCTGTGCGTTGCTCTTTGAAAATATGCCTGTTTATGAAATGCGGACCAATGCAAAGGTATTTGGGAGCCATTAATGACCAGGTGGACAGGCTGCATGAGACCCAGACTGTCATTATCAAAAAGAAAATGCTCAACCTTGAGGTTATCATGATGGTTTTGAGTCAGGGACATATAAGGAAAAAGAAATAATTATCTTTCACATATAGGAAAGTTGAGCAGCACGTTGCCATGGATATCTGCTTATTCCGTTAAGAGCTCCAGCATTTTCATATCATTTACAAGGAAACACATACCCTAGGATACTCTCCTGATCTTTACATATACATGCATTTTGTGTATTTGAAACCTTAAAGGAGCTTCTGATCTTTTTCTTTCCCTCACTCTAAACCTTTCACTTCAATGACAGGGCAAAAGTCTCACACAGCCTTTATATGCACATCCAGTGACGTGGGAGTTGCTTTCCCATGGTGTGATCCCACACTGCTTGGGAGTGTGTATGAACGCAACCATGGGGGTAGGGCCAATCACATTCACTTCTGTTTAGTGGGAACATTCCAAAGGCTTTTTTCATGAGATGGAAGGCTTTCCAAGGCAATTAGGGAAGCACCCCCAAATACCAATATCAAATCAATATTCTGTTGGTTGATCCTATTTATGCTGCTGTTTTAATTGGTTTGATACTAAACTAGAATGAACTAAATGTCAGCAGATCATCAGAGAGCAAAATGCAACAAGAGGATGGAGCAGCCAGGCGGCTGGCCAAGGGAGGAGACCTTTGGACAGGTCCAGTGTCATGGAGGTGGTTATGTATTATGGGGAATAATATGGGATATGAACATGGCAGTAAGATTAAAGTTGGTACATGAGTAGCACATGTGTTACCCCCCCACCCCCCGAGCAAAGCCACATCAAAGAAGATGCCCAGATTCCATTCCTGATCTTTCAGGGAAAGCATAACCTGCCCACAATGGGGCTGAGATATTCCATGATGCAAGTTTTTTATACTAGCATCCTGGCAAAGCAGCCCCCATGCCCCTGAGTGTGTGTATTAAGGGGGCATATATACTCATGTATATCTCATGGATAAGTCAAGGGAATGTTTCAAGCCAAAAATCATAGAAATACTGTTAGCACTCTGAGAGCGAATGGCCAATTGCCCCGCCCCCACCTTGGGCAGCCAGGCTGAGGGCAAGGTCTCCCACTGGCCTCTCTCTCACTGGCAAGCTCTCCCACTCCTACAAGAGGGTAGGACTGAGCTGGGCTGAGCATGCTTTTCCCCTAGCCAGCTCAGTCCAGGAGTAGTGGCTACCTTCCCTCTTGCCCTTTGTACTGTCTGATTGCTTTTCTAGAGCCAGATAGGAATTTTTTTTACTGTCAACCTGATTGGCCTGGGTTGGCATATTTTCACCCAGACTGAAGTTTGGGCAGGGATGGGTTTCCCCCTCCCCCCCTTGTTGTTAAATAGTTGGTTTCACAGTCACTTAGTGTGTAGCATGTGGGGTCCTGGTAGGCAGGTACATCTCGGTGTCCAATCCAAGGCAGCAAGGTCAGGAGGTTAATCAGTACCTCTCACATGATGCCAAACTGGCTTGAAGAGGCAGGCTAGTTAGCCCCTTGGCTGGACTTGCAAGGCTTGATGAGGTTTGTCCTCTGGGCCGAGTTGTCCAGCTGCCTTGACCCTTTCAGGGCAACAATGACAGGTCATTTCAACATGACGTCTGAAGACGGCCTCAAGTTGGATGGTTTGCCCTTGAGAATCTTGGGGGCAGGCAAGCAGCCAGGATCCTTTCCCCCTTCGAAGAACCTTGCATACTGGGGATGGGGTTAATTATTTAATGTACTCCATTTTGCCCTGCTGCAATGTAAAATTAATAAAGTGGCCCAATTAACTCCCAGTGCTCTAGTCTGGCATCTTATTTGGTGGGTGTGAGGGTAATTTGCTATGATCTGTGGATAAGTTGAGGGGAAAACTTAGTGGTGTATGAAATTTTTTAAAAAAACTACTTACCAGTAGTTCATTAATTGTAATTACTAATAACCTCAGTCATTGTTCTGAGGCAGCAACAGAAAATAAATGAAAAACTGGAGCTGGGCTATGTTCTTTTTTGGGTAGAAAAAAATGTGGAAGTGACATTTCCAGCAAATTGCTAGCGTGCTTCCAGCACGGTTATTTTAAAAATGACAAAATAGTGCCCCATCATTTAAAAAAATTGTATGGAGGTCGCCATGTCGTCACCATAAACTGCACACACTATGGAGGCTGCCATGTTCTTGATAGGTTCCTGCATTTGTTTTGATAGGAAAGGGGCAGAAGTGAGGTAAGAATGGTGGCAGACATCTTTTCTAGCACTAGAAGCTAAGAATGCAACCCCTTTTCACCTTGTGAGGAAGCTCAGAAATTGAGCTATTCTCCAAACGGGAAAGAAGAGAGATGAAGGTGCTCATGGAAGTTGTATGCTTTGTGAGGAATACAGTACAGTACTTCCGTAGCAGCGGCCCTCATAAAGACTACAGTTCCTATAAGCGCCTTCACCTCTCTTCCTGTTTGGAGAATAAGGTAAAATAACTCTTTTTGTTTGTTTGTTTGCTTTCTGTTGCAACCTTAGAACAATTACTGGTAAGTAAAATGGTTCCTTTTTAAAAAAATTTACCCCCTCTGTCCTGCTTCTCCTCCCCACCTCATCAAACAGCTATTCTTAGAAGATTTTCCAACTGTATTGAGCCCATATATAAGTCAGCCCATGTTTTCAGGGTCAATTTTAAGGCATAATTTCTTTTACATATACATCTCACATGTATTGACTTTATCATATGACATCACAATGCAGGCAAAGGAGAAAGGGAACAGATCTTTGTCCATAGCATGGCAACTCAAATGTAGTACAAGTGAGGACTTAACTCAATTTACAGGCATGCATTTGCAAAGGAACTCAATTCCAAAAATACATCCTGAAGGAAGAACCAGCATAGCATCGCACTGCATCTAAAATGCCCACTACTTTGAAAGCCTTTTGTGTTATCTCAATAGTTCCATGGCTTCAAAATTGTATTCCAGTATCCATATCCTCCATAACAAATCCCTTTTACAACTCAAACTGATGAACAATTATGTTTCAAAAAACCCTCAAATTTTTAATCTCTAATACAAAGAGTAGACAAATTCTTCCAGTAATCCATCATAATGTTCCACTTCACTGAGAACAGTTCCTTAAATTAAAGAGCCCCGGAGGTTAGTAAATCAGAATCCTCTCAGACTAAGGGGAGGGAAGCCGCTTCCAAGATAATGCCTTGTCAGCAACCTTTGCTCCTAACCAATGAGGGGGAAACTGAATGACACCATTGACAAGCCCAGCACAGGACCACCTGAGTCTTTCTCTCTGGTATCTGAGCCTACCATCCATACTTTGTGGATCTGCATATCTATGGAAGCGCTATCACAGGAGGATCCTGTGTATGACACATAGGGCAGAGATCCATAGATCTTACCTCTACCACAGCAAATTTCCCTCTGGTATATACATATTGACAAAGAAAAGGCCAGGATGCTCTGACTCATATGCTCTTGCAAGACCCCAAAGCCAGACAATACTGTATGGATAGACCATTTGTAGTCTCATCTTTAATCCTCACCTTGCCTCTGACAGTGCAGCAAAAATGTCCTTACGCAACATTATTTGGATGCCAAAGGGACAAGTCTGATACTGGGTCTGGGGTTCATTCCCAGTGACAGTGCAATGGTACAAGCTGCAGCATTACGGAAATGTTTTGTATATCTGATTTTAAATGGAAACAGTGCCTACTGTGGACCAAAATGTGTGGAAGTCAGTCAGGAGCACCAAGCGGGATGATTGTAGATGGTGTATTTGCTGCTGAGAAACATGGGATCCTAAGGGTTTGTGAAGACACCATTCATATGAAGGAACTGGACTCCATACTGGGGCACTAAGGATTTTCCTGTTTCCAAGAGAGACCAATTGAAATAAATCCATTTCCATTTCATATTTTGAGTCCTCGTATCCAGTAGACAGGGGTGCAGATCTGGAGTCTTCTGATGCAAAATGGGATTTAAATCCCCTTACATCTCTGTAAGCCTTCTGTAATGGGTCTCCTCAGAGCTGCGCTAGTGATTTTTCTATCACAACTCCAAGGAGAGGGGGTTGTGCAGGAAAGGGGAATAGGATCCAACCTGCCAGTGCCAATGCAGCCACAATGCAGCCCCGTGGCAAGAGAAGAAATGTTTCCTTACTTTGAGGAGGCCTCCATGGCTGCCTCACTACCACCCATGCTTCATTGGTACAGGTGCATCAGTGCTAGAAAGTTGGACAGAATTGGGCTCAAGGTCAATAGAAAATAAAATTTCCTGTGTTCAAAACACCTGGTTTATTCAATTAAATATCTGAAATTACCTTGATGACAAAGTACTAATAAGCAGGTAAAATATTGGCCAGCTGGTAATCTCAATCACATCCAGCAGCTGGAATCTATCTTCAACATCATTTGTCTGCTATCCACATCAGCCTGGAAAAAAACTTTGCTTAGAAACGAGATCCACAGACAGTTACCTGCATATTGCATAACAAATGCTTCAGTCCAGCAGAAGAGATTTGGCTGTCTCCCAGTGCCTTCCCATTTCCTGTGGTCGACGGGCAATCTGTTTCTTTTGACTTCATTTCTCTTTCTCTCTCCCCACCTTACAATTCCCCTTCCAGGTCAGGAGTAATTTTTCTCCTGCAGGTATCCAAAGTGAAATATTATCCTTAGCATGTACTATTTTGCTTCTACTAGGTTTTACAGAAGTCACTTTAATGTAAGAAGAATATAACTTCTGTTGGGTTAGTATGAGTCTACAACCTGGATGAAATCTCCATTTGCTAGACACACAATCTGTTTCTCTTTGCATTCCACACACTAAATGCAGGTTCCCAAATCCTTTCAGGAGAAAAAAAAAAAAAAACACTAATACATGGTGAATGAATATGGTTGCGATTAATATTTTATAGTAAATGTGTATATGTCAGTAGACAAAATATTCCAACCTACCAACTCTCACACTCTGAGTGGTAGACTGACAATTTTGCCTTCAATTTTGCCTTCTGGTCTATAATCATAGCTTTTCTTCAGACCAGTTTCACCTAAAATAGTACAAAACATTCCTCTCCTTTCTGAAGTTTTTTTTTTTTTTAACTGTGCCATTTGCAATTACAGACAGTAAGCAAAACATATTTAAAGACTTTGGCTCCTCTGACTTCAAGCTCCATGATCACTGCAGAGCTCCTTGCAAGGTTTGGAATAATTTTTCTTAAACTCCTTAAATTTTCATGGAAGACTTTAGTTTATTTGTGAGAATGTAAGCAAGGTAAGCTTAATTTAGCATTTGCATACAGAGTAAAACTAGAGGATCTTATGTCTGTTTCTCAGCTTTGCAGCATGGTTACTCTTAAGACAACATCTTAGCCCTATTTGGACAACATATTCGTTTAAGGAATGTGCAGAGAGATGAAGGTGCCAGTCTCTTCTGCTGGCGCTGACTGCTATAATGCCAGTTGTAAAAGGCGGTTTGACAGCATGCTGAGTAGCATGCAGGTGGGAACGCCAGAGCTTTCATGAATCTTGAACCACCCGCCATCAAAGGTAAGGTGGCTTGGGAGGCAGGAGGAGGTGGTGGAAGAGAAGAGTAGGGGTGGGAGAGGGTGGAACAGGGCGGAGACGGGGGTGGGAGGAGGGTGGATTGAGTCCTTGAAGAGGGTGGGTTTGGCAGAAGCAGGGCAGCCAAATCCTAACCCTCTTCCCAGACCCAATCCCACAGTGCAGGTCCATGCAGACCTGAACCAAGTAGACCCTTCCATGCCATGGAGGCTTACCTCTACGTAAGGAAATGATTGTTCCCTTACCCAGAAGAGACCACTGCAACTGCCCCCCATCACGGGAAAAGAATAGGATTGGGCTCTGAGAGTGTTCTGTCTACTAGTACTGGAGCCAGGTTGCTGGGGGCTCTGTGGCACTAAGCCCCCCAGCACATCCCCTGCCCATGGTGCATGGAGTCTACCACTGCCACTGGAAATAAGAGCTCAAGGGTTGGTCTGACTAGGTGGGCCCTCTGATGGGTATGAGCCCTTGGACATTGCACTAACCTGGCCAACCGCTCAAGCCACCTCAATGATTACATTGTAACTTAATGGTAAAGAATAACATTGAGGAGTTAAAGAATGTAGCCATAAACCAATATCTACATGTGATAAAAATCCACGTATGGTGAAATATATTATTTTTAAAAAGACTGATGACTGAAACTGCTTATAGAAATGTACTTTTCTGTAATGCTATTCATGTCAGGCAAATGCAGCAAGATGCAAGGAAGCATTAGATCAAATCAACTCTAAAGTAGTATACTATAAAGTCCTTCTATTAAACAAAGGGATAAGAAAAAGCAAAATCACCTGTTATGCTTCCCTTGAATTTTACAGGAAGCAGAAGAAAGATTAAATCAGAACTGCAGATCTAAAGATAAAAAAATAAACAACCTGGGGCAAGACCCCTGGAGACCAATTTAAAAGGAACCTGAATTGCACAGGATTCCACTGGCCTCCTATACATAAACATATCTTTGGATTTATTATAATTACTTTTAAAGCCAGAGAGGATCCAAAACTGATTTATGGGCAGAGTAATAGCTGGGATTGAAATATCAGGATGGGCTGTAAAGAGAAAAATATCCTCCACAGTACTAATTTATGCTCGTGATTAGAAGCAGGAACAAATGATACAGGAAGCTTAGACATTCCTTAAACCTTAACAAAGTATTTTGCAAGCTACTTGTAAAGTCAAGAACAGACGTGGGCAACCCTGTGTCAAGTTCTCTCTTAAGTGAAAAAGGGAATTTCAGCTACAGAATAGCTTTAAAAAAGGAAAAAAGAAAGAAAGGTTCTCTTTGGGGAACAATAAATAGTTCACACCCATTCCTCCAAAGAGTGGCCTGTTGTAGCCTGCACTCCAAAACTGAGGTCTGTTCTTTCTTATCAAATACCATCTTCGTATCGAGGGAGACAGCAAGGGCATTATTCTTAACCTTGTCTGACCAGTATGTTAGATTAGCCTCATAAAATCTTGAAAATATCAGACCTTTATGGAACAGGCTTTTAAGGGGTGGGGGGCTGTCCTTGCAGCTCTTGTCTTAAGGCAAGTTGTGTTTAAATAAATTTATTTACAATGTATTTCCAATTGCTTGTTTTCAACTCCAGAGCCAGTAAAATGGAGATTTAGGGTTCTTTACCACATTTTAAAATTAAACAGAATGACCATTGCAAACACACACAGCCATGCACATGCACTTCAAACATATTAGAGGTGTTCCTTTAAAATATAGCACCTCCACACATCTTAAATATAATCAAGTGCCCATTATCTGTTTGTCCAGCTAGCTAGCTAGCTATTCTCTATGTATTACTCTTATCAATACTAGACTCTTGTGACCCTTTCATACGGTCCATGAATGTGTGGTGAGAACAGTAGCGGACTAGTTAACGGGTGATGACCACCACTAATCCCTCAACCACTCAATTCAACAGGAAGCAATAAAACAGGTAGAACCCAGAGGGAAAAATTTTCCCCCCTGCAGGGGATCAATTTGACCAAGCCAACCCCTGAACCCTACCAGCACAAGTTGGTCAAGAGACTTACACCACCCTATGTGCATTGTGAAGCCTCTAAGAGGTCTCATTCCATTTTGCTAATGGGGAAGACAGGTGGAGCCATAACTTGCTACCAGTAAATTTTGGGGTTTTTGACAACCCAGTGCTTCATTGAGAGTCCAGTGCAGGATTTTGCCCCAGAGCTTTCAGCAACCTGGTGCCAGCATGGTGGATGCAATTGAAAGTGAAGGGGTGACAAACTAGAGTTTATTCAAACAATCAGTCAGGGTGTACCTCAACCACATTTAAGTCATTGGGAGGGAGTCTTGAGCACTCTATCCAGGCTTCACATAATGGGGCATAGAGGTCAGAGGTACTGATAAACTTATTGCAGGGGGGATTGTGCATTTAAGCACAGGAAATCCTTTCCTTACATCCTTTCCATTATTAGAAACTTTTCTGGAAGACAACAAAAAGTTCACGCAATACTAAATATATCTTTATTTATTTTAAAAAATTATATCACGCCTTTCCCATCTGAAGCAAATACCCAAGGTGGCTAACAAAAGTTCCATTATAAAATGTATGATGTATAAAAACAATAAAAAAATAAATAAAAATGATAAGACTGGGGAGGGGACGATTTGGACCAGAAAGAAGTAGCAGAACCAAAACATTATTACAGAGGCACAGAGGGCAGATATCCACCCATAAAATAATGCATATTTTAAATATTCAGACAATGCACTGGGCATGATGGAAGGATGCATGTTACTGGTCGGTAGTAATGTTTCAAAGACTATTCCAATGTCAGTACCCCAACCAGGTTCCAGAAGTGTCCACGCCTGCAATGGATGCACAAAACTGGCATTCAAATGTCAAATGACATTTTCCCAGGCACAAAATATTGTGGTTTCTGTGCTGGGAAACTGTGATGTTTCTGCAATGAATGCACTCTCCCAAGAGCTACCAGAAGTTCCCAACCACAAACAAATAACTGCATTTGTTGCACTATAAGCCAATCACCCAGAAAGACCCACAGAAACAAACTGTTTAATTGTGGTATATGAGACAAGAGACCCTTTGATGATTTTTCTTGCTGCAAATGTGAGGTCCAGGCTCTCCTGATTTGATAGGAAAAGCACAAACAATCATGGTTTAACAGAGTTTGGAAAATAGAACTTTGGCAAAATGTAGGTTTCTCAAATCTATACATTTGGACCCTACTCTGCTTTTTGCTATTTGCTGTGGAACCCAGCTTAGTTTGTCTACGGCTGAGTGATGGGCAATATAACCGCAGGGATTAGAGGACTCTCTTCCATGAAAAAGCAATATAGAGATATATTTTAAGGGACTTTGTTTAATTTTTCATTGTGCCTTGTGAAATCCAAGTTGTCCTTGGCTGCTGCAATAAAGTTGTAGTTAAGGAGAAGATAGGAGACACGGGGAAAAAGGAGGGTTTGTCTAGCTCCGAGGCCGAATAAGCACAGCAAGATGGGAAGCTTGGAATAAAGACTGTCAGCAGCTCAAGAACTGCTGTTATTTTTACGAGGAGAAAACCATCTTTAGTCCTGTGCTGAATCTGAGAGATAGGGAGGGTGCAATTCATGTGGCAGACTCTAATTTTTGTATATGCACATCAGTAGCATTCTCGATGAGAAATATATATATATATATATAACTAAGGGTCCAGGGAGGGTGACAGCTCTTTAGGAGCATGAGGGAAAAGAGAATTTGGAGGAGGGGGGCAAGTGCAGGCTTGCCAATGCACACTTTTAGGGGAAAGGATCTCATTTGTTCTTTCTGCAGCTACAATTTCAACTGTGGCAGCTTGCCCATAGTGCTCTGCCAATAAAAGGAAGGCACAGGGAGGGGGAAGTAATTTTAATGGCCCTTATGTCCCCCTATAGCATCATCTATACATGGGACAAGAGGTGCTCTTGTTGTGACTCTACTCATTATTTTACACGTCCTTAAAAACAACTGGAAATATTGAATCATAGTAGCCCTATCCAGAGCAGTTTGTTTTTTGCAGCCATTGTGTAAGGAGACAGAAAACAATGACAGGAATGATGACATGCCTGGGTGTGCTTTGTAAATATGGTGGGTGAGACGTGTGTCTGTGTGTGCATAGAGTTAGAGCGCAATCCAAATGATGCTCTGAGCCAGTGCAGCTCCCCTGCGTTGGCTCCAGAGTGTTGCAAATGTGCCACAAGGCATGTTTGTGCCAACTCAGGAGTTGGCTGGGCTGGTGCGGAGACTCGCACTGATCCAGAAGGCCCAGATCCAGGCCATTCACTAGCCCAACAAGGTACGTTTATGCTTGGCGGTGCAAGGGGTGGGAGAGAATGACGGGAGGGTGATCTGGGGGTGGGAAAGGGGTGTTTTTGTGCAAGAGGAGGGCAGAAGAGAAGGTGGATTGGGACCAGGAGGGGACCAGGATCAGCTGCAACAGTGCAGGTTGAATGCTAACCCCATCCCTGCCTTGAGCACCCTTACATGGGCTGCTCAGATTTGTGCCAACTAAATAGCTGGCGCAGATCCAAGAAGCAACCAAGGAGAGGCTGGGGCTCAACACAGGGTAAGGGGGAAAAAAATCCCCTTACCCCAAAGTGACCTCCAGCCTGCACCTAAGGTGCGCTGTATACAGTGCAGGCCAGTGTGGCCTGCCTGTTCCAGAGCAGGTTAGGATTGGGCTGTCTATGTGCATTGTGGCACCTGGGAGCAAAAAAAAGTACAAAGCTTAAAACGATGGTAAAACATGTTCAAAACCAGACGTACACAAAAATTGAAATTAAAAAGTCAAAATCAGTGCAGCCAACAGCAGTTGTCAAAGATGTAATTCGTAGAATAATGCTTAGAAAGGTTTGCAGGAAAAATCTTGACTACTCACTGGAAAGATGAGCAGCAGTGGGGTCAGATGAACTTCTCTTGATGGAGGTGGGTTTGGTGTCGCTACTGAAAAGGACCTGTCCATCATGCACCCCTGTCATACTTTACATCAGAGGGGTTCTGGAAACTGAGTAGTGCCTGAGTAGATGATCCCAAGGGCAGGGATATAGATTCACATGGAGAGAGGCTGCTCTTCAAATATCAGTGATTATTGAGTGTCATCAGACATAGACTAATCAAATATGTGAAATAGACTTTGGGATCCAGTTCTAAGAAGAGTTGTATCAAAATGAATTAGTGCTTGTACCTATATTGCAAACATATCTAGAAACCATTTTCCCCTACACCTGCTGATCTTCTGTTTGGTGTTTTTCCTGTTACTGTCTTAGTTCTCTGACTGTTTGACTGAAGAAGCAAGCAACACATCAGCTGTCAGTAGTCTGTATATCTTTCCAGCTTTTTATCACAACTTTTCCAGCAACTTCTGTTGGACTGCTTTAAAAAGGATCTCACTGGCTCAGACAAAATATGTCTTGCCTTCAGTTATCACTTGCTGGAGCTCCTGAATGTCAGTTTCATCAAGAGGTATTTTGCCATGTGCACAGAAAAAAAAAAAAATCTGCTATTTTTGATGTATGTTAATTAAAATAATGATTGCTATCCTAATCCCAAGTGCTTAACCTAATAACTGTTCTTTCAGACATCGATCAACAGTTTCTTAGTTCAGTATTTTGACTAATTGCAATGGCTAAAGAGATGTTTCATGGAAGTTTATTGAAAAGGCATGAGATTCCATAGTCATTCCATGATGTTAAGCCTCAGAATCTAGTATTTTGTGACAATATACCTCTGCTGATAAAGAGTGTATTTTTGAGAATCATACATAGTGGATACCAACATTGCTACCATCCATGTATTCATTGAACCTATTAATGCTAGTGGTGTCACGAAACCATATGGCACAGATTTTCATAAGCTGACTTGCTCAATATACGCCTGTAATGCTGACATGGTGCTAAGATTGTGATGTTGCGTTGGCACAGGGGTCACTATGGATATTTTATGGCATCCATTTCCTTGGTACTGGTTAATCAGACTTCTTACAAATTTTAAAAGGAAGAATGTAAGAAAAATATTTAAGGGACATTGAAGGAAACTGTGCATTAAGAAAACTATCTCTGTGCAAAAAATTATATGAAATGTGATGTTCACTTTACTTTGTATATGATAATTAACAGCCCAATCCTACCCCCTGCCACCAGCGTTGATGCAGCAACACCAAAAAGCCATGTGCTGCATCCTAAGTGTGTGTGTGTGGGGGGGGGGGGTAGGGAAATCAGACTGCCTGTAGGAGGTCAGTGAATACATTTTGCACTTACTTTCTGGTAGACTTCCCAATCATCAATGGATTTTTTTGGGCATACACACCTACTTTATGTGATGTCCAAGGACAGAAGAGTGGCTGGGAGTTTTTCAAAAGAGAGGATAAGATCAGGCATATGTCATTGCCACTGGATCCCCCCCTCTCTTTTGTCCTACCCACCCCGGTTCCTCATTTGTGCCCAGAAACACTTGGGTCTTGCCCCTCCCTGCCCACAGTCTACCTCCCCTGCTGCCTTACTGGCACTGAGAGCTCCAGGGAGACTGCTATTGCCTGGCCACTATTTGCAGTTGGCTGTCCAGTTGCACAGAATGGTTGGCAACCTTCAGTCTCGAAAGACTATGGTACAAGCCTACAGCACCCAGGTATGGTATTCCCAGGTGGTCTCCCATCCAAGTACTAACCAGGCCTGACCCTGCTTAGCTTCCGAGATCAGACAAGATCAGGCATGTGCAGGGTAACAGTCACATTTTGTGACTTTCATAAAGCACACTACACCACCAGAATGCGCATTCAAGTAGCGCAACAGCTCAATAGGATCGGGCTATAACTCTCTGTTTCTATGACACTGACAATTCCATAGACTTCTGTTGTTCCAGGCAAAAATCTGTGAACATTCATACATGCAGTTCACTTTAAGAAAGGAGATTTCCATGACTTCCCTTTTATTTCAATTTCTTGGGTCTACTCTAGATTAGTTCTGGGCAGCCTAGAGTTTATCCTGGAAAAGATGATGAATGGGCATATTAACTAAAAAGATGATAGACTGTGACTTATTTATAGATATAGAATAAGTAATTAACAACATGCTAACAATTAACAATGTGTATTTCCCCATATAGGGTAAATTACTCTCTGGGCCAAACTATACATGAGACAAACGTTCTGGGATTGGATCTTCTGATGTCCGTGGCACAAAATAAGTGCTTGTACATTCCCCTAGTGGGTTGAATAGCTGCTGTGGTGTGGGGGAGATTTTCAGTTGATAAGCCCCCCCCCCCCAGCAATCACACCTTGAGCCAATCTATTCTTTTGAGCTTAAAAGACAATGGCAGGAGATCTCATCATAGCTCTTCTATATTACGTGTAGTTTGACCCAATCTTGATCCTGTCTTCCTTCAAAAAGGTAATGGTCATCTTATTGTAGCCAATTTTATACCCACCCTTAAAAGGCACTTTCATCACTTGCAGCCCATTCCTAACTAAATTCCCATGTGGCTTGCCTCTTCCTCTTAAATAGCATTAAGAGATAGAAGCTGTATGCTGCCAGATGCATGCTTCACCTTCGGGTCTGGACTTGGACTCATTGCATCTCTGCTCCTGTGGTCCTGAGGGTGATTGTGCAGGGTCTGAATGTAGGTTTCCTAGTCCATTTTGTCCCCATAACTCATGGACTTCTGGGTTGCTCTCACTATTGGAGCATGCCTCTGGAGTAAGCCAGCTATACTGACCTGATCAGAAAAAGGCTTTGACAAGATGCACATGTCTATAATATTTTTTTCTCACCCATGCTCCAAGCTGCCACTGGTCCTGCTCTAAGCCACTTTCTTTAAGCGTGGGATATGTTTTCTCTTGTTTTATATTCTGTAGTTCCTTTTTTCAGCAGCTTTCCAATACCTGAGTTGTCTTCTCCATCTTTTCACTCTCATCACTGCTGGCAGTCTCAATTATCAATTACTGACTACATTATTCCACTGTCCAAGATGGTCAGTGGCTCATCTATGTTGAGGACTTCTTTAACCAGTCTTACTTCAGGTCTTAACAGCTGGGCTTCAGGTTTAGCTGTTACTTACTAGAGGTCAGACATGACCCACGGACCCTCTTTATGCTTTACTTTCTTCTCCAAACTATTACCGTGATATTCTCATTTAGGGTTTCAGGGATATCGTTATTGGTTCTTCCCTGGCTCACATACCAGATCATAGCTTCCCACCAAGGAAGCAATATCCCACTTTCTTACTTTAAGCTTCTGTTTTTTATTTTTTCGTTTTCTTTTTCCCATTCCAGTACTAATTACCCCATCACTTATCCAAGTGCTGAGATCATCTAGGCATAGGACTGGAGGGTACAGTTTTCTTTGGATGAGAGAACAGTGAATATTTATTGAATCTTCATAACGTTTGTTTTAATTGCAGGGTTAACTGGAAGCAAGCAGGCTCCTAAACGCAGGCAGCGTAACTGCTTATCCTGTGTCAGATTTCCCAAAGTCAGGGCCGGCCTTAGGAGCTGCGGGGTCCAATTGGAAACATTTTTGTGGGGCCCCAGGTTCACAGCCAACGTCTGCAGAATCTTAGAGCCTGATCCTATACCTGCCATGCTATCCAGGCAACCACCATTGCAAAAGTGCCATAAGGCACCAGTTGACACTGGGCCTCAGTGCCTAAAAGATGTCTCTGTGGAGTGGTTGGCGGTTCATCCCTCCCCTAGCAGCATTTTGGGGTGGGGAAAAGGCGGGGAAAGGCAGAACCATGCATCCTGGGCAGAACTGGAACAGCGAAGTAGCTGGCGCAGCTCTGAGGAAACCCATTGGGGCCACAGTGGCTGAGGAGATTTCAGCTGCTGCCCTGGCCACATAGGATGCAGCAGCAGCCATTTTGGTGCCACTGCTTCCCTGGGTACCGCTGATGGATAGGATTGGGTTGTTAGAGACATAAATAAGCTTTACTGTAGACTTTATATCTCTGGTAGAATGGATAGCAATCAAAAAGTTCACTTAAAAAGTGCGTGTGAGTTAATGGTCCAAATGGATCTAACCACATCTTAACATAAAATTGCATACAAGACTAGAGTACCATAATGTGGGGAGCCCTTAGTAGTGGGGCCCAACTGGGAGCAATTGGTCCAGTTGGCTTAAAGACAGCCCTGCCCAAAGTGACAGTATATCAGACAAGCCATTCCCCATGCTGACTGTGCTCCAGCTAAAGCTCTCAGTGGGTTTCTGCCTCCAACAGCAAATACAAACTGTCAACTGTTTTCTTTTCTCACGCACACATCCTGCAGAGCACTGGCCTCAGGTCCTACCCTTGCACATAAAATTGCTCATTCATAAAACCATCACCCGGGCCACCCTGTTGACTATTAGCAAGCAATCAGCCTAACAAAGAATGGCCACACAGCAGCCGTAACAGTCTTCTTCACAGATTCTGATTAAATAATAAATAAATAAAAAGGTCAAAAAAAATCTTCCTGATACAATCAAAAACCTGTGCCTCTATTAAAATATTTAAAAAGGTCATTGTCAACATTTCATCATGTGCATCTGTGCTTTTCCACTCTGGCATTCCAGCAGATTTTACTCCTATGCCCCTATGAATGAATCCCTGACTTTGATGGAACTAGGATGCAGTGCCAAGACTTGCTCGTGAAAGTGTTGCTGACGTACGGTAATGGCATTATCACGCCATTCATTAAAACATCCTCATCTGCTGCATAGGAGAAAGTTCTGTTCTATTTCTTGGAAAATCACCAACACTCTTGATGCTTTTTAATCTAGGTTTTTATACAACAAATGCACCATCCTTCATATATCAAAAAGTGTCTTGTTTTTCATTCATGTGCGTATCTGACGCTGGCACTGGCTGAGAAGTGAGAGAGACGATATGACAAAGGAACAGCTTGTTAGAATTGCCTTGTTACTCTGATGCATGGCCTCCATCATTGTCTCTCAGAAGCTCAGATGCAGGACACGAAGGTGATGGACATCCTCTGTTGTTGGTCCTCATCATCTGGAGGTCAGAGGTTTAGTGCTTACAAATTGTCCATTTTGCACTGTGTGCATGGAAAATGGAATTGCAGGCGGAAAACCAGTTCACACATGAAAGTTCCATTTTCCATACAGTTTCATGGCCTTTTGTGGATACCCTTTGTTTATCTCAGGTTCAGACCCTGGTATTTCCAAGGAGAACTGGGAATAGCCCAATCCAGTCCCTCCTGCTGATCCAGCTGCATCAAAAACGTATGTGCTGTATCCAGTGGGGAGAGATAGGGAGGCTTGGAAGGGGAAAGGGAAATTATTTCCCGGTACCCCTCCATAAGCCTCCCTGTCTGCAATGGGTCCTCTCAGATCTGCACCAGCATTTAGCTGGGAGCTTAGAAAAAGAGGGGATAGGATCCAGCATATTTATTTATTTATTTATTTATTTATTCGATTTATATTCCGCCTTTCTCCCCGAAGGGCACCCAAGGCGGCTAACAATCAGGTTAAAAATACAAAACAGTTCAAAACAATTAAAACAAAATAAAATACATGGATAAAATACATAGCATGCAGTAAAAGACAAATTTATAAAAACAGCCCTTATGGTGCCTCGAAGGCTTTCCTGAATAAAAAAGTCTTCAGGCCCCGCCGGAACACTAATAACGAGGAAGCTGCTCTCAATTCAAAGGGGAGGGAATTCCATAGTGTAGGTGCCACCACCGAAAAGGCCCTGTTTCTGGCCGCCATTCCCGCTGGATCCCCCCTTCCCGCCGCCTCCCATCCCCATTCCTCCCTCCTTCCCCACTTAGTTTAACCTCTCCCAGCCCCTCCTCATCCATCTCCCAACTTCACCACTACCTTACCTATTCTGGTGGGCATGGTGGGGTCCAGCAGTAGAAGTTCAGCACTGCTGCCTCTTTCAGCAGCACACACAAGGTGGCTGCTGACAGAGTGCTCTACCTTCCATCGGCAGCCTTTTACAACAACCGAAGTCGCTGCTGGTCAGTGTGGACACTACTGAGATAGAAGGACAGTGGTCTAAGGCAGCTTTTATGTTCAGCTAATAGGCCATACTGTGGTTCCTTGGCAATATATTTAAGCAATCTCATTGCAAATTATCAGACAACACAGATTTTTAAAAAAAGGCAGGCAAGAATATAAACACAACCAAAGTCTACTTGAACTAGTCCTCCACTTTGCTGTTTTTTTGTTATTAGTGTCTTGAAATTTACTTTGCGTTACTTCCATCCAGGCAAGCATTTCACCAGAAAAAAAGCTGTATTGAATTATCTGTTAAAAATCTCTGCAAGATTACACAGATGTGTAAAGATTTTCTCAAAGACAAAAACTAAGTGCCCCACTACCAGAAGCTCCCTAAATTGTATCAAAACTCAGTTTATATTCCCATAGATGTCTAACAAGCTGCGTATATGGTCTTGGATTATAGACTGGGAAAAATCAATAGCCTGCTGTCTCAAAGGCACCAATATAGATTATGAATCACAGCCAGGAAGTTGTCAGTGATCTCAGCTGCCAACAGTGCTTCAGTAAAGATATTTGCTACTTCATATTCTTTTAATGTGGAGCTTTTATATATGAAACAGAACAGGTCAGTTTTGGCCACAAAAAATATCAGGGAATTTTGAGCAGAGCTACCTGATAACAACAACAAAAATAATAATATCCATTTTTTTTTAAAAAAGGATGCCTTTTCACCACCAGCAGAAACCTCAAACAGCTTTTCTGTGCTTATTTTGTACACATTACTTATACTTAGTGAAGCTGATCAATGGCCAATTGAGTTATATCACTCCTATGTCAGTAGCAAGAAATCAAAAGGTTATGAGGTGCCAGAACAGGAAGCGGCGACAAGATTTTGTTGTTAAAAAAAAAATCAGTACTATTTTGGCATGCTCAACATGGCATCAAAGGAGTGGAATTTTTTTTAGCTTGTGATAATTCTGCTCCAAAGGGCAAAAGGTCTTCTGTGTCAGCTCCAGACAAATTTATGGCAGCAATGCAGGGCTCCAGTGTTCCATCATTGTATGGAAGTTGTGCAGGAGAAGTACTTTATGGATTATGCACAACTTGCGATGTGTAAATGTTGTGTGATCTTCACTGCTTGTGGATGTCTTTGTGTAGGAAGCTGTCTTCCTGTAGCCCAATCCCAACTCATGTTCCGCACTGCAATGCAGTGGTTCCAGTGCAGCCTCTGTAGGATCCAGCGTAGAAACAGAGGCTACTAGAGGTCTTTATGAGGGAAGGGGATATTTGTATCCTTCCCCCCAGGGGAAGCCCCAGTAACTGCTATGGGGCTACTCAGGCTTGTGCAAGCAAAATCACTGGTGCAAGTCTGAGCAGCCTCATGTTTGGAAATCAGCCCTGGGAGGGAAGATAGAATATAATGATAGCTGCTGCTGCTGTTCCTGCCCTCTCCTGGGCTTGATCCACCCCTTCCGTTACACCTCCTCTGCCTCCGTTCCACCTTCTTCCCTGCCCTCCGTCAGCCCATGAAGACCTTACCTTCTTTAGTGGGTGCAGGCCTTCAACTGGTACCAGCATGGAAAGTGTTTTGTTTTGTTTAGCAAGGTGGCACAGGCCTTTCTGCCAGTATCATGAGTCTCTATGCTGCTACAATGTGCCTTATGGCACGTTTTCAATAGCATGTGTGCTCATCCCACTGGTCCAAGGCCAGGCAGGATTGTATCACCAGCTATCTAGCCCAGTGTTTTGTATTCTGACTGGAAGCTGATCAGAGTCGCAGGCTATCTGAGATCCTTTTTAACCGGAGATGCTGCTGGTTACATTCTTAATGCACAGGTGCTTCTTGTAAACGATGCACTGAATCATGGGATTCATCATTTTTCTCTACGTTGCACTATTTGGTGCAAAAGCTGGTTTCATGCCATTTAAATCTGGCCAGACGTGATTTGTAGGAAAAGTTTTGTTCATGATTTGTGAATGCATTTTGATATAAAAGTGGTTTTGAAATAGTGTGAGAATGAGAACATGACAAAACTTCTGAATTTCACCTTGATGCCCAACATTGCAAAGGAAAAAAAAAATGCTGATATTGCAAGAAAATAAAATGACAGTTTAAAAGAAGGTAGATTTCACAATAGGATATTTTCATTATTTTGTTCAGCTTAAAAGGAAGAGCAGAATGGAATGATGACGCTCCATTTGTCCACATGTCCCACTAAGGTGTGAAAAGTCCTTCATTTGGAAGGCCCACACTGACACATGTCTCTTATCCTAGTTAGGTGCTCACTAGCCTAAAAGCCCTCAAAACTGGCCTAAACGCCAGAAAACTGCTTCGTAGTGTAATAGCCTATAGGCAAAGTTTGCCAAAAGCTTCAGCAATACCTGCTAATGTCTTAGGAGTGAGCAAGTGCTTATGACCGGGCATTTACAAGTGCTCCTTTGTCCACTCCTTCAATATATGTCTAGCCCTAAAATTCCCTGTGATGTCTTAGAAACCCCTCCCCCCACACTAGCTTGGAAGGCCACAGGTGCCCAGTGTCCTGATAGTGTACTTAGTATTTTACCCAATCACCTTCAGAAGAACTAGGCAATACTTTGAATGTTCACAGAAGAGTGTCCAGCTGTCACCCATCCTGTGCCCTGCTTGAACTGGTGTTGGGTACTAGTGACATTTCAATGGATTTGTGCACCTCTGTCATCCACAGAGCCTGAGGCATAGCTTCTGGCTCTATGCGAGCTAAGCATTCCAGACCTTGGAAGTGCTCTTTCTGAAAACAAAGTGGGGCATTGGCAATGCCTTTCTGCAGCCCAGGCACAGCCTGGCAACAAACTATCACTGTATCACAAACACCTCAACCAAACACGTGCAGAAATTTGGGTGCCTGTTGGTTGATTACAAGGACCTCTGCTTGGCTATCACACTAGAAACATACAAAAACCTCCTGAAACTCATATTCCAAGATGTGCACTGCTAACATTATTGGGAAGAATTCCAAAAAGTTCAACTCAGAAGTCAGCCTATTTTTGACCTAATCTGGTGGCTACTTCCTGTCATGCCATCTGCCCTGAAGTATATTTGAAACTGAATGCCAATGGCTGCATTGGAATGAACCGTGAGGAATGGGCACAAACAGGAAACGTCGTTGAATGCATTCAGGAACCCCAGCCACATGAGCAAATTATTCCTCACCTGTGCTGTCACCCTAATGTGGAGATATGGCTCATACATGCCCACCACAACTTCCCAGAGATGCTGCACAAAAGACTTTGGAGGCAAAAGACTTTGGAGGCAAACTTTGGATACCTTTCTGCGTGTGTGATTCCAACTCTGGGTTTAAGGCAGCTCTCATTTGGAAATTGTCATCATACATCAACCAGTCAGTTCTGGCAAAATCCATGAATACTCTATGGATGATATTAAGGTATCTGACCAATGGAGGCTGCACCTGTAAGATGACTCCTACATAGATGGTGAAGCCCAATAATCAGTTCAACAATTCCTATTCATTTTTCTCTTCTGCGCTGTCACTGGATCTGGAGGTAACTCAACTTCTTTTACTTTGGCTCTGACTCCCTATGCGGTAAGTTTGAAATATCAACATATGTTCCCTACCAAATATTTCCCTTTATGTTTAAAGCAGATGATCCCCTAATGGGAGGATGACTTTACCATATGGGTAATCCAGCACTGCCCCCATGCTCTGGCTAAAGGATTGAATCCTGTCACAGGTGTGGACTGACACTATTTGAAAATAAAGCTAACCCCCTTCCACATGGCTTAATCCTGGATGAAGTGGAGAATGATTTCATTGAAAAATCATGCTTTATTATACCAATATTATATACACTTCTGTAGCAAGTTAGTGAGAAGCATCTGGAGAAAGAGGAACTCTGGGTGTTACCCATAGCATAAAATGCACAGATAAACTCATCAAAAATATTAACTGATTATGTACAAATGGAAACAGAGAACCAAGAAAAAAAAATGTAGCAGAGGAAATTCAATATTAATGTTATAATTTGCAACTATAAAAAAAACTGAAAGTGTTGAAAGATTCTGTAAAGACCAGAAAAGAAACTTGACTAAGAAACCTTGTGTGTGTATGCATATGTGCCATTTTTTTAGGACCGTGAAGCACAGAGTACCTAATAATTATGCTAGTCTTGCTGTGTCTCGACATGGTAATTATAAGGTATTCCAAACCAGGAATACCAATGGGCCATCACCACCGGCTATCCTCAGTGCACATGGGGGCACTAATGGTTATGCAGTTCAGCTGAATTGCTTTCCCAATGAGCTGACAGTCTAGGTGCCTGGAACTTATCTCTCTTGATTGTCAGTTCACTGCAGAATTACTCTCTAGAGCAGGCAGTACAGCTACAGCTCTTTTGCCAAGTTTATAACAGCTAACATGGAAGAAACTCTGCAGCCAGGAGACTTTGCAATCAGTTTTTTTATGTACCGTTTTGGACCTGGGATAACTTGCCATGATTAAGAACTTCTCTCTCCCCCCCCCCCAATGGAAATCATTGCCTATTTCTGTCTATGCCCATGACATACAAGGGAATTTTCAAATTTTGAGGGTACAGGAAAGAGAGTTGAAATGACTGTATGAGACACTCGAGGCATTTTCACACATGGTGTTAGAGCCATTTGCATCTCCATGTTCTGAAATGTGATTCTAGCACCGACATTGGTTAAAAATGTATAATTAGGGGTGAGAAGATGCAAAGGAGGGAAAGTCTTCAGTGCTTTTAATAGCTAGGCAGGAGAGGGAATTTCAGCAGGTATCATAGTTGTCACCCTTTCATGACAAGCTGCACCTGCCAAAATACTACCTAACTATTAAAAGGTAAAGTATCCCCATAATACGACTCCAAGCACCGACAGTCCTCCTGGTACATAATGTAATCTGTGACTTAAAATTGGAATTCTCATACTCAAATGATTCTCCAGCCTCTTTTTTTTTGGGGGGGGGGGGAATTCATCTCTTTATCTCCATTATAACTTCAACTCCATAACTTTCTTTGCCGCCTCTTTATCTATGTCGACAGGGAATTCTCCAGATGTTTTCAGATACATTTTACATTGCATCTCTCAAAATTAATGAATGTCATTTCTTTTATTAATCCTCTTCACTTGCAGGAAGTCTCCTGGCAATGGCTTTACTAGGGTTGGAGCCAGACATCTTCCCTCAACAGTGTTAAAAAATTAAAAACGTGAAAAGACACAAACAAATTGAAAGAGCCACTTCCATGAGGGAATTGCCACCTTGCTTAAAATTATGGATTATTTAAATAGATGCAGGGGGCCCCCATATCTGTGGATTAATTTATCACTCATTGGGTCTGCAGGGGCTGCCCCGCACATGCCCCCCATGCACACCCCCTCCAGAGGTGAGGGGAACTCTACTCCCCTTGTCTCCTGAGGGTCCTATGAGCCCCACAGAGGCCGCAGACATCCATCTGAGGCCTCTGCCGGGCTCAGACTGAGCCTGAGAAGGCAAAAAATGTAATTTCCGGTTTCTCCGTGAAACTGGAAGTGATATTTTTAATGCCTTATAAGGCATTAGGAGGCCCTAGGAAGCCCTACAAGGTGGGGGGGAGGCATTCACCGATATCCGCTGTTTCACTTAACTGTGGGGGGTTACGGAATGGAACCCCCACAGATACGGGGGCATGCTTGTATCTACAAATAACACAAAGAGAAAGTCTACTTGGGAAAATACACTGCATAGCAAAAAATATGCATACATTTAAAAGTTTCTCACAAGTTAACTAATGGTTTGGAAACACTAAGGCATTTCAAAAGATTTCAGCCATGGTAGAATGCCAAGGTAAACTTCAGTGACACAATGTCAAATAAGCAATCAGCAACAGAAATGTCTTGGGAAAGGGGTCATCCATTGGACCAACATAACCAACATTCATATTTCACTAGGTACTACCAAATGATGATGTTACCTTAACAGGTATAGGGTGACACTCTCACCACCAGTACTGAGGGGTCGAGGGTTGGCTCAGCCACGTGGGTCCTCTGATGGACATGGGTTCTAAGCCAGTGTCCAAACTGGCCAGCCTCTGTCATCCACCCAATGTGAATAAAAACTTACTTCTACACAGTTATAGTCTCAAACTAGATCACTGTACAAAACTAAACAGTAGATGAAAACGAATTCGTATTTCAGAAGTCAATACTCAGAGAAAACATTAATAAGTTGTTTTCTGTTAGAAGACAAATAGTTAGAGATGGGCAGCCCGATCCTATAGTGCAAAGAGAGTGAGAATGCCAAGGTGCCAAAAATGGCTGCTACGGCATCCTGAGCACTAACTGGACAGAGTCAGCGGCACCTTGGGAGAAGGGGACGATCCCCTTCCCCAGGGTAAGGTAAGTAGCCCTGTAATGGATTCTACTTGATTCTATGGAACCCTTGGGTTACCATAGAATCAAGAGCCTCTGTGTCGGGCAGCAGACCCAATACGAAGGCTCGGGATCCAGTGGAGCAGAAGTCCACTGGTCTTGCCTCCCTTCCTCCCCACTCCCTCCCCCAGCAAGCATCCTCCTTGCCCTCTTCTCGCCCTCCCCCACCTGCCCGTACCTTCCCTACCTTTCCACTGCCTGGCAGTTTGCTGAGGCCAGCGCTGAGGTAGCACTGGTGCTCTGCTGGCACTAGGGCCTCACAAACATGCTTTACGGCACGTTTGCAGCAGTGCATGCCAGCGGATATTTAAAAGCTGGCACGCACTGTTTAGGATTGGGCCCAAACAATGCAATCATATGTATGTCTACTCAGAAGTAAGTCCCACTGAGTCCAATGATAAGTACGTATAGGATTGCTGGCTAGGATATGCAAATGCACATGATTTGGAATCTCCATTTCTTAGCTCTTCCACTGAGAGCACAAGCCTATGCCTGTCTACTCCCAATGTGGTCCCATTATGGTCAATGGTGCTTACCCCAGGAATGTGTGGATAGAATTGCAGCCTGAGATACAAAGTCAAAGTGTGACAATGTCCTAAACTGAAAACTAGTCACTTTTTGTGTATGGATTTCAACAGGTAAATCTGCATTATTATTTTTTTGGGTGAAAATTGTATTTTTAAAAAAATCAACAAAGGTTTCCCCCTACCCCATAAAATACTTTCTTATTAATGCACCAGCACCTTTCAAGCTTCTTTTCAGAAATGAAAACTGAGAAGAAAGATGCCACGCATAGATTTCCTTCATTTGAAGTTTAGATAAGCCCCAATGCCACAAAAATAATGAAAAAGACTGAAGAAACCTCTAGAATGCATTTAACTTAGATCTGTATACAGCATGCAATACATGCTGATATTTTAATGATTTCCTCTAAAATATAAATAAACTGGGCTACCAAGTCTAATCACCATCCACTCACAAAATCTCTCTTTTATCAGAGGATGCATTTCTAAAGTATACATTGCATATATTACCATTTAAAGCACCCCTTTATTCGTTATGTAGTGCACTTGTGGATAGATGGACTCACTCTTCCATAACTTGAGGACCCATAAAATGTGGAACTCATTAAGGAAACCTTTGAGGAATAAAGAACACTACCTAGGAGGTTAAATTGTGTCATGCACTGACATACAGAAATGTTACCAGTGTGCTGGTCTTGTACTGAAAATAACTGAGAATGGAAAAAGCCATAAGCCAACAGATCCTTTAAATAGTTGCTGAACTTGTCTGTTGTCATGTTTGTCTTTATGTTTTGCTTTGGAAAAATGGCTTCAGTTTACAATGTATATTGCAAGTCTTTTAAAATTGAAATGATGTCTTTCGTTAGCAGGGTTTACAAATCTGATCCTGCTTGAACATCACTGCTCATGAGCAGGCATGCATAAAGGACTAAGGACCCAATCCTATTGGGTCATAGCGCCAGTGTGGAGCTCCAGCGCTGGCACTAGGTGTCATAAACATACTGTAACACTAGGTGTCATAAACATGCCATGGGAGGAGGGAGATCTGTTGCCAGGCCAGCACCACTCAGCACTGGGCCCAGCGCCAGAAGAACTCCAACCAGAGGTGAAATTGCTGAGTGGCAGTGCGACCTTTTGGGGCGGGGGGGAGGTGTTTTGGAGAAACCAGAAAGAAACCTGCCCAGGAGGGGGTTGGGACCAGTGGAGGTCTCCTCTTTCAGATCCTTTCCTTTGTGTTGGGCTGCAAAGCCACACCTGGAGGTTCTCAAGTCTGCATCAGCAAAATAGCCAGGGCAGACTTGAAAAGCTCCATTGCAGGACCTGGGGCTTTCCTCAGGAAAAAGGGATGACAGTTCTCTTCCCTCAAGGAGATCTCTGACAGCTTCCCGTTTTGGCACCACTATTCCTCCAGTCACAGGAAGCATAGGACTGGGCTGTAAATGGGATTGTGGCCATGTTAGAACCTGTTCCTGTGCCTGACTATTCTGGAACTGAAGATGTTGAGATTTTAGCACAACAATACTCCAAGGGACCACATCTTGGACTAAGGGATTAGACCAAGGTCATTGAACGTGGCTACATGAGATCTTAAAGAGCCTCTGCCAGTCAGAGAAGGACTATCAGTGGTTCCCACTGTCAGTGTGCTACTCCCTTAAGGAGGAAGTAAAAACCAATTTTTTACTTACCTGTGTTTGGTGGCAGTGGTGAAATCCAGAAGTGTTGTTTAAATGGCACTACATGTCCCCTGTCAGGTTGCTACCCTCCTTAAAGGGGTAGGATCCCAATCAAAAATGCACACACCTGTCCTGGGGGGTCTCAACCCTCAGGTTGGGAACCACTAGCTAGTTGAACCAATGCTTTTGATTCCCCATAGCTGACGGAACGTACCAAGATCCAGGTCTACAGAACTTGTGTCCTGAGTACACTTATGTACTGCAGCGAGTCATGGACTCTTCGCTCACAACAGGAGAGGAAACTGAACGCTTTCCACATGCGCTGCCTCCGACGCATTCTCGGCATCACCTGGCAGGACAAAGTTCCTAACAACACAGTCCTGGAACGTGCTGGAATCCCTAGCATGTATGCACTGCTGAAACAGAGATGCCTGCGTTGGCTCGGTCATGTTGTGAGAATGGATGATGGCCGGATCCCAAAGGATCTCCTCTATGCAGAACTCGTGCAAGGAAAGCGCCCTACAGGTAGACCACAGCTGCAATACAAGGACATCTGCAAGAGGGATCTGAAGGCTTTAGGAGTGGACCTCAACAAGTGGGAAACCCTGGCCTCTGAGCGGCCCACTTGGAGGCAGGCTGTGCAGCATGGCCTTTCCCAGTTTGAAGAGACACTTGGCCAACAGTCTGAGGCAAAGAGGCAAAAAAGGAAGGCCCATAGCCAGGGAGACAGACCAGGGACAGACTGCACTTGCTCCCAGTGTGGAAGGGATTGTCACTCCCAAATTGGCCTTTTCAGCCACACTAGATGGTGTTCCAGAACCACCTTTCAGAGCCTGATACCATAGTCTTTCGAGACTGAAGGTTGCCAACAAAAAGGAAACTTCATATGTTCTTCAGAAAACACTGGAGTGGTATCATGTCTCTTTGTCCAATGCCACATAATGGTGAATGCTGGCACTTAGTGTACATTCACAGCCAGCACACCAACCAGAAACAAGCCACTTCAGCAAGCCAAATATATGTGTGAAGTTACTCTGTTCCACTGGAGTATTTTTCCCCATGTGTGGGGGGAAAAAAGATACAGTTATTGCTTGCAATTGAGGTATCTGGCCTTGTGCAAAGATGCAGATTGATTCTCTTTTAACTTTATAATGTCATTATTACTCAGGTAAGTTGATTATTGGATCATCTCTGCTAGCTTCTATCTGTATTACTAAATTCCCTATGTAATCATAGATAAATACTGGCTTAATAGACTCAAACGAGTCATGCCAATTCTCCGGCATAACACTGCAGCAACTGCCGTCACCACTGTGTCCCACATCTTGTTATCATAAAAATTGTTATTGATTTATTGACCTTTTCCATAGCCAATGGACAGGCTTCTAGACCATCCAAATACAAATTGAATACCCACAGCTGCACTAATACAGGGAAGAATGTAAGATTAAAAAAAAAATGTATGGATAACATCAACCTCTGTTCCCTTTTATCAGCTTATATTTTACTCCCTAACAGCCCAATCCTATCCAATTTTTCAGTGCCAATGAAGCTGTACCAGTGGGGTGTGCACTGCATTCTGTGGTGGGGAGGCAGACACAGCGGCCTCAATGGGCTGCATTGCGGCTGCACCGGTGCTGAAAAGTTGGATAGGACTAGGCCCTAAATTGGATAGGATTGGGCCCTGGATAGCAATTTATCATGCTTTTGGTGAGTTGCTTATGCCTCTCAGTCTTAATAATAATAATAATAATAATAATAATAATAATAATAATAATAATAATAATAATAATAATAATAATAATAAACTTTATTTCTATCCCGCCCTTCTCCCTAAAGGGACCCAGGGCGGCTTACAACATATTAAAAACAGATTAAAACATAATTTAACAAACAGATAAAAACATATTAAAAACACATTAACAAAAACCATAAAAACAGTAGTCAGATAAAAGTCAGAATAAAAAAAGAGCATAAAACAGCAGTTCTTAGAGGAATCGGGCCTGTAAAAAAACAACTAAAAGATGTATAAAAGATGTTAAAAAGGCCATGAAGTCAGAAGGCTTGTTTAAACAGCAGGGTCTTCAGGCCTCGCCGAAAAGTCTCAAGAGAGGGAGCCATTCTCAAGTCAAGGGGAAGGGAGTTCCATAACGTTGGTGCCACTAATGAGAAGGCCCTGTTTCTTGCCACCGCCCCACGTACCTCCTTAGGCGGCGGCACTTGTAAAAAGGCCTTCTCTGATGACCTGAGAGGACGAGCTGGATTGTGCGGGAGTAGGCGATCTCTAAGATACCCTGGCCCAGAGCAGTATAGGGGTTTAAAGGTCAAAACTTATCAAATTACTGGGATGTTTTCTTGTACTGAGGAAGGTAATGTGCAAAACGTAGGAACCCTGTATAAAAATACATCTTTGAACCATGTTTGGTATTAGCATAATTTTCAGACTGCAGCCCCAATCTCAAAAACGTTAGTGGCACTTAAGACACATTGAAAGCAATGATAGCATACCAACAGATAACGAGCCAGGATGGTGTAACGCATGACCATCCAAACTCCGGCCCGCTCCATGACATGAAAGTGGTGCATCCGGGGAGCTGCTTCTCCCAGGGCAATTGGGGTGCAGACCTTCTGGGGCAACCGGCAGTGGAGTGAGGCTCTGTGAAGATCAGGCATAATGAACAGTAGCTGCAGGGTGTATTGGTAAGGCCTTGCCACATGCAGAGCAAAAATCCACAGGCCATTGTCTGGAGACTACTGGTATAACTGTTTGGGAGTTGGACAAACCTGGAAGATCCTGCTCTGTCAGTGGCATTGTGTGCTCTGGGCCACTGTGGGATGGAACTGGGCTGTTATCCATGACTCCAAGATCAATTTCTTGGCTACAACCAAATGAGATGTTATGTGAAATGAGTAATGCAGTCTGGTGGTTTTGATATTTTTTCCCCCTTTAACTAAGCAACTTGGGGGGGGGGAGAACAAGATGGAACTTTGTGGGGTGTGTGTGTGTGGAGGACTTTAGGAGTTTTCTCCTGTTGTGGTTTCAATCTTGATTGCATCCTTACATACTACTGTATTTTAAATAGAAATAAATATATATTTTTTTCAATTTAAAATATTGTTCAGGATCAAAACTATGGTGGGAAAAAGTTTTAAAGCCTTTCTACCCACCACCATCGTCACCATGGTTTCACCACATTCCGTGCTTCCCTGGCCACTAGTGAAAAGGGGCGGGGGGAAAAGCACCGGGACACATTACACATTCTGCACAATCTCTGACTAAGGGCCCAATCCTGACCAACAGATGGACTGGTGTCGTGAAAGTGTTGTAAAGCACTTTTGCACCAATTTAGGAGCAAGGAGGCTGGTGCACATCTGTGCACCAGCCTCTGGATACCGGCCCCAAACCTTTTGGGTTGGCACAACGGTAAGTTCTTGCAAGCCAAGCTAGGCCAGCACGGAGGTCTGGGGGTGTGTGGCAAGGGCGGGGATGAGGCATTTCAGGGTAGGGAGAGGGCAGGCCCATGGGCAAGTGGCAGGTGGGGGGCCAGGATCCATCACTTATGCCGATCCTAGCCCTGTTCCTTATCTGATCTGTGCCTCTTTAGGTGGTGCAGATCTGAATAGCCCCACTGGGGTACTTTACCTGGAGTAAGGGGAAGCAATTCCCCTTGCCCCAGGACTGAGCCAATTTTGGCCCTAACCTTGCATTGGATATGGGTCAGGTCAGTTGTTCTCCCAGTTCCAGTGCAAGTTAGCATTGGGCTGCCCGAAAGAGATCTGAGACAGTGATGGATAATGGTGGCTATCCAGTGGTGGATAGTGGTGAATAATTCAGTGGACATGTACATGCAGTCTGCTACAGTGGACATGTACATGCAGACTGCTAGGATTATTCAGGCATTAAAGCCATAAAGAGAAAAGAAAATAACATTCGTAACTTCTGGAACTTTGATTTCTCAGTTATGTCTAATGCACGTGGCACTGAGCTAAGAAAACAAACTGAAAGATAAAGCTCTACCCTGATTTATAGAACCAGCAGCTCAGTCAGCAAGACTGCTTCCAAGGGAGTCAGGCAGGAAGCCAGTTAAGTCAAACAGCAGCACGGGCATCCTTGAGGACTTCTGCAGCGGAAAGACATCAAGGAAGTAATATCTGAGGCTAGAATGATGGCAAGAAGTCAAGTGACTCAATGTTCTAATCCCTGCAGAGTCACTAACTATGAGTGATCTTGCTTAAGGTAGTTTGGGTCAATGCAAGAGGAAGAATGTGAAAGCTTTGGACCTCTGACATTGCATCAACTGGCAACTGGCATTGCATCAACAAGATTTAAAGTGTCTCAGATGCAAATTATTTTCCTCATTAATTCTACATTTGATGTTAGAATAGTTCATTTGCACTGGGCAGAATATTTTGGCACAGAGGTCATAATGGATCAAGATGTGTCTGTGACTCATGAAATACGTAGTTTGTCCTGCCCCATTCCAAATTTTACCTAATGAAGCAAACCCAAATAGATGGTTGGCAACCTTCAGTCTCGAAAGAGTATGGTATAAGCCTACAGCACCCAGTATTCCCAGGCAGTCGTTTTCAGTGCAATCACCTCTGTTAAAAATGGATCTATGAATGGTTCAATACCTGATAATGAGTCAGGCTGCAACCTTAACCTCACTTTCCTGGGAGTAAGACCCACTGAACACAAAAGGACTTACTTCTGAGTAGACCGGGTTAGGATTGTGCCCTCAGTTTGTTAAATGTGGGTTGAACCAGCAAAATTGTGACCTGGACATATGCAGAACAATACACAAAACTGATTCAATAAATGGCAATTTAAAATTAAAAATATCAGCTCATGTTGACTTGTGTGCCTCAAACAACAGAGATGCAAGTTCTTCCTAAAAGACCTGTATGGGTTATACTGGATAAACAAGGAAGTAAAATTGCCTTGACAACAAATTTAGAAGAAAAAATAGCTTATTACACACAGACCAAAGCTCTACAGAAAAACAAGGTAAAAGAAATAAATTAATATTGAAATGCCATAAAATTAGTGCTCTAATCGTAAAGCGTAAGTGCTTTGTTAAAGCAAGACTTTCATGATCAAAACAAATCTAACTGATGATCTGTTCTGAATATGTCATATTCATTAGAGTTGGAAAAAGTTCTTTTTCTGATGTACTCTACATCAGTACAGTAATGTACTATGTATAGCCATGGCAAGGCACAAACAGCTAATTACATTGTGTCATTAAAGAATAACAGTCACCATGATCAAAAGTGGAAGGTCTTTTGAAATGCTAAATTACATTAGGATGCTCAGACAACAATACAAATCAAATCTTATAAGCCAGAATCCCTGATATTTGATGGGAAATGGTTGAATTCTAATTTTACTCCACTTGTAAAATAATAATTTGGATCCAGTTATAGTCAAGAACCAGTGATGTTGCCGGGGGGGGGGGGGAGCACTAGGCTTAATAAGGTGCCTCAATGCACTCTGTAAGCTGCCCCTCCCTTATGGTGTTGGAGCCATTCTGAGCAGTGAGAGCAATGCAGAGGCATCTCCTCCGTATTGCTGCTCAGAATGACTCAGAAGGCAAGGGGAGAGGCAGCTTACAAGGGTGTGTTGAGGCTCCTTGGAAAACTTAGCACTTTGCCCACCCATCTGGGAATGCCACTTTCAAAAGCCTTCCCACTGACCAAGTAGGTTTTCTCCCAGGAAGCTGCCTCTGCATATTGCAGGGAGCCACGGGAGCAATTCAGGGCAGGAGAAACTCCACTTTTCTCTGCCAAACCACGAACCAGTCTCCAGCTAAACTGCAGATTGGGGGCAGATTGGGGGCAACTGTGCCATTGGGGGCACATCACTACCTGGACCAGTGCAAACTACCACCAGTTCTGTTTTATGATATGATCGTTGGACCCACACTGCATCTCGTGAGCACCAAATGCATACTGCAGTGCTGACACACCTCAGCTGCATGGGTAGTTCACTCTTGCTGGATCAAGACTAGCAAGGAATTAACCTATCCTTAATTTTCAACTACACAGGCAATACATGTGAAGGTAGAGATTCAACAATCCTCCCCTCCCCAGCTAAACCAAGAGAATCTGCATGCAAAGTGCACATAAGCAGACATCTGAAGCTGGGCCAGCTGAAAGGGATTCTCTTTCTGTGATTTCTGCATGATGCGGAATGCAAAAAGAATAGACCAGGGTAGCCTTATCTGTAAGTTTTACTAAAGCCCTTTTTTCCCAATGGAGGAGTTCAAAGGGTAATATAAGAAACTGTATTATATCAACTGGTCAGCAGATAAGGTGACATTTTTTATTTTTATCAGCAAACCCTCACTGCTCATGAAAGGTTATATCTTTCAATAGAGTGCCAAAACCACACTATTGTTCAGGTTACCAAGATGTGTATATATTGCACATCTGCTTCCCCCCCCCCCCCAGGGCACCCTTCAGAATGAGACATGTTGTTTAAGGCTGTAAGGATTTATCCATGTGTTCAAAAAAATTAAATAAAATAAATTCAGAACAAATATTGCATTAATATTTTACACATATATTGCTTTAATATTGCATTAGTAGCAAATTAGAATCTAAGCCTGGAGTTCCATGTTTTGAATATTAACTGAGGATGTTTCCATGGCTGCCTTATGAGGCAGATCTTAATGAACCCTGACAGAATTATGGAGGGTGCTCCAATAAAGTGCAGTGTGGCTCCATGAGACGAGCAATTCACTGATACCGAAGGAGAAACCTCTCATCGAGTGCTGTCAGAGAGAGATAATGATTTTGAAAATAAAAGCAAAGCCACAACCAGTTCACACATTTCCTCGGCCAACTCTTCTTCTTTTTTTCAAGCTCCCAACAGTCCTCTATTCACACAAGCAACATATTTTATTGGTGAGGAGTTTATGGATTGCACATGTAACCATTTGATGATCTCTGAGGTGAATTATGGAAGAAACAATGGAAACTGATATGGCCGAGACCTGAGAGCAGTTGGCTCCCATGCAACATTGCTCATGCACATGGACAGCTCCTGGGAGTGAGAAAGAGGTGTCCACGTGAAGGTATCTATAAAGTCATAGAACTGTGGTGTTAGCAGGGGTCTGAAAGTGAATTCGTCTTTACCCTGATAGTGAGGTAGCATCCTCGATATCTAGTACAATACATTTTCTGTTTCTCTTGTACTTTTTGTCTCACACTCACTCACAATTAGCTCACACACCTCCCTAGCCATTAGCTGAATGTCATGCATGAGATAGAACAGGGACTGGCAGGCTCTGTCTCCTGTGATGGGGACAATAGTGTGAGGCAACATCTCCCCATTAACATTTAAAAACTCAATTGCCATACCAACTTAAAAAGGTTTAAGTTGGTCTATAAGCCACAGACATCCCTCAGTCCTATGCAGTAGTATAGGAAAAAGGGCTGGCCTGGCCTTAGTTGGCATATAGGCCACAGGCTTCTCTCAGACAAATAGCACAGGGAAAAAGCCAGCCAGGCCTAAGTAATACGAAGGGTTCTGTAATTCACCCCCAAATCTAGATTTGCCCCTTTAGGGGTTGGTTAGGGCAAAATCCTGTATTATGTTTTTAAGCATTTGAATGGATAACCTTTGTTAGCAAAAACCAAGTCTAAGGGCACAATCCTCACCAGGTCTACTCAGAAGTAAGTCCTATTTTGTTCAATGGGGTTTACTCTCAGAAAAGTGTGGTTAGGATTGCAGCCTTAGAGGTATAGAGGAATCAGTGAAAATACATTTTTACCCCGTTTCACGCACTTAGGGGCTGAATTTCTAAAAATCCCTTCTTAGTGGGTCTTTATGTCATGGAAGGAATATACTCCTTCCATGAATTTCATGTTTCTAGGGTTTGGGCTATGTGAGTCCTCCGGAGCAGCTTTAACAATACTTTTCGATTTTCATTGGAAAATTAGAAGCACTGTTAAAGCTGCTCTGGAGGCCTCAGAAGGCTTTCTGAGTGCCAAGGAGTCTTGTGCGAGGCACCATAGCAGGGTAAGTATCCCTGGGGGGGAGGGGCATGTTGCGTTCTTGTGTCCCTAGCACAGGGGCCAGGTCTGCAACTGCCTATTCCCAGCACTTCCAATCACTGAGACTACAACTTCTTTCTCTCCTCTCATTCACTGTCTTCCAGTCTCATTTTGGCTTCCTGAAATGCCTGCTTGTGACAATAGGAGAAGAAACTGGGTTGACAACTAGACAGCAGGGCAGAGCCTTCAAGGGCCGAGGGGCTACGAGTTGTTGGTTCCACGTGTAGAATTACAAACTCACGGAAAGGTAAGACTGGCAGGAACATGAAAGTTATCTTGTTTCACTCCTAATACTGAGCTAAAATCTCCCCTGCCAAGCACTCTTGAGACTTTATTATTTACAATTATATCCGAATCTAGAGAAAGTTAAGTGCACTTAAGTTCCATTGATTTCAAACTCTTCTGGGTTGTGCCCTTAATGTGTAATTAAAGCAAAATGCAAGGCATGCCCACCTAGTGCAGTATTTTCTCATCTCTAGAAAGAGATAAAGGGGAAAAATATTTTGAACTTTGGCACATTCTGTTTAATAGAGGCTTTAAGAGAAGGGTTGTTTGGTAAATGTCTGTTTTTGCGTGGAAGTGGAACTATTAAAATCTAAATAATAAAACATATGGTGATCATAAACAAAATGCATGGCCTGTCAGCTATATTAAAAAGCCTATCTGGCACTTTATTGCATTTTTCAACATTTCTTAAGTGAATGAAAACAGAGGGGGGAAAAATCCCCTCCAATCTTAGATTAAAAACGTGCAAATTATTACTCTTACTCAATGGTATGCATTTTGAATTGCCAGTTGGGCGGAAATATACAAATGGTCTAGACGTTATTTTATCCCCAAACATAAGTATGGATGCTATAATAGTTTTATGATCAAAAAGTAAATCCAAAGGGAATGTTTTAAGTGTATAGGCCACAGCCTATTTGAATCCATTAGGAATGCATTAATGATCAAAGAAGCTCAGATGCTTCGGAGTAAAGCACTTACATTGCCCTGCAGTTGCCATAGTTCTTCCTTCCTTACTTTAACAGAAGCGCACCATCGAAGAAAGCATCTGACAAAAAAATAATATTTTCACTATACCGGCGGTCCTAAATTACATTCCTGTGAGAGCAGTGTTAGTCGCGTCATGCCATTTTCCTAAGACAAGAGCTGCAGAGAAGTGCACTGCCCACAGAAGAGTCACATTTCAAATGTCCTTCTCTGGCCCCAACTGCACTGACAGGATCTGTGACAAGACGCCGAACGGTTTTGTTGTCCTCGAGCTGATAGGCTTATATTTGTAGCAGTCCCATCTTTTGTTGGCTTTACCATAGACAAGGTTGGGGGGAGACGCATTATTCTCTGGTACTCTTCAGATCATATTACTCAGGTAATCTTCTTGTCTTTCTTCTCCTGAGCTGCTGGGTTTGTTCCAGGAAAAGTAAGAGGTGCTGAATTACTATTTTTGTTATTGTACAGAACTGTAACTCAACCCCTGCCTTCCTTCATTATCTCCTGAAGCCTTCAGGGCTAATTGACAGCTAGTCTTTATATCTTGATTTGTTCCCATTAGAAGTCCTTGTGCCCTTGAATAAACAGGTAAGGTAATAACTTTAATTACTTCTGTAATTAGATGTATCTAAAGCACCTGTGCCTTGGCATAAAAAAAAAAAATCTAAAATTGAACTTTTTCTTGCTGGTATGTGGATTCTTTCACCCAGTACCATCCACCCTACAAGGGGAGGGGGGAATCAGTCAATTAGCCATGGCAGCTTAAAACTGAAAGCTGAAAAAAAGACAAAACTACTTAGTCACGACTAAGGGCCCATTCCTATCCAGTTTTCCAGTGCTGGTGCAGCTGTGCCAATGGGGCATCTTGCAGTTGGGCCGCAGTCATAGAGGCCTTCTCAAGGCATGGGGACATTTGTACCCTTACTTCAGGTCTGCATTGCAGCTACACTGATGCTGGAAAGTTGGATAGGATTGGGCCCTAAGTCTCATTGAAAGTGGTAGAATGGGAATAAGAGTGGGATCCTATGCATGCTTACTCAAAAGTAGAGTCCAATTTTGTTCAATGGAGCTTACACCCAGGTAAGTGTGTTTAGGATCATGCTGTAAGGCAGGTAATGCCATACACACCAGAAGAAGATGTAGTGAACTCTGTGGGACTTCTAAATCTGTTGCAGAAGCCCAGGCTTCACTTCAGAAACCCACCTCATTTAGAACCCATTTCAATAGGATTTAGTTGTGACCAAATTTTGCCCTTTGTTTTTTTGGAACTGTGGACTGTTAAATGTTTGCAAAGCAAAAGAACAGAAGAATAGGTCAAGCACAAACTGCAGAGAATAATTCTGTAAAAAGCTTTCCATACCAAACAGCTATGTAGAACTCAAAGTAAAAATAATGAATTGTCCATACAATATAAACCAACAAATGGTTTCTACACAGTGTCTATGATCAGGTACATTCCTGTAGTGTCTATTAGTATTTTCCATGCCAAAAAAAAAAAAAAAAAAAAAAATCCTATAAAGTGTTCTCAATTCATTTACTGTCTTTTTTCTCTTCTCTCTCCCCCCCCCCCCAACAGTAAACTTGAAGTGGGTGGTCAAATGTTGTTCATTGTGATCAAACTTACTATTTTACACAGATGTGATAGAGAAATATATGCACTTTGTTTATCCAGGACAGGCACATTTCTTTCTTTCTTTCTTTCTTTCTTTCTTTCTTTCTTTCTTTCTTTCTTTCTTTCTTTCTTTCTTTCTTTCTTTCTTTCTTTCTTTCTTTCTTATATTTATACATGATCTTTTCATTAAAAATATTCAATCATGATTCTCACAGTGACAGTAGTTGTGTAAGCAGCTTTCCACCAACATAATTTAAGGGGAAGCTTTAGCTATACAAGCACAGTGGCTCAAAAAAGCTGTGTTTTAAATGCCCATAAACCACATAAAGAGCCAGTTTTCTCAAAGCTTTGCACACAGTACTTCACCCACATGGACATCCCCACCCTAACTCCAAGCTGCAGTCCATCAGTTTGAGCATATGAACAAGGAGTTGAGGAAGATGGACTGCACTGCCTCCTCCAGGTGGAAAGCATATGAGGTTGACTTTGCAATCCAAGTTGGAGGGATTACCAGGAAGCCTCTCTGGACCGGACAACATCTCGGGATTGGTATTGGAGCCCCCTGGTCCTGATTGCCTTGGGGTGCACACACTCCATGGCACCACTGTTCTTTTCAGATGTGACCACCCTAGATAAAGTTGAAACCCAGCCTAAGATAGTCTTAGGTTAAGTGAAAAAAATACACAACAAGGTCAATCAGATGAGTGGCAAAAAAAACCTCTACCTATCTCCAAAGGGCAACCCTATATTCTCAGACTGTTCATTGGGATGGTGGGTGGGAAGTGGGGGGTAATAACATGAGGCCACCTGTTATATAGTGGGTCCATGTGAATAAAGGAAGGCATAGTGATAACAGCTCAATATGTTTATTCCATCTTCAGAACAGAACCTGGCAATGAATCTGACTCAAGGCAAACACCCCTGGCTTTTTATAGCCTTTAGCTCCGCCCAGACTCCCCATGATTGGTGCAATTGAAACATTCACTAGAGGGCCAATTGGATAGTAGGATTTCGATCCATCACCCGATTGGTGATAAGCCATAAGTCTGGGCCAATCAGTTATGTAGGATTTTGATCCTGCATAACTTGCATACATAACACCACCTAAGCAAGAAGATGGTAGGTGTCCACATTGGCTGCTAAGCCCTGCCCCTTTGCACAAAGCACTGAATAAGGCGCCAAGATTATCTCCCTTCTTGTACATTATTACAGGGCAGGAGAAACACACCCCACCACTGAGAAGGGAGAGGGAGACACATTCTACCTGGACCTTGGTTGATTTTCTGAAGACTAGAAGGAGCCATTGCATACACTGGGCCTCTTCAGACAATGAATCCAACTGGTCCTGCCAAATCACAAGGGGCTGAGCAGGGGTGTGTACATTTTCCCATCCAGTGCATCTTCCCACTGCTGTACAGGGGGTAAGGTGTTATGCCTGAACTACTGATCACGTGTGATACATGATCTTCAGGGTTCCTATATATCCACAGGGTTCTGATTTATCCACACATATAGTGGGTCCTATATATCCACTAAGTAGATGCAGCCCTCTGTATGATTGGTTAGCAGTGTAGCCCAATCCCGAGTGCCCAGGGTATGCAGATTTGGTGGCACTGAAAATGGCTGCCACCAGATCCTGCGTGCCTCTGTCTACCGTTTGTGGCACCTCGGGAGAAGAGGACTTTCATCCCCTTCTCCTGGGTAAGGGAAGTAGCCCCACAATGTAAAGGCGTTCGTGTAGGGCACCAAGCCCCTCACGAACGCATAGGATCCAGAGGAGAAGAGCTGCCTCCCTCCCTCCCCCCCGGCATGCCTACCGCCTGCCCTCTCTCCGCCTCCCTGTCATACCTTCTCCCCACCCTCTCTCTGCCCTCCGCCTGCTCCCCCCTCCCCGGAACGCCTGCTCCACACCCCCTCTCTGCCCCCACTTACCGTGTCGCAGCTCCACGGTCCATGCAACCACCAAGCAGTGGAGGACGGGCGCCCGCCTGGCGCTAGCCCAGCGCTGGCTGGCATAGGATTGGGCTCTGAATCTACTATGTCTCATATATGCCCATACTCTGAATGTGCAATTTGGTCATCTTGTATTACCTGGATCTAAAACGTTGTTTCTTTTCAAAATAAGATGTAAAGAATAATAATAAAAAATTAATAAGTACTTAGATGAGACTCAGTTGAAGTTACTGTGGCCCTGTCCAAATGATTTTTAGCCTAAAGAGTTCCCAAACAGAAAGAAACCCCCAGCATGGAATTGCTAGAGAGAGGTTGAACAGCAACAAGAAAGCATATCTAGGAAGGAATAGTGGGAGGAACCACTCTTATACTAGATATTATGGAGACACGGACTTCAGTAGGCCACAGACTACTTAACATTCACTGGCATGTATGAAAGACAAGACACTTAGAGCCCAATTCAGTGCATGGATACTCAGAAATAAGTCCCATTATAGACCATGGGGCTTACTCTCAGGTATGTGTGGACCAGGATTGCAGCCTTAGCTATGTGCAGGATTGCATCACTGTGATCCCTGGAATCACTGCAGGTACGTAATTGCTTTTGATTCACAGAACGTTTTGTACGGATGTGTGTGTGTGATCGTGTAAATATAGCAGAAGAAAGAAAAGCAGTGGTAGCACATGTCATTGATAGATCAGCATAAATTAACTTCTGAAAAGCAGAAGCTTTTTCATGATGTGCATTTCCAAAGGAAAGGTCAATTTCAAATATAGGAATAACTGATTCAACTGCACCTAAAAAGCATCAACTTGTCCTAGCCACGGAGCTAACATTATAATAATGTACACAGAATTTAGAAGGAGAATAGAGAATTTGGGGCCACTGGTCCCACTCCTCCCTATGCATATTCAAAATATTTTTTGAAAGAAACAAGCTGCATGAGTGTGACTCTGTACACACGATTGGAACCCCCCCCCTCCAGCAAAGCCATAACCAGACATAGAGAGCCTATAAGATATGCATATGTTTGCTTTTCTGAGCTGGTGCTGAGTCATGGGTAGACAACCAGCTCAGGATTTTCCTGGTTCAGATTTCACTCTGCCATGAAGACCCTTTGTGACCTTAGGAGAGCTTCAACTTCAACATGGGGATCAAAAAATGTTTATTTATCAGAGGGTTATGGTAAGTACTGCATCAAGATAATGCATACTTTGCACACTCAACAAATCCTACACAAATGCAAATTATTATGAAGGGTGTTTTTTTTTCAGAAGTTATGCTGAACAAATGTGGGAAAGCAGTGAATGAGATCTCCCTCCTCTCTTTACATGTGTTCAATGTGCATGCTGTTTACATTGCACATCTCTCAAGTGTATTGCAGCTCTATTGCAGCTCATTGAATCAAGAATTATATATCC